>NW_026067985.1:5647230-5652114 GCF_014885135.2 Alexandromys fortis | reverse complement strand
ATGCTCCACATGCAAATTCATTTATTTTACTGCAATGGACAGTCCCAGTGTATGACTCAAACTGGCAATTTTATAGCTCAGTGGTGCAGCACACTTGTGATCAAGAATGCACGATGGTTAGCCAGGAGGATAGCAAGGGCAATGCCCTGTGGGGCTGCAGACAGGATTCAAGTCCACCTCAGTCAGCACAGGGGACCCTGAGTCACAACTGCTTTCCTAAGAGATGAAAAATGCAGCTGTTCTAGAATTGTTATACTCTCCTGGCACACAAGGTTGTGGCCCCGTAATGGCCCCAGAGCAGCAGGTCAGAGGCCTTTGATGGGGAAGTGGGTCTTCTGGCTGCTTGTAAATCATGGATGTCTCATTTGTTACAGGAATGTACCTTAATGGCTGATTAATCCTGCTGAACACTTGCACCTCATGATACTAATCTCTAACAGGCATGGTGTGCATGCTACTCATCTTTGGATATTTGGGATGCAGCCCTCCCTCACTTCAATTCTACTGTGTGACTTTATGTCTCCTAAGAACCAGTAAATCCTTATACCATTAATTCTATTATCAACTATACTCGTCTACATCACAGTTTAGTAGTGGAGCGCTACTCTACACAGGAGAAACCGTTTACAAGTCGCACGAAATTAACTACAGACGGATCCCAAACCTAAATGTTAAAAATGCAGAACTTCTGAAGACCCAGGAGAGACCAGGAGTCTCCGCACTTGGCGAATGTGGTGATCTCACTCCACACGGGACGATATAAACACGACAGACACCACCATCTGCGGCTCCCGACGCTCTGCTCTGTGCAGACACAGCCTGGGCAATGAAGGGATTCAGAGGCTGCCAGCAAAGAGCTGCAAGGTTAGGACTACTGAGGCAGGAAGACGCTAAACTGTGTCTGTCCGCTGGCTCCCACTTGGCCACCACGGGTCGCAAGCCTCAGCGGCTGCTCCACCCACTTTAGTGACAGCGGCTCCTCGCTCGCCAAGCCCAGCCATTCCTCCCTCTGTGGAGAGCAACCCCTCACTCACCATGGTGCAGCTGCCCAGCAGACAGACTCTCCGCCCACAGGAGAGCCCGAGCTGCAGTTCATAAGAAAGCGGAAATGGATATGAAGTCCGGCTCCCGGAAGAACCATCCCATCTGACAGCTGGAGGCTCTGATTGGCTAGTGAGGTCTGAGTGACGGGACCAGGTTAGTAGAAGGGACTCAGCACCGTGGTCCAGCATTGGCTTCTCTTATAAAAACAGACCTGTCCCAGATTGGCTGTAAATTTATGCCAAATTCAACTGCAAGTCTCTTGCTAATGTAAATCAATGAGTTCGGTTTTAAGAGGAAGTATACATTTTCAGAAAATTAACTAACATTAAACTAAAGAACCTGGCATTAAAAAAAGAAATGAACTGGTTGGTGGAGGCACAAGGCTGTAACCCCAAAACTCCACAAAGAAGGCAGGCAGGTCTCTGTGTGTTCAAGGCCAGACAGATAGCAATGCTACAAAGAAAAATCCTGTCTCGAGAAAAAAAAAATCAAAAAAATTTTTGAGGCCGGGCGGTGGTGGCGCACCCCTTTAATCCCAGCACTCAGGAGGCAGAGGCAGGCAGGTAGATCTCTGTGAGTTCGAGGACAGCCTGGTCTACAAGAGCTAGTTCTAGGACAGGAACCAAAAACTATAGAGAAACCCTGTCTCGAAAAAAAAAAAATTGAGAAGCTGCTTTTGAGCTTCTGCTGGTATTTATTTATCTGACAATCTGACATAGGCGGGTGGTGGGGAAGGGATTTCTAAAAGAAATGGTCCCTGTCCTGAAGAGGCTGCAGGACCTGAGAATGAATTCCAATGGCCACCAGAAGAAGTGAACTGGGTAGCTAGCATTGACTTTGCCATAGGCCCCAGTCAAGTGTTAACGTCAGGGCCTGAAGTTCCTCAAAAGGGAATGAATGGAGACCCTTGCTTATCTAAATGCCTGACTTTGGGGAAAGGACTTGTGGGAGGCAGGCAGCACTTGAAATTCAGGTTTCTTGTCTTAGTCTTGTCTTCTGGACCTGTTCCCCTCAGAAAGCTCCTTCTCAACAGGGAAGGTCATGGTGGACATCTTACTCTTTCCCCAAAATAACTCCCTACCTACCATTCTGGTGGATCATTCTGTACTGATTTCTAACCCTAACAGAACTCTTCTACTGTAAATAAATAAAGTAAGCAAATATGTGAACAAAAGAATGAACGAACGGACAAACAAACCAACAAACAAGCAAATAAAGAAAAAGTTCACAGTTGTTTATTGACTTTTGTTTTCATAATGAAAACTTTTAATATGTGACGTAAAAAGTGTCTGGAGCCTAACTTTATACTCAACTCTCTCTCCTTCTCTCTCTCTCTGTCTCTCTCTCTCTGTCTCTCTCTCACACACAGAAACACTTGAATAAATTTAAAATTAAACTAAATATACAATACAAGGAAGCAAACACCTTTACTGTCATCATCCCGTCACTTAGAAGGCAGAGTGAGCTCTGTGAACTCTGAAAGTCATGGAGAAGAGCATGAGTTACTGCTGCATTTTGTCAAGTTTTTCTCATAAGATTTTCATCTTTTATGATCATGTGAGATTCTAGCTTTTTTTATTTGATAGATGGGCACATGTTCCTTCTAGTTCTACTGGCTGTACAGCTTTGACAATGGAAGCAGGTTGGATTTCATCAAAGAAATTTTCTGCCTTTTTATTTCACCTTTGATTGCTATTAAGTGCCATCTAGTTGGTTCATGGTGTTTCAGGAGCACTTTTCTAACTCTTTTGTTTTTGGGGTCTTGTTTTATTTTGTTTTGTGAGGCCGGGTTTCTCTATGTAACATCCCTGGAACTTGCTTGGTAAAAGAGGCAGGCCTTGAGCTCACTGATATCCTTCTGCCTCAGCATCCCAAGTGCTAGGATTACAAGTATTATGCCACCACTGCTTGGCTTTTTCTAAATTTTTTTTTGGTGGTGGTGGTGGTGGTGGTATTTTGTTTCCTTGTTTTTCGAGCCAGGGTTTCTCTGTAGCTTTGGAGCCTGTGCTGGAACTAGCTCTTTGTTTGTTTGTTTGTTTGTTTGTTTTGTTTTTCAAGATGTGGTTTTTCTGTAGCTTTGGAGCCTGTCCTGGAAATAGACCTTGTACACCAGGCTGGTCTCGAACTCACAGAGATATGTCTGCCTCAGCCTCCCAAGTGCTGGGATTAAAGGCGCCAAGCTAAATTTTTTCATAATTCTTGAATGGGGTAACTACCAAAGGCATTTCTTCCTACCTGGTTTGTGTTTGATTGTGTTTCCCCCTTTTTTCTTTTTTTAATCCCAGGTTATTTATTTTAATTTTAGTTTTTCTTTTTAAATTGTAATTGCAGCAGCAAAAAGTGTTCAAAAGAAAGTCCTGGTCTATGTAGTGAAATAGTTTGTCTGAGGCACAAATAAAAAGACAGGTCCTGCCCCCCCCAAAAAAAAATCAAGTTAAGATGTGAAATAAAACAAAGAAGGCAAATAAAGATTTTTTGGTTTGTTTTTCTTTTTGTTTTTGTTTTTTTGCTAAGAAACCCCAAAATGACTGAATTTAGCAACTTCCCAACTTCAACAAGAAGGTAATGTTTTCCAACTTCAACAAGAAGGCAGCAAATATGCATATCTATTTAGGTTGGGTGGTGGTGCCAGATGCCAGTAATCCCAACACTCTAGAGGCAGAGGCAGGTGAATCCCTGTGAGTTCAAGGCAAGCGTGGTCTACAGCCTAGGTCCAGTACAGCTAGGACTGTTAGGCAGGGAAACACTTTCTTGATAAACACACACACACACACAGAGCATATCTAAGCAGACCAGTCAAGTTGTAGCCTCACCCTTTAATGGTTCTAGACCTTAGCAAGGGGTGGTGACCTTGAATCTCCTCCTACCAGGTGCCCTCAGGGGACAGGTGTGGAGCCTAGGGCACAGGGAACAGACAAACTCAAAACTCAAAACAGCAAGCAATCAAACACAAAGCAAGTAGGAAGAAATGCCTTTGGTAGTTACCCCATTCAAGAATTATGAAAAAATCTAGTCTGGCACCTTTAATCCCAGCACTTGGGAGGCTGAGGCAGGCAGATCTCTGTGAGTTTGAGGCCAGTCTGTTCTACAGAGCTAGTTCTGTCTGGTGCTGGTGGCACATGCCTTTAATCCTAGCACTAGGGAGGCAGACAGGCAGAGCTTTGTGAGTTCCAGACCAGCCTGAACAGGCTCCAAAGCTACAGAGAAACCCTGGCTCGAAAAACAAGGAAACAAAATACCACCACCAACAACAACAAAAAAGAATGAGGAAAAGCTAAGCAGTGGTGACATATTACTTGTAATCCTAGCACTTGGGATGCTGAGGCAGGAGGATATCAGTGAGCTCAAGGCCTGCCTCTTTTACCAAGCAAGTTCCAGGGGTGTTACATAGAGAAACCCGGCCTCACAAAACAAAATAAAACAAGACCCCAAAAACAAAAGAGTTAGAAAAGTGCTCCTGAAACACCATGAACCAACTAGATGGCACTTAATAGCAATCAAAGGTGAAATAAAAAGGCAGAAAATTTCTTTGATGAAATCCAACCTGCTTCCATTGTCAAAGCTGTACAGCCAGTAGAACTAGAAGGAACATGTGCCCATCTATCAAATAAAAAAAGCTAGATTCTCACATGATCATAAAAGATGAAAATCTTATGAGAAAAACTTGACAAAATGCAGCAGTAACTCATGCTCTTCTCCATGACTTTCAGAGTTCACAGAGCTCACTCTGCCTTCTAAGTGACGGGATGATGACAGTAAAGGTGTTTGCTTCCTTGTATTGTATATTTAGTTTAATTTTAAATTTATTCAAGTGTTTCTGTGTGTGAGAGAGAGACAGAG
>NW_026067985.1:5632574-5646363 GCF_014885135.2 Alexandromys fortis | reverse complement strand
CCTCCTCCTCCAGAGACCAGAAGCCACAGCCCAGTTCACTGCTGCTGGCAGCCATTGGAATTCATTCTCAGATCCTGCAGCCTCTTCAGGACACAGACCATTTCTTTTAGAAATCCCTTCCTCTCCACCCACATATGTCAGATAAATAAATACTCAACAGCAACAGTTCAAAAGCAGATTCTCAAAAATTGTTTTGATTTTTTTTCTTGAATCAGAGTTTCTCTGTGTAGCATTGCTAGCTGTCTGGCCTTGAACACACAGAGACCTGCCTGCCTTCTTGTGGAGTTTTGGGGTTACAGCCTTGTGCCTCCACCAACCAGTTCATTTCTTTTTTTCCCCCCGTGTTTTAACAAATTTTAATTAAAAATAGACACTCTGGAAATAATAAAAAAATAAAGTTCAACAAGCTCTGAATTTACAACAGAGTACACAAATAATTACAGACAACTGCTTTGAAATGCACAATAGAGCAATTACATGCAAGTATTCTATTTTTCAAACTCTACATAGCAACACTGCAGTGCTTCCCAGAGGCCATCATCCATGTTTGCTGGGCATCAGAGGGATGATTCTGACCAGAGATGGCTGGTCCTCATTTCCACTTCTCGTGCTTTACATTATTTCATATCATGTGAGAAAGAAAATTTGGCATCCACAGGACTGTGGAGGTTCATCAGTCCGCCACCATCCCATCCATCTTAACACCTGGGCCAGAGGAAAGCCTGTTTCTCCCTCCATCTCTTAATGCTTCTACCCCGAGCTATTCTAACTGAAGACAGAGCTCCTGGTCTGCCTGTCACCTTATGCCTGAAACCTGTACTCCACCCCAAGTTGTGTCTAAATGCAAGAGCAGGAATCCCATGTGTCGTGGTCCTTCCTTCCTACCAGCTAACCAGCAGTCCCTAGGGAGGCTGCACTCTCAGCGTTTTCAGTTATCCTAAGGCACTAAAGACTCATCTTACCTTCGAATGGAGCAATGACTTGCCACAGCAAAGGACAATTTGCACCGTATAGCATTTCTGTTCCTACAGAAACTTTATTTATAAAGCAACACTTGATGATTCACTACACATCAGACCTCAGGCTCAGGATATTTTTAATAAATGGAAACATTTGCTTCATGAATTATGGTATTTAAAAAAATACCTGTCAGGGAAAACCTAAAAAGTTGTAGTTCCATTTGTACTCTTAAGCAAACAGCATTCACAGAATCAGCAGAAGTTAATGCTTAAAAGTATGTTCTTAGGGACCACAGACACCAGAGCACTCACTCCTCTCAACATGGACTTAGCTACTATCTGTAGACTGAGGCTGGGCAATGCTTTTATTTCTATTAATCAAGTATTCTCAAACAAGCAGAAATTTCCTAAAATGAAAAAATTAAGTATTTGTAGATTCCAGGCTGTTACTATTGACACTGACACTCCTGGGAGAACAAGGCGTGCATGGGTTACCAAAGATTTAATTTACATATACATGACCAGAGAAACTGAAACAGTTGCAAACCAAACTGCAGGGAGCAGTCCTACTGCCAGTGTGCTTCCTTCTTGGGCTTTCTGAGCACCTGGAACCCCTTGAAGAGCCTCAAACACTGAGAATAAAGCTGGTGGTGGGGGGGAGGCATCCAAAGTCAGCCAAACTTCAGACCTAGTCTTCTACAGATCCTGTGATTCACACTCGAAGTTCAGACTATGTTTGGCATTTTTTAGTTCAGACATATCAAAACCTAGAAGTACAGAGGGCTTATGAGTTTTTATTGCTTTCATGCAAATATATCTTCTTTTCCCAAACAATGAAGCCATGTCAATTTTCCACACCCATAAGAGTGAAGTCAATAGTTCCACTTCTTTTCTACTCGGATATGGCCTCTTGTGGAAATAATCTCTAAGAAACTGTTTTTTGTCCTCATAGGAGCGGCCTCCATACTTGGTAGGATCCAATGCTAACACCTGCAGAGAGTCATCACTGGTCCCTGACCCCTCTGTCCTGCCCTCATTCTTCTTTCTCTTCAAAGGCACAGCACTCAGTCCTCTCTCTGGACCTGGGACTGCATCGGTGTCTAGAGTGAGCTGGGGCTTGTCCCCATCCCTCTGGTCTTCTGCCCCCAGGTGCCCTTCTGGCAGCTTTCTCTTTACAGCAAAGGTGGAGTCAGGGATCACTTCCCCATTAACCAACAGCAGTTCACTGCTCTCAATAAAACCTGGCTGGCCCTGCAGGTCTGAGCTGCTGTCCTTGGGAGCACTTCTACAATGGAGCAAATGGACAGCAATGGCTCCTAAGGTCATATTTCCAGTGTAGACCTCACAGCAGTGGATGCACTTAAAGGCTGGAGACCTGAGCATTGTATGGACTGTGGGCATGACATGGTGCCTCTCCTTCAGATGGAGCTCATAGGCATCAGCAGTCACAAATGTGCCAAAACAAAAGGGGCAGGTCAGCTTCTGTTTGCTAGGCAACTTTGGTGAAACCTCGGGCTGAGGCCTCACCTTAACGTACACAGGTACCAGTGACTTGGAGTGTATGCCAGCAAGGATAGCCAGGTACACCTCTCGCTCTCCAAGCTTTTCTCGTGGCAGTGTGGTGATGAAATCAAGATGGGGGAAGAGCAAGTTCCCATTGGCATCCAGGTCCAGCTGGAAACCTTTGTTACTATAATCCAAAGACAGTCTCTTCTTGCCCAGGTGCTTAGTCCTGCTATGCTCCACAAGGCCCCGGACATCATGGAAAGTGCACGGACAAAACAGGCATCCCAAGCCATGCATGAGCAAATGGTGCATCAGCTCCTCCTGCGAGACCAGGCACTTACAGGAGAGGCAGCGAACCGTGTTCTCTCTCGTCCACTTCAGAAACGGGGTACATGCAGCAAGCTTTTCAGGTTCAAGTTTCTCACCAGACTTGGACTCACTCTGCTTGTGAGCCACTTCCATGTGAACCTGGTAGACACTGGAGGGAAAAGCTCATTGCAAACCGGGCATGTTTTCCAGTGCTTGGCCTGTCGGAGTGCCTGATTTGCATCTGCTACAGGTGAGGTAGCCTGAACAAACACACTAGGGGCAGGGCTCACTAGCACCTGTGGGGAGGGCAGGCTGGGCAGGGAGCTAGCCGTCTGTGTGCCCAAGCTTGAGGGCAAGAACTGCATTGGCACCTGGGGTGGTGGTGTGACAATTGCAAGGCCTCCAGCAGAGGACACAGGCAGAGTGACAGACACTGGGGCCAGTGTGTAGGTGGGAATTCCATTCACCTGCTTCCCAGTCGGAATGAGCTGTCTGAGAATAGAGCCTGAAGTGAGAAAAGTAGTGTTTTGTGAGGTTCCCACTCTCATTGGCTGGCTCACAGGCAAGATGTTAGTGCTGACAGATGGACTGAGCTGCAGGACACCAGGCCTCATGGGTGGGCCCACAGGAAGGACTCCTGGTGTTACTGGCTGACTGAGCTGAAGAACACCAGAGCTTACACCCTGATTCACAGGGACAACAGCTGAGGGGACAGTCTGGTTTGATGAAAGCAGCCCGGGTGATACCACCTGACCTGCAGGGAGAACCCTCAAGGGCACTGTCTGGCCAGGAGGGAGAACTCGAGATGGAGGTGTCTGACCAACAGGGAGAACTGATGACTGAACCACTTGGCCAGTGGGAAGGACACCAGAAGTGGCTGTCTGCCCAGGGATCACTCCAGCATGGGCCACCTGGACGGCAGGAAGGACTCCTGATGGAACCTCCCGACCTACAGAAATCCCCCCTGGAGAAGCAGACTGCAGAGCCCCTGAGTTGACAGAGGGACTCACAGGTAAGACACCAGGTCCAATAGGTCTGTTTATGGGTCCCACAGGTCTACTTATAGACCCCATGGGCTGAGTGAGGGGTAAAACTCCAGGGCGTACAGCTTGATTCATGGGAAGGATGCTTGCTCTAACAGACTTATTCACAGGCAGCACAGAAGTACTCCCAGGCTGATTAAGTGGAACACTGTGAGAGATAAAGACAGGAGGGGGAGCTGACGGTTTCAGGGTGAGGCTATTCTGGCATACAGGCAAAGAGCTGGAGACCAGAGCTACATGAGATTGGGCAGTGGTGGGTGGGGAGTGTGTAAGGCTTTCAGAAGTGCCTGGGGCCACAGTCACTGGCTCCACAGTGCCAGGACTTTGACTGTTCGGTGGCAAAGTAAGGCAGAAGCAAGACGGAGGGGCTGCAATGCTCGAAGCACTGCTATTTGGTGGTAAGGCCAAGTGGGTCACTGGTTTTGGAGCAATATGCATTTGCTTCAGAAACCCAGTCCTCTTGATGTGTTCTGAAATTACAGACCGCAGCTTGTTCTCCAAGTCCCTGTGTGCATCTGATGTCAAAATGTGATACATCAGGGCATCCTGACTGCTGGCAATAGCGTTGCATTTTTTACAGTAGAGTATTTGTCAAATGACAGGAAATGACCCAGAAGCAGGGTCACTTGCTTTTGGTTGCTCTGTTTCCTCGGTTTGAAAACCAAAGTAGGAGCTGATTAAGTAATGAAAATGGGTCACCAGCACATGCTTCTTCATACTGTAGTACAAGGTGTTGGAAAAGTTACATTTTAAACATGTGAAGTTTATCACATCACTCCTTAATGTCTTCGCTTCACCCAGAATGTTCACCGTGTCGTTCTGGACTTTCTGCGCAGGCACATGAAACATCCTGAAGTGCTTACCCACTACCCTGGGCTGAGAAGAAAACGGGCAGTTGGGGCAGGGGATCATCAGCTCCTGGTCAGCCTCGTCTTCGTGGTAACGATGCAAGTGATTTTTTAATGGAAGCGAGCACCTTTGTTGAGTACCTACAGAGAGTACAGCAGTACGGCTTCGTTCGGTATCTCGCTTTCTTTCCAGAAGGTTCCCAAAGGGAGACATCGCCCCATGATGTATTATAAAAGTACTTCTCTCCTGGTCCAAAGCCTTTAAGATCCTTCAGCAGCTCCTTGCAGCTGTCAAGTACAATATCCACCAAGATGCCTTCCACCCTCTTCCGCATCTTCCTGATGCTGTCAAGATTCTGCACATAAACTTGAAACATTTTTGATATTTTCCGCGGGGCGCCGGAACGCCGCGTCCCGCCGCCGTCGCAACACCGCCCGTCCTCCGCCTACGCGGCCGGACCCCCACCCCGCCCATTTCTTTCTTTCTTTCTTTCTTTCTTTCTTTCTTTCTTTCTTTCTTTCTTTCTTTCTTTTTTTTTTTTGATGCCAGGTTCTTTAGTTTAATTTTAGTTAATTTTCTGAAATTATATGCTTCCTTTTAAAACCGAACCCACTGATTTACATTAGCAAGAGACTTGCAGTTGAATTTGGCGTAAATTTCCAGCCAATCTGGGGCAGGTCTGTCTTTAGATTAGAAGCCAGTCCAGGACCACGGTGCTTTCTGCTAACCTGGTCCCGTCACTCAGACCTCTTCAGCCAATCAGATGGGAGGGTTCTTCCCGGGAGCCGGACTTCCGTTCCGGTTCAGCTCCCTCTAGCACTGAGTCTGGGGCTCTCCAGTGGGCAGAGAGTCTGTCAGCTCGAAGGCTGCACCATGGTGAGTGAGGGGTTGCTCTACACAGACGGGAGGAGTAGCAGGGCTTGGCGAGGGAGGGGCCGCTGTCCCTTGTAGGCGGAGCGGCCGCTGAGGCTCCAGGCCCCTGTGGTGGGTAGGAGCCCGCGGACGGACAGAGCGTCGGGAGCCGCAGATGGTGGTGTCTGTCGTGTTTATATCGTCACGTGTGGAGAGAGATCACCACATTCGCCAAACGCGGAGACTCCTGGTCTCTCCTGGGTCTTCAGAAGTTCTGCACTTTTAACATTTAGGTTTGGGATCCGTCTGTAGTTAATTTCGTGCGACTTGTAAACGGTTTATCGCGTGTAGAGTAGCGCTCCACTACTAAACTGTGATGTAGACAAGTATAGTTGATAATAGAATTAATGGTATAAGGATTTACTGGTTCTTAGGAGACATAAAGTCACACAGTAGAATTGAAGTGAGGGAGGGCTGCATCCCAAATATCCAAAGATGAGTAGCATGCACACCATGCCTGTTAGAGATTAGTATCATGAGGTGCAAGTGTTCAGCAGGATTAATCAGCCATTAAGGTTCATTCCTTTAACAAATGAGACATCCATGATTTACAAGCAGCCAGAAGACCCACTTCCCCATCAAAGGCCTCTGACCTGCTGCTCTGGGGCCATTACGGGGCCACAACCTTGTGTGCCAGGAGAGTATAACAATTCTAGAACAGCTGCATTTTTCATCTCTTAGGAAAGCAGTTGTGACTCAGGGTCCCCTGTGCTGACTGAGGTGGACTTGAATCCTGTCTGCAGCCCCACAGGGCATTGCCCTTGCTATCCTCCTGGCTAACCATCGTGCATTCTTGATCACAAGTGTGCTGCACCACTGAGCTATAAAATTGCCAGTTTGAGTCATACACTGGGACTGTCCATTGCAGTAAAATAAATGAATTTGCATGTGGAGCATGGCTTCTCCCTTCAGACCAGAAGAATAGGAACGGTGTACTGTGTTTGAGGGGGTAGACACACTGGAAAATATCTAGGTCTTAGACTGAAGTTTAATGCTATGGACTGCAGGGGTGTCCATTACAAAAAAGGGCACAGTGATGGGGCACAGTGAGTGACTTTCTGTATAATTCCCATCATACATTAATTCCTTCCTTGTGAATGAAGACAGACACTTGTGCGTGTATAGTTCAGGGAGGAGAGCTTGAACTCCTAAGTATTTAGTTTCCAATTAGTGAACTCTCCCATGCAGACATGTCCAATCCTGGTTGACACAGTGAAGTCAGCTCAGATGTTTGAGACACAGGCCATTGGCTGTAACTCCATGTGTCAGCTTACAAGCACTCAGCAGCTAACATTTTACATGGGACAAAGTCATGCATTCTCTTATTAATGGCATTCTCCCTACCAGGGAAGTGCCTACTCTGTTTCAAAGTTAGTATAACTAAGTGTTCTCTTATTTTTTATAATTTTAAGAAGTCAATTATTGGTTATCATTTTTTAGATTTTATTTTCTTCAATGGCATGACTGCTATAATCACTTTGTTTCTATTTTCCAATGTTTCCCAGTTTTTGAATTTCATTCTATTTTTAAGTGCTGTTTATGTATTCATCTATTTATTTATATCAGTTTATAGCTGTGATTCTCTACCTTGTGGGCCATGACTCCTTTTTGGGGGATCAAATGAACCTATCAAAGGACTGGCCCAAGACCATCAGAAAGTACAGATATTTATATTATAATTAATAACAGTAGCAAAAATATAGTTATGAAGTAGTAGTATAAATAATTTTATAGGTGGGGAGATCACTACATCATGAGTAACTGTTTTAAAGAGGCACAGCACTAGGAAGATTGAGAACAACTGGTTTAGACTAATGTCTCCTGTAGCTCAGGTTTGCATCCTACTATGTAACTGAGAATTGCTGTGAACACACAATCCTGCCTCTGCTACCTAGTGCTGGAAAGACAGTCCTGCAACTCCTACCAGGCTGGACCTTGACTGGTCTGTGTGAAAGAGAAATAGATCAGTGAATGAGTATCCTCCAATTTCTGTAGATTTTATTGTGAATTTACAAGTGAAGTGGGAGCCGTTTAAGAATTGAGTTCACTGACTAACTGTAAAGCCAGTGTAGTCACAACAAAGGATGGGCAAGAAGGAAGGTAAAAGCTTTCCTGCTGTGACAATAGTTGACATAAGCTGTGAGTAGTGAGGTGATCAAGTTTAGATGTTCCATAAATGTCCTGTCTGGCCATTTCATGGGTCCACAGACCACACACAGGTCCCAGTGCCTTGGAGGAGGAACAGGAAGTGCTCTGGGAGAATGGAAGATTTTATTAAACTACAAATTTCCCAGATTAGGTTCTTGTCTCCCTATAGTGTGGAAGGACACACAATAGTTTTGCTGCAGTGCATATAGAGTGTGTAATGGAATCTGCATACAAAGGATCATGTGCTCTGGATGAGGAACAGGGTATGGTCTAGGAAAGTGAAAGAATGTGTACTGAAATACAAACTTTCTGGACTTAGGCCCTGTCTACTGGGCTGGAAGGGCAGAGCAGAAAGTACTGTGCTGTCTGAGTCATTTTATCTCTAATCATCCATTAGGAGAGCTGATAATATTCTGATGCCCATCAGGGTGGCCTTAGCCAGTGAGGGACTCTGGAAAGTCTTAGCAATCAGGAATAATAGTGGCAGGTGGCTGGCAGGTTCTTTCCAGGATTCTTCTCTACTTTTGTTGTAATGAGTTGTAAGGAAGACCACAAGCTATGCCATAGTGAGTGTAGGGTGTTCAGAGAAGGTCTGCTGGTATTTGGATGGACCATGTGCCAGACTGTGGTTCTATTGCTCTATGTAATGACCTGGGCAGTGCTCCTTGTCCTCTGAGCCTCCCTCTGTATGGATTTCCTGGGAGAGGGAGACTCTGCAGCCCTGGCATGGTAGGATAGTATGCTTGTAATCTCACTGTCCCGTGTACACACAGAGTCATGCTTGTGGTCTACAGCCGGAAGACAGATTTACAAACTGATAATCTGGTTTCTAGAAGTTCTGAATATTGCGGTCTACTTTCAAGTTTGTCTTATACATGTTTCAAGTTGTTTAAAAGCTGGTAGAACTACAGTGATGTTGATTTAGCAATGCATGATTTAAATGTTTCTAAGTTTCTGCTGCCACCAGCTGCAATGGTGTGATTCACGGATGTTTAGTTCCACAGGACAAAGGGAGTTTCTGAGCTGCAGAGGTTTGTTAGGTGTGTATGGTGTTGGGCCGGTAGATAGGGCAAAGTCTATAACTTGTGCTATAATCCATGTGACAGGAAGCAAAAATTATTCTATATTGTTTTGGGAATGGGCATCAGTGGGGCTGGGTTTACCTGAAAACACAAGGAGGACTAAAGGACTGCAGAACCCTAGCAGGAGATCATCTCTTTGCAGAGAGGGATCTAGAGCATGGGTCTCTCTGGAAGAAATACCAGTAGCTGTAGGGTCAGAAACAACAGTTTAAGGATCACTTTGAGGAAATTTTGTGAAAATTTTGTGAAGTCTTTATTTATTTAATTTCTATACACATAGTATCATAGGTAGCTGGATAACATTGGTCAAGATCACATGTTTCCTGACTAAATTTCCTTTGGATTTTTGATTAATAGCTGACTATATTTTCCCACCTTTGTTCTTGACTTTCTCTCCATTCTCTTTATTCTTTCCCAAATATCGTACATATTCTTGATTGATCAGCTTTGTGGTAATATTTTCTCCCCGAGTCAGGGTTTTTTTGTAGCTTTGGAGCCTGTCCTGGGACTTGCTCTGTAGACCAGACTGGCTTCAAACTCAGAGATCCTCCTGTCTCTTTTTTCTGAGTGTTGGAATTTAAGGTGTGTTCCTCCACCACCACCCGCAAAGAAGTTCTATTATGTCAGCCTGTGTACTATTTTTTCATAATCCCATTGATTACTCTGTGTGCTTCCAATACGAATGTAGCTTTGTAATCATTTTTTATGTTATAAATTGTGGGGAATTGTCATTGTACTGTATTCATTTATAGTGCAAATTTAACATACACATCATCTCAATATTGATGCATCATGTTTCCAAGGATCATTTATTTACTTCTTTATTTATTTAGGTTTTGTTGCTCTTGTTGTTAATCTGTGAGAGACTTTTGGTTTATTGGATAAAAGGTATTTGGATGTTGACAGGTGGCTCAGCACATATTCATTTTGGAGGTGAGCTTAGTTCAGATATTTGTACTTAAATTGTGAGGCTCATAACTCTACCATTTCAGATCCAGGGCCTCTGAACCCCTCTTTTTTGTGTTACTTGTATATATATGGAAGACATTCTCACTCTGGCACAAACATATGGAAAAAAATAGCAATAAACTTGTTTTCAAAAGTGTTTGTTAGGGCTGTAGAGATGGCTCAGAGGTTAAGAGCATTGCCTGCTCTTCCAAAGGTCCTGAGTTCAATTCCCAGCAACCACATGGTGGCTCACAACCATCTGTTATGAGGTCTGGTGCACTCTTCTGGCCTTCACTCATACACACAGACGGAATATTGTATACATAATAAATCAATAAACATTAAAAAAAGTGTTTGTTACTTATATAGCAATTAGAGTAAAACAAGTTGCTTTAGGTGTGCATTGATTCTTTAAAAAAAATCAGTCATCTTGCATTTTGTTTTAAAATGATTTCATTTCCTCACTCTGATTGCAGACGTACAGGCAATCATCAATCAGGGGGAGCAAAATGGTGTCTAGGTGATCATAACAGACATATTCTTCTTTATTATAGAAAGTGAGATGTTTTTTAGTAGTCAAAATTATTTTCTACAAAGTTAAGACATGAGAAGGTTTCAAGTGAATCTTTCCAATTTTGGTGGAACAACCCTCCTCAACCGGCTATTATCCATTATTGGTATAAGATAAAGAACTGAAGTGTATAGGATGAGTGCTGGTCAGTGATTTCTTAGAGTTTGATTTTGGTTAGAATCTTGTAGTTTTTATTTAAAGGACCATATTGTGTCTGTGTGTTTTGTTTGTCAGGGCTACCATTCTATGTTATTGATTTTTTTTAATCGTTATTTAAGTATATTACTCATTTTCTGGAAAATAATGGTTTCACCAATTTTGTTTTCAGGTTTCTCATGTTATGAGTTCCTTGAGTGTTTGTTGGTTTGGGAAGTTTCTGTGGAGAGACACTTTTAGTTTTCTCTTCTTTATCTTAGATGTTTGCCTCTTTCCATTTCCTGGCATATCTATCTTCATGTTTGTGTTTTTGCTGCTTAAAGATCGAAAGGCATTGTACTAATCACATTTAAAAACTTCGTTTATATTATTGTCTCTTTCTTCTAATTAGCCTCAGCTATCAGCATGACATAGGTTCGAGTGGTCTGAGAAAACACCAATTGAGAGTATGCCCAGATCAGAATACCTGATTAAGGTACCTGAGAGAGAGTGTGTTGATTTCGATTGATATAGGAAGACTCTTCCACTGAGTTGTCAATATCTCTGAACAAGCAGCTCTGATAGGAGAGCTAGCTGAGCATAAGACAGAGACAAAGCAAGAGGGAAATCCCAAAAACAGTGGTTCCACATATTTTGCCTTTAGTTATTAGCTTATTATCTATCCTAAGATGTCATAAGGAGGAATTGTGAATAGGGTTAACAACCAAATAAGCATGTTCATTACTTGAGTTGCTTTTGATTGCACAATTTAATAACAGCAACAGAGAAGAAAGAACAAAAATGGGACTCAAAGGGGATTTTGTTGCTGCAAAGGACCTGGGAATGTTGACTCTGAGAAGAATGCTGAAGATATCAGAAAACTGGACAGAGATCTTTATCAGCTGGTCTTGTAGAACCTAGGAGGTGGGAATGTTGAGAGTAAGGACTGGTAGTGGAGGTCAAGGTCATAGGATTTTAGTGGGCAGTAGGCTCTTCAGAGAACCCTGCAGTTGGTCCAACCTAACAGACTTGAGAGACCTGTATGGTAGGTTTTTCAGGTTAAAGTCCATGGTTCCTGGGTCACAATATACCTCCCAGTTCCTGACAGACTGTTGCATTCCCTCAGGCAGTAAGCATTCAGGCTGATTTCTGCTTCTTTGTATGATCCCTTCATAGTCAAGGAATCATGAATGCTTAACAGGACAATTGAACTTAGACATTAATCTTGTGTATGCTGTATAGCTTGTTAACTTCATTATATCCTGGTATAGACAGAGATTGCTTGTTCATTTCCCAAATGCCCAGACTTGTAATAATTCTACAGAAATTGTGTTAATTATAAGACTGCATATCCAATAGCTTAGGCTTCTTATTAAGTAATTTTCCCATCTTAAATTAAGCCATTTTTATCAATCTGTGTATTGCCACATGGCTGTGGCCTGCCAGTAAGGTTTCTTCCAGCATTTGTCTCCTTCAGTGGCTACATGTCATCTCCCTCACTCTGCCTTCTTTTCTCCTCTATCTCTGCTTGGAATTTCCACCTTGTTCTATTCTGTGCTGCCATAGGGCCAAAGCAGTTTTTTTGTGTTAACCAATGGGAATAAAACATATTCACAGCATACAGAGGGGAATTCCACAGCATCCTGGAAGCTACAAGAGTATTGATCCTAGAAATTGCCATTATCTTCTATATTTGATAAATACAAAGTCTGAGTGTCCTCAATAAAACAGTCATAGCCTTGTCTTGTTGTGGCCTTTCTAGCCCAAGTCTGACTTCATTCCTTGTGGCACCATCAGGTGATCTTAGCTTGGTACACAAGCACAGGTGCTTAGAAGACTTCATGAAAAAATTATCTATAGATCATTTGTGTGATATTTTTGTCCTAATCTTTCTTATTCTCTCCATGTCCTGAAAAAGACCTTAGGCAGAATTACAGAGGTATAGACTGATTTCCTATACGAAATAGTGCTTCTATTAGATGGTTATTACTGATGACTCATTCAGGTCTACAGTGAAAAAAAAAACAAGAAGAAAGAGATGACGAGTATAGACAAGAAGTAGTAAGGTTGGGCTGAGAGAGGATCTTGGTCTTTTTTGGATAGAGGAATGGAAGAGAAAGATTCACTGGTGGCTTTTCCAGTTTCTTTGATCTTTTAGGTTTTTACTCCTAATATCTGACTCCCAATTTTTATTGATAAAGATTAATTAGTTAATGTTGCATCTGTTCCCCTAAAATTTATGCTTAATAAACAGGAAGGTATAATTAAGGCCAGTAGATATAAATTGTACAGTAGCTTAGTAACTTTAATTTTTTTAATGCTAATGAAAAAAATGGCAGCTGTGGAGAAAGTTAAAAGTTATAACCTTTCATTTTTTATTTAGACAAAAGGGTAAATGTTGTGGAACATTAATTGAAGATGTTTCACATCCATTTATGCTGTGGAACGTTTGTTTAATGATGCAAGAGTGTGTTGCATTCCTGTATATTGCATTTTTAAAATTTTTTTATTGAGAAAAAGAAAAAAAGTTACCGCCTCCTTCCAGCCTCCCATTTCCCCCCCTCCTCCCACCCTTTTCCCTTCCCCCACACTCCTTCCCTCCTCCCTCTCCAGTCCAAAGAGCAGTCAGGGTTCCCTGCCCTGTGGAATGTCCAAGGTCCTCCCCCCTCCATCCATGTCTAGGAAGGTGAACATCCAAACTGGCTAGGCTCCCACAGAGCCAGAACATGAAGTAGGATCAAAACCCCGTGCCTTGGCTTCTCATCAGCCCTCATTGTTCGCCATCTTCAGAGAGTCTAGTTTTATCCCATGTTTTTTCAGTTACAGTCCAGCTGGCCTTGGTGAGCTCCCAATAGATCAGCCCCAATTTCTCAGTGGGTGGATGTACCCCTCATGGTCCTGACTTCCTTGCTCATGTTCCCCCTCCTTCTGCTCCTCATTGGGACCTTGGGAGCTCAGTCCAGTGCTCCAGTGTGGGTCTCTGTTTCTATCTCCATCCATCACCAGATGAAGGTTCTATGGTGATTTGCAAGATATTCGTCAGTATTGCTATAGGATAGGGTCATTTCAGGTTCGCTATCCTCAGCTGCCCAAGGAACTAACTGGGGACATTGCCTTGGGAGCCACTCTAGGTTCAAGTCTCTTGCCAACCCTAAGGTGGCTCCCTTAACTAAGATTTTTGCTTCCCTGCTCCCCTATCCAACCTTCCTTTATCCCAATCATCCTAAGGTGGCTCCCTTAACTAAGATTTTTGCTTCTCTGCTCCTCTATCCAACCTTCCTTTATCCCAATCATCATGTTTCCCCCATCCTCCCCTTCTCATTTGTC
>NW_026067985.1:5629237-5632523 GCF_014885135.2 Alexandromys fortis | reverse complement strand
ACGCTCCCAATCCCCCCCCCCCCGGCAATTTTGTCTACTTCCCATAGCCAGGAGGATAACTATATGTTTTTCTTTGGGTTCACCTTCTTATTTAGCTTCTTTAGGATCCCCAGTTATAGACTCTGTGACCTTTATTTATGGCTAGAATCCAATTATGAGTGAGTACATCCCATGTTCATCTTTTTGGGTTTGGGTTACCTCACTCAGGAGAGTATTTTCTATTTCCATCCATTTGCATGCAAAATTTGAGAAGTCATTGTTTTTTACTGCAGCGTAGTACTCTAATATGTATATATTCCACACTTTCTTCACCCATTCTTCCATTGAAAGACATCTCGGTTGTTTCCAGGTTCTGGCTATTACAAACAATACTGCTATGAACATAGTTGAACAAATGCTTTTGTCATATGATAGGGCATCTCTTGGGTATATTCCAAAGAGAGGTATTGCTGGGTCCAGGGGTAGGTTGATCCCGAATTTCCTGAGAAGCCGCCACACTGCTTTCCAAAGTGGTTGCGCAAGTTTGCATTCCCACCAGCAATGGATGAGTGTACCCCTTTCTCCACAACCTCTCCAGCAAATGCTATCATTGGTGTTTTTGATTTTAGCCGTTCTGACAGGTGTAAGATGGTATCTTAAAGTTGTCTTGATTTGCATTTCCCTGATCACTAACGAGGTTAAGCATGACCTTAAGTGTCCTTTGGCCATTTGAACTTCTGTTGAGAATTCTCTGTTCAGCTCAGTGCCCCATTTTATAGTTGGATGAATTAGCATTTTAAAGTCTAGTTTCTTGAGTTCTCTATATATTTTGGAGATCAGACCTTTGTCAGTTGCGGGGTTGGTGAAGATCATCTCCCAGTCAGTAGGTTGCCTTTTTGTCTTAGTGACAGTGTCCTTTGCTTTACAGAAGCTTCTCAGTTTCACTAGGTCCCATTTATTCAATGTTGCCCTTAATGTCTGTGCTGCTGGAGTTATACATAGGAAGCAATCTCCTGTGCCCATCTGTTGTAGGGCACTTCCCACTTTCTCTTCTATCAGGTTTAGTGTGTTCGGACTGATATTGTGGTCTTTGATCCATTTGGATTTGAGTTTCGTGCATGGTGATAGATAAGGGTCTATTTTCATTCTTCTACAGGTTGACGTCCAGTTGTGCCAGCACCATTTGTTGAAGATGCTTTCTTTCTTTCATTTTATACTTTTAGCTCCTTTATCGAAAATGAAGTGTTCATAGGTTTGTGGGTTAAAATCTGGGTCTTCTATATGATTCCATTGGTCGATTTCTCTGTTTTTATGCCAGTACCACACTGTTTTCATTATTGTAGCTCTGTAATAGAGTTTGAAGTCAGGGATAGTAATGCCTCCAGAAGATTCTTTATTGTATAAGATTGTTTTGGCTATCCTGGGTTGTTTGTTTTTCCATATAAAGTTGATTATTGTCCTCTCAAGATCTCTGAAGAATTTTGACGGAACCTTGATGGGGATTGCATTGACTCTATAAATTGCCTTTGGTAGAATTGCCATTTTTACTATGTTGATCCTCCCAATCCAAGAGCAAGGAAGGTCCTTCCATTTTCTGGTATCCTCTTCAATTTCTTTCTTCAGTGCCTTAAAGTTCTTGCCAAATAGATCTTTCACTTCCTTGGTTAGTTACCCCCAAGATATTATGCTGTTAGTGGCTATTGTGAAAGGTGAAGCTTCTCTGATTTCCCGCTCTGCTTCCATATCCTTTTTGTATAAGAGGGCAACTGATTTTTTGGAGTTGATCTTGTATCCTTCCATGTTACTAAAGGTGTTTATCAGCTGTAGAAGTTCTTTGGTGGAGTTTTTGGGGTCACTTATGTACACTATCATATCATTTGCAAATAACGAAAGTTTAACTTCTTCCTTTCCAATTCGAATCCCCTTGATCCCTTTATGTTGTCTTATTGCTATTGCTAGAACTTCAAGCACTATATTGAAGAGGTATGGAGAGAGTGGACAGCCTTGTCGTGTTCCTGAATTTAGTAAGATGGCTTTGAGTTTCTCTTCGTTTAATTTGATGTTAGCTGTCGGCTTGCTGTAAATAGCTTTTATTATATTTAGGTATGACCCTTTTATCCCTAATCTCTCCAAGACTTTTATCATAAAGAGATGTTGAATTTTGTCGAATCCTTTTTCACCATCTAATGAAATGTTCATATGGTTTTTTCCTTCAGTTTATTTATATGGTGGATTACATTGACAGATTTGCGTATGTTGAACCAGCCCTGCATCTCTGGGATGAAGCCTACTTGATCATAATGGATAATTTTTCTAATGTGTTCTTGGATTCGGTTTGCCAGTATTTTGTTGAGGATTTTTGCGTCGATGTTCATGATTGAGATTGGCCTGTGATTGTCTTTATTGATTGAGTCTTTGTGTGGTTTTGGTATCAGAGTAACTGTAGCTTCATAAAAGGAATTTGGCAATGACTCTTCTGTTTCTATATTGTGAAATACTTTAAGGAGTATAGGTATTAGGTCTTCTTGGATGTTCTGGTAGAATTCTGCATTGAAACCATCTGTTCCTGGGCTTTTTTTGGTAGGGAGGTTTTTGATAACAGCTTCTAGTTCTTTGCAACTAACAGATCTATTTATATTGTTCACCTTGTCCTGGTCTAATTTTGGTATATGGTATTTATCTAAAAAAGTGTCCATTCCTTTTACATTTTCCAGTTTTGTGGCATACAGGCTTTTGTAGTAAGATCTAATGTTTCTCTGAATTTCCTCTGTGTCTTTGGTTATGTCCCCCTTTTCATTTCTGATTTTATTATTTGCATGTTCTCTCTCTGCCATTTGATTAGTTTGGATAGGGGTTCATCAATCTTGTTGATTTTCTCCAGGAACCAGCTTTTTGTTTCATTGTTTCTTTGGATTGTTTTCTGTGTTTCTATTTTGTTGATTTCAGCCCTCATTTTGATTATTTCCAGTCTTCTACTCCTCCTAGGTGAGTCTGCTTCTTTTTTTTTTTCTAGAGCTTTCAGGTGGACTGTTAAGTCTCCAATGTGTGCTTTCTCTGTTTTCTTTTAGTGGGCACTTAGTGCTATGAACTTTCCTCTCAGGACTGCTTTCATAGTGTCCCATAAGTTTGAGTATGTTGTTTCTTTATTTTCATTGAATTCAAGGAAGACTTTAATTTCTTTCTTAATTTCTTCCTTAATCCAGGTATGGTTCAGTAGTTGACTGTTCAGTTTCCATGAGTTTTTAGGTTTTCTGGGGGTAGCATTGTTGTTGAATTCTAACTTTAATCCATGGTGATCTGATAAGAC
>NW_026067985.1:5617209-5627880 GCF_014885135.2 Alexandromys fortis | reverse complement strand
CTCCAACTTTAGGGGATCTGATGTCCTCTTCTGACTTCCACAGGCATCCGTACTTACTTACACACGCCCACGCAGTCAGTCACACAGGTGCATATGATTAAAACAAACAAAAGTGAATATTTAAAATGTGAGAAATTCAGGAGATAAAATTTTTTTATTTATTTTAAATATTTATTTATTATGTATACAATATTCTGTGTGCATGCCCAAAGACCAGAAGAGGGCGCCAGACCTCTTTACAGATGGCTGTGAGCCACCATGTGGTTGCTGGGAATTGAACTCAGGACCTTTGGAAGAGCAGGCAACGCTCTTAACCACTGAGCCATCTCTCCAGCCCGGGGGATTTTTTTTTTTTGATCCAGCATATTCGGTGTTCTGTATGCTTCTTGAACCTTCATAGGTACATCTTTCTTTAGGTTGGGAAAGTTTTCTTCTATCATTTTATTAAATATATTTTCTGGACTGTTGAGGTGCACTTCTTCTCCTTCTTCTACTCCCATTATTCTTAGATTTGGTCTTTTTATTTTGTCCCATATTTCCTGAAGGTTTTGTGATGAGAGTTTGTTGGACTTGCTCTTTTCTTTGATCAGAGCGTTTATTTTCTCTATGTTATCTTCAGAATCTGAGATTCTTTCTTCTATCTCTTGTATTCTGCTGGTTATGCTTGTTTCCGTAGTCTCTATTCGTTTACCTAGATTATTAATGTCCAGCCGGCCCTCTGTTTGTGTTTTCTTCTTTGCCTCCATTTCAGTTTTCAAGTCTTGAACTGTTTCCATTATCTGATTGTTTTTCCTTGGTTTCCTAGGGTATCATTCACTGATTTATTCAATTCTTCAAACTTTCTGGTATACTTCTCATCCATTTCTATAAGGACATTTTTTACATGCTGTTTAAGGGCATCAATCACTTTCATAAAGTCAGTGTTTTCTACTTCTTCTTGATTAAGGTGTTCATGTCCTCCTGTTGTGAGGTCTCTGGGTTCTGGTGGTTTCATGTTGTTTTTCAGATTGTTGGGTGAATTCTTGCATTGGCGCCTGCCCATCACTTCCTCCGAATGATTCCCTATGGATCTTCTTTTACATTATCAGGTCTCCTTGCCTACTGATGTACCTTCCCAGTGATGGCACTCCCCAGTAATGGCTCTCCTGGTGATCGAGTGATGTCTCTCCTGGTGCCGAGATCAGATCTCCTTGCTGGTTGGGTAGCTCGTAAACAAAGCGCCTACCTTGCTTGCTGCAGGCAGGCTATTGAAACAAAGGAGCTCCCGCCCACTAGGTTGCCCTCGAGATTTGGCCCCAGCACCCCGAAGGGGGAAGGCAGGCAGAAGCAGGTAGGGTTCTGGATGCAAGCTTGGTGGGACAGGAAGAGAGAGGCAGTATACTGGGAGTATTGGCCCAGCACAAAGCCCAGGAAGTATAGGGAGGATGAGGAACTTCTGAGTTCTCTGTCCCAGGCTGCTGACATGGGTCCAAAACTCACCCCAATCTTATATTGCATTTTTTAACTCTGTGTAGCTGTGTTACTTGGCCTGCTTAAAACACCTGATTGGTCTAATAGAGATCTGAATGGCCAATAGCTAGGCAGGAGAGGGATTGGTTGGGATGCCAGGCAGAGAGAATAAATAAAAGGAGAAAGAGAGAAGGATTGAGGACCAAGAAGTGAAAGAGGATAATGTCAGGGACTAGCCACCCCGCTTCACAATTAGCCACAGAGTAGGAAGTAAAGAAAGGTATATAGAATAAAGATAAAACCCCAAAGGCAAAAAGTAGATAGAATAATTTAAATTAAGTAAAGCTAAGAAGAACCAAGCTAAGGCTGGGCATTCATAGGTAAGAATAATACTCCATGTGATTTATTTGGGAACTGGATGGTGGGCTTCCAAAAGAGCCAAAGAGTAAAAAAAGAACTATAGGATGGATCATCTGTGGGTGTATTTTTCCAAGACTGGTACAACAATATCCTGCGGTAGATCTATTCCCAATTTTCTGAGGAACTGCTATTTTGATTTTAATAGTAGCTTTACAAATTCACAAAGCATTTTCCCCATAGATAACCAGAGTGATATAGCTGGAGTGTTGCTCAGCTCATGCCAGTCTATATTTTAAGAGTTTTTAGTGACTCGAAATTATTAGGCCTTTTCGTATCCGAATGTCCAAGTTGGGAGGCTCTGAACCACCTTGTACTCCAGATTCAGGGGATCTGACATCCTCTTTTCTTATATGTCACCTGTATACACATGGGAGACATTCTTTCTCACACATAAACATATACAAAATGTGGGGATAAACTTCTTTTCCAAAATCCTTGTAATTCATAAATCAATTAGAGCAAAACAAGTTGCTTTACGTGTGTAATACAAATCATATGCTGTTTTTTTAAAAAAATTATTATTCTGCATTTGGTTTGAAAATGTTTTTATTTCCTCATTCAAAAATTCAAAGAAAACAAAATAATATACATAATCCAGACACTCTGTATACAGTCCATCTTTATGTGGGTTAGTTGTTTTTATTCTATTACTTTTTAATATTTATTTTATTGTCTTTCCTCTTTTAATTTATGACTGTCTGTTCTCTGTCTCTTTAAAGACTTCGTTTCATTTTTATAAGCCATTTACATCTTTTTATAACTCTGTATTATTTTCTTTTTCTCTCCCACCTCTATGTACATTTTTTAAACACACTCTGTCTCATTTAGAGGTCTTTTATGTATGAAATTGTACTATTGTGTTTCTGTAATTCTTTCCTGTTCAGGGGTGTATTTCTTAAAATGCTAAGCACTTCTTATGAACTTAAGCTGTGCCATGCGTAGAGAAAATATGTCCTGCCTGCTTGCTCCACCACAGTCCAAGATGGCAGAGGCACATTTGCTGCCTCCAAGAGCCATGTACATTGCCCCATTTTCAGGCATTCACAGAGACTAAGTTGCCATTAGCAATCCTCTCACAGACCCCATAACTGGTCCTCCAGAAAGAGTCAGAGTTTGTGCTGGCAGCAAGGCCCAGAATGCCGGCATTTCAAAATGGTGCAGCTCTTTTTTTTTTTTCTGCTACCTCTAAATCAGGAAAACCTATCTTAAAGGTGCCAAAGCATGTCACCAGTAAGCAAGGCCCATTTGGGGAGAGAAATGTAGCTAAACTTCATTTTTTAGTGTCTAGAATTCCTTTCCAAGCTCTCTAAGATTGGAAGTGGATTTTAGTTGGCTGCATAGTCATGTTTATTATGGGAAACTGCTTGTTAGTTCCCAGCTGCTGAGCCCGAAAACAATCACACAGAATCTGTATTAATTCATTAGCTCTAGCAACTTATTGGCTAACTCTTACATATCAATTTAATAAATTTTTATTAATCTGTGTATTGCAATGTGGGTATAACTTACATGATAAAGTTCTCAGCATCTGTCTTCTGCAGGGCTACGTGACTTCTCTCTGACTCCTCCTTCTTTCTCCCAGCATTCAGCTTAGTTTTCCCAACCCACCTAAGTGTTGTCCTATAGCTCTGTTATGGCCCAAAGCAGTTTCTTTATTAACCAATGATAATCACAGCATACAGATTGGATTCCCACAATATGAGTTTCTATAGCCTCAACCCATTTTCTGTTCTTTGTGCCTGCTGTGTTGTGGTTGACACTAATCAGTCAGCTTTCTATCATTACTTCCCCACCATCATAATCTCTATCAGTAAATCACATAAGGTTTAGTAGAACTAGCTGCTGTTTGGTGCTAAGGTGGTTTGGTAGCCTACTGTTTTTATTTTTGTTGATTTATTTTTGAAGACATGGTTTGTCTGTATAGTCCTAGCTGTCCTGAAAGTAGCTCTATATACCAGTTTGGCTTCAAACTCAGAGTACCTCTTAACTCTGACTCCATAGTGCTGAGATTAAAGGTGGGCCAGCATTCCTGACTTTTTTGTTTTTATATTGTTTTTATCAAGCATACGCTATTGTAGTGAACTTCACCCATATCATAAATTTTAAATTTTACACAGGGTATCATTATGTTTCCCTGGATGGCATGTGTTCATGACATTAATACTACCTGTGCCTTCTGAGTCATTGGATTGCAGGTGCATAACCTTCTTTCTGTCTGTTTTGTTTGTTTTGAATTTTTATCTTAAAAAGGGTATTTTACATGTATCATGGTTATGCACCATGTGAGTACCTGGTCCTTCCTTACATTGATCAAAAGATGGTACTAGAAACATTGAACTTGGAATAATGAATAGTTATTATCCCCCATGGAAGGCATTGGTACGCAAGACCAGGAGGACTTTTTACTGTTGAGCCATCTTTCCTGCTCTGTGTTGATTATTTGTAATCAGCATATTAATTGCTATTGTTTTCATTTGTCTATTTATAACTTTTTAAATACACAGTGCCTTTTAGTCAAAACTTATTTATGTTGCAGTTTAAATTGGGGCACTTCAGGTTTCTGGTAATGAATAAAGAGTTGATGTGAATGCCCAACTTTTGTAGAAACTTCAGCAAAAACCTGTGAGTTATTCCTAACTTTTATGTTTGTTTGATTGACTTTTATCATGTGAAAGAGGTATTTAACATGTATTTTTGGCTGCCCTAAAAGTGATTGCATAGAATACGCTGGTATTCAACTCAGAGGCAGATAAATATTCATGCCTCGGCCTTCTGAGTACGAGGCTTAGAGGAATGATTCAATGCATCCAGCTTTTTCATCTTATGTTTCTTTTTTTGTAGTCAGAAATTAATCATTCATACAATATCTCTTATCTGTACTCTGTACTGTTGATCTGTTTATGTATCTTTCATTGTTGGGTAGTAGGCATTTCTTTTGAAAGGTGATATCCCAGTCAAATGGTTCAGAAATGACAATGGTGACCTTCGGGATCAGTTTGCTTCTAAAGTGACTTGGTGATTAAATTATGATGTCTATGTCATGGAATAAGTATGGGGAGCACCAAAATTATATGACTATACTCTAAGAAGTACACATTTACAGTGTTGTTAAATCATACTTTATATTGTACACATGTATGGGATATTTTAGAATGCAGTGACCTATGATGACGTGCATGTTGACTTTACTTGGGAAGAATGGACTTTGCTGAATCCTTCCCAGAAGAGTCTCTACAAAGATGTGATGGTAGAGACCTACAGAAACCTCACTACTATAGGTAAGAATAAATTATCATTCATGTTTCAAATAAGGGGACAAGTGTTGATTGGTTAATGATGCTGTTTTGTAATATGATTGAGAAAGAAGAATGGGTAAAGAAATCAGGCATGGTTTTAAGTTTTGCTTATATGGTAACTAAATTTTTTACAATTTAAATATATATCATACATTTTTCTGTCACTATATTTTAGGATATAATTGGGAAGACCAGAATATTGAAGAACATTGTCAAAGTTCTAGAAAACATAAAAGGTAATTTCCATGTATAAGCTCATACAAATCTACCCCTGAAGAATTTATAATGTATCCTATATATTTTCAACTAAAACAACCATGTAATAAAGTGCATTGATGATTATTAATGTTCTCACAAAATCATGTACCTTAATTTCAGATAGGTGAACTGCATTTGCAAGTCATTCTTTTAAGAAAGAAATAAGGAAATGATGCCTTAACCTATATTTCCATTTCAATCATAATACAATGAGAGGTACACTGTAAAATTGTCAGTGCATTTATTTCATATTATTCATATTATAAAAGATACATGTTGAAAACATGATAAGTATATCTCTGAAACTCTCTATTACATTAATATTCCATAGAAAAGGTACTTTATCCCATATACTTGTGACTGTGTTAAGTTTAGTGAGGGGGAAGTTAGAGTCACAAATCAAGGGGCAGCTGTCGTGGAGAGGCCTTAATCCAGATACCACAAGTCTATGAGGACAGAAAGTCAAACTGTGAACTCAGTGTGGAAGGTTGATATTTGTTATTCTTCCTTTATTAAGTATATCATATGTTCCTCTGGATACAAGCCACATGAGCATAGTGAACTGAAAAAATATAACATACCTCTCTCTTAGAACAAATGGAAGATATATAGCAGTCCCCATGTTGAGTATACTGGTTGAATTTGATGTACAGGTATTCAAGTCATTGTTTTTCTAGTCTCATTGTTAATATATCAATAAGCTCACATTTCAGAAAAGCACCATGAGTACTAGGACTGTGTAAAAACTTCTGTTTGTCCTAGTACACTTAGCAAATGTAATTTCACTCACAGTATAGGAAACATTAAGAATGCAGGAAGAGTAGTAAAGCTCTGAGTTTTTTCAGTTCTTTTCAAATATGTGAAAATTCTCATACAGAAAAAAAGATTCTGGAAATGTGAACCATGTAATAAAGGCTGTTATCAGTTATCCTCAAAGATGAAAAGCAAGCCTTAAAGAAGGGGAAAAACAAGATTGTAAACATGGTGATAATACTTTAACATATAATTCTTCTTTAAGATAGACTACATTGTAAAATTAATTTATACAGATAAAAATATTCAACAATGTATTAAATGTAGTAATGCTTTTACATGTACCATTATCATTGTAGGCATGAAAAAAGTCAAAATTTCTGCATGTACTCAGTGTCTTAAAACCTTTGCATGTTGTCTTCACAGGCATGAAAAAACACACACTAGATTGAAACCCTATGAAGAAAATGAGTGTGGTAAAGCCTTATCACATCACAGTCATCTTCAAATGCATAAAAGATCATACACCAGAGAGAAACCCTATGAATGTAATAAGTGTTGGAAAACCTTTACACGTCACCATACTCTTCAAATGCATAAAAGAAGCCATACTGGAGAGAAGCCCTATGAATGTAATCAGTGTGGTAAAGCCTTCGCACGGCAAGACCATCTTCAAACTCATGAAAGAAGCCATACTGGAGAGAAACCCTATGAATGTAATCAGTGTGATAAAGCCTTTGCAGATCACAGTAATCTCCAAAAGCATAAAATAACCCATACTGGAGAGAAACCCTATAAATGTAATCAGTGTGGCAAAGCCTTTGTACATCCCAATACTCTCCGAAAGCATAAAAGAACCCATACTGGAGAAAAACTGTATGAATGTAATCAGTGTGGTAAAGCCTTCACACAGCACATTCATCTTCAAACTCATGAAAAAAGCCATACTGGAGAGAAACCCTATGAATGTAATCAGTGTGGCAAAGCCTTTGCTGATCAAAGTAGTCTCCAAAGACATAAAAGAAGCCATACTGGAGAGAAACCCTATAAATGTAATCAGTGTGGTAAAGCTTTCACATATTCCAATAGTATCCAATATCATGAAAGAAGCCATACTGGAGAGAAACCCTATGAATGCAATCAGTGTGGAAAAGCCTTCGCACAGCACATTCATCTTCAAAATCATAAACGAACCCATACTGGAGAGAAACCCTATGAATGTAATCAGTGTGGTAAAGCCTTCGCACAGCACATTTATCTTCAAACTCATGAAAGAAGCCATACTGGAGAGAAACCCTATGAATGTAATCAGTGTGGTAAAGCCTTTGCAGATCACAGTACTCTCCGAAAGCATAAAATAACCCATACTGGAGAGAAACCCTATAAATGTAATCAGTGTGGTAAAGCTTTTGCAAGATCCAGTAGTCTCCAATATCATGAAAGAAGCCATACTGGAGAGAAACCCTATGAATGTAATCAGTGTGGTAAAGCTTTCACATATTCCGGTAGTCTCCAAGATCATGAAAGAACCCATACTGGAGAGAAACCCTTTGAATGTAATCAGTGTGGCAAAGCCTTTGCATATCCCAGTACTCTCCGAAAGCATAAAAGAACCCATACTGGAGAAAAACTTTATGAATGTAATCAATGTGGCAAAGCCTTTGCATATCCCAGTAGTTTCCAAAAACATAAACGAACCCATACCGTAAAGAAACCCTATGAATGTAATCAGTGTGGTGATGCCTTTGCAAAGCACATTCATCTACAAAGTCATGAAAGCAGCCATGTTGGAGAGAAAACCCTATAAAAGTAATCAGTGTGGTAAAGCCTTTGTTTGTCACAGTAGTCTCCAAACACATGAAAGAACACATACTGAAGAGAAACCCTATGAATATAATCAATGTGGTAAAGCCTTTGCATGTATAGTGATCTCTGAAAACATAGGAGAACCCATACTGGATAGAAACATTATGTATGTAATTATTGTGCTAAAGGCTTTAAAGACATGAACTAACACATGCTGGAGATATTCTATGAATGTAATGAGTGCAGTAAAGCCTTTGCACTTCACAGGACTCATCAAGTGCATAAAATATCACACAGTGAAGATAAACTCTATGAATGTCATCAGTATGGTAAAGCATTTGCATGTATGAATAATCTAAGTCATGAGAAAAATCATACTGCATAGAAACCGTTTGAATGTATTCAGTATGATAAAGTTTTGTACTTTATATAGGAATAAAACTTTTTGTGTGCAACAATCTGTTAAAATCTTTGTATATTACAATAGACAATGACTACCTGAAAAAGATACTGAGGACTTCTTATTATAAAGTATTTGGTAAGATCTTCAGTCAAAACACTTAAAATCACCTACACAGTGATTTGAGTTTCCCTTCTGTATGCTGTGAATATATTTTTTACCATTGTTTAATAAAGAAGCTGCTTTGGTCCTATACCAGGGCAGAATAGAGCAAGGCAGGAATTCCAAGCAGAGATAGAGGAGAAAAGAAATTGGAGTCAGACTCCATGTATCTGCTGAAGAAAACAGATGCCCTGGAACCTTACTGGTAAATCACAAGTCTTGTGATAAAATACAAAATAATAGGAATGGGGTAATTTAAGATGTCAGTATTAGTTAATAAGAATCCTAAGCCAATAGTCCAAGTCCTGTTAATTAGTATAGTTTCTGTGTGATTATTTTGAATCTTTTCAGCCAGGAATGAACAAGAATCTTCTGCCTACAACACAAGACTATTTGTTCTGTAGAAATAAATTTGACAGTGTTAACAATCTTTTCTAGCATTATGATGTCTTTTTTATACTATTTGTACTTACAAACTCATGGTAAAATGAATTTATAAATTTATCAAGCCCTATGTATAGGGTAAATGGGCCAGCCCAAGAAAGACATCCTGACCCTGAAAGCAGAGCCAGTGAAATATATAAGTTTGACTCTGAAACTATAGCCAAAGAAATACATCCTGACTCTAAGACCAAGACAAAGAAACACTTTGTTCCTGAATCCAGAGCCAATAAAAGAAACACCTGACCCTGAAACCAGTCTCAAAAGGTTATAAGGGGCCAGTGAAAGAACACACTTTGGCCCTGAAACAAGATCCAAAAATAATTTTACCCTTGACCACCTGAGCACTAAACCAGCTAATCCCTAAGCTTCAGATCTACCAACACCTGAGCATGAAATCCAGCCAACCTCTGCTGTGTTCAAGGTCAGGGATTGACATCTAAACAATTCCCACCCTGAGAATCTTCTCCCTGGGAAATCTCTGCCCCTAAGCATTCCTGTATAAGTTCTTTACGTGTTCAGTTGGCATCTGCCCATTTCTGCCCTGTCAGAGGCAGTCCTTCTCCTGATTCTTCACTTCCAAATAAATTTCTTGAATGAGTTTTGGGTGAAGACCTTTCTCTGGAGCGATCAGAAACTTTGTAGTGTATTTGAACAGAGAAGTTTTGGTCACCTCTGCTGGCAAACCCCTTAAAGGAGCAGAGCAGAAGTAGCAACTCTTCACCAGAGACTGCAACATTTCTGCAACAGTTTCCCATCAACTCCAGTGAAGCTGCGAAGAAACAAATTGGGCTGAAGCTGAGAAAAAAATTGACATCGCTTTTAGGAAACTCCCTAATCACATGGAACAGAGAAGCAACTGGACAACTCTGCTAGGAAACTCTCTTAGGGAAGTGGAACGGAACAGCAATGGATGTCTCTGCTTTGAAGCTCTCTTAGCAGAGTGAAGCATGTCCCAGCTGTGATGGCTTTATTTTATAGGGTAATAGTATGGCTACATTTTTAGGGGAACAATTCGGACTGGAACACAGCCTTGTGTATAGCTGGACTTCCCAATAGTCATATTGCAGGGAGCATTTTTGACAAGTTTACCACTTTCCAGGGTGGGGGCATGGGGATAAGAATGAAAATAATAAAACAGAAGCATAGGATAATACCAGGAGGGAGTTCAAGTGAATTCTGTAAATCTGCCTGTGTATAATTTTTCATATACTTTTTAAAAAAAGATTTATTTATTGTGCATATAGTATTCTGCCTACACGCATGCCTGCAGGCCAGAAAAAGGCACCAGATCTCATTACAGATGGATGTAACCCACCATGTGGTTGCTGGGAATTGAACTCAGGACCTTCAGATGAGCTGGTAGTGCTCTTAATCACCGAGCCCTCTCTCCTGCCCCAATACATAAGGGGAAAGAACAAAAGACTGCTTTAACACAATGCAAAAGACAACTAGAACAGTTACTTGCTTCAATACTTTGAGCCATCAAGTCCTCAATCATTGAGAAGAACATTCTGTTATTCAGGCAGTGAACCCTCCCTAGACCAAGTATCCTAAAGGCAGTCATTCCCTTGGTCAAACTCTTATTTTTTAAATTTATTTATTATGTATACAATATTCTGTCTGTGTGTATGCCTGCTGGCCAGAAGAGAGCACTAGACCTCATTACAGATGGTTGTGAGCCAC
>NW_026067985.1:5602439-5614223 GCF_014885135.2 Alexandromys fortis | reverse complement strand
CAACTTCTCTTTTTCTTACTTTTTTTTTTACTTTAAGAATTTTAACTTTTAGTCTGCATACATTTTTAGCACTGTAAATCATTTAAAATTTTTCTTTGTCTTTTAATCTCTTTAGTGTATATCTCTCTTTTTCTGACCACACGAGCCTTTAAATTATTGAGCAATATGAGTAGGATTAAAGCCCTGGCCTTGTCAGCTAGATCCAGTCCATTCCTAAGCTTTCCAGCCTCATGGCTGAGGTACTGGCTGTAGCCATGTTTACTGCCAGCACTCTATGGCCTTTCAAGGTCCCTGTCAGCCAGCGAGCTACAACAGACAACAGTCAAGTCCTCTCTCGGTAGTCGGCCCTCCTGCCTCAGTCAGAGTTTGCCCTGGCAGGACGGCTCAGAAAGCCGGCATTTTTAAACAGCACAGCTTTTTTCCTGTTACAGCTGAAAACCGAAAAGCATGTTCAGCTTTTCATCAACACCATTTAAGTGTTTCGTGGCAGGACCTCTTAATGAGCTGCAGGGTTTTGAAGCTGAAGCTGAGTCAGGAAGCCTCTCTTAGATGAGAGCGCTTGCTTGCCTCTAGCAAGCAGAGTAGTCCCGAAAAATTGTTGCTACCAAGAAAACATGCATGCTTTACTCTTTCCCAAGCTTTCTTAGGCTTTCAGTTGATTCAGTTGTCCACACGTTGGGCAGCCATCTGTTGAAATAAGAGCGGCGTTCTGTCTTCTGAAGGTACCAGGCACTCTCAGAGGGTTCACAGAGGCAGGCAGCCACACAGGCAGTATATGTGTGTGATATCAAGCATGTGTGTACATGCCCTATCATCCTTTATGATAGGGCAATAGCACTATTAAATTGGGGTATGTCTCAGGAGCACACAAACACAAATCTTTGTGGGGAAGTGAGCACAGGACACCAGACTCCTAGCTGTAGCCTCAGAATCAGTTCTGGAACTCCCAAGTGCTGATATTTAAGGAAAGTCCCACCACCACACCACCCAACAGGATCCCTCCTCTTCTCTGCAGGTGGGTGTCAGCTTGACTGACTGACATGGCACAACCCAAGACAGGAACAAATGTGCAAATTCCACTGTGGGCATCCCAGCTCCTCTGTGCCCACCACATAGGTGCCCCCCTCCACCTCTCTGCTTTACAACAAGGTGCTAGGCCTCCATTGAGAATCGCCAGGACGTGTCCCATTTTTTACCTCACTGTGTCTGATGGCTCTCTGAACCTTGGTAAGACCAAAGAAGTTTTTCCTGTGCAGCCTGTGAAGGACAAGACTTTCCATTTTAATCCCATGAAACCCCTCCTGTATAAGTCATGTACACCTCCCCCAGCAGCCAGCACTGTCCTTCCATGTTTCTTAGTTAGTTTGTATATTGACACGAGGCATCTCTTTACATAGCCCTGCTGGGAAAAAATGACTTTTAGAGTTCACAGAGCTCACTCTGCCTCCTGAGTGATGAGATGATGGTAGTAAAGGTGTTTTGCTTCCTTTTATTGTATATTTAGTTTAATTTTAAATTTTATTCAAGTGTTTCTGTGTGTGTATGAGAGACAGACAGACAGACAGACAGACAGACAGACAGACCGAGAAAGAAGAGAGAGGTAATTGAGTATAAAGTTATTTCCACACACTTTCTAGGTCACATGTCAAAAGTTTTCATTATCAAAACAAAAGCCAATTAACAACTCTGACCTTTTTCTTTATTTGCTTGTTTGTTGGTTTGTTCGTCCACTCGATCATACTTCTGAACACATATTTGCTTACTTTATTTATTTATACTGGAAGAGTTCAGTTAGAGTTAAGAATCAGTACAGAACAAGAATGGTAGGTAGGAAGGTATCCTGGGAAAAGAGTAAGACATTATGCCCTTCCCTTTGGAAGAAAATATTCTTCTGGGAACAGGTCCAGAATAAGACAAGAAACCTTAGTTTCAAGTGCTGCCTGCTTCCCACAAGTCCTTTCCCCAAAGTCAGGCATTTAGATATGCAAGGGTCTCCCTTCAGTCCCGTTTGAGGAACTTCAGGCCCTGACTTTAACACTTGACTGGGGCCTATTTTCAAGGTCAACGCTAGCCACCCTCCTCCTCCTCCTCCTCCTCCTCCTGCTACTCCTCCTCCAGGGACTGAAGCCACAGCCCAGTTCACTGCTGCTGTCTGCCATGGGAATTCATTCTCAGATCCTGCAGCCTCTTCAGGACACAGACCATTTCTTTTAGAAATCCCTTTCCCACCACCACATATGTCAGATAAATAAATACTAACCAGCAGAAGCTCAAAAGCAGATCCTCAAATATTGTTTTGATTTTTGTTTTCTCGAGACAGGGTTTCTCTGTTTAGCATTGCTAGCTGTCTGGCCTTGAACAGAGACCTGCCTGCCTTCTTCGTGGAGTTTTGGGGTTACAGCCCTGTGCCTCCACCAACCAGTTCATTTCTTTTTTTTATGCCAGGTTCTTTAGTTTAATGTTAGTTAATTTTTTGAAATAGTATGCTTCCTTCTAAAAGCGAACCCATTGATTTACATTAGCAAGAGACTTGCTGTTGAATTTGGCATAAATTTCCAGCCAATCTGGGGCAATTCTGTCTTTAGAGTATAAGCCAGTCCTGGACCATGGTGCTGAGTCCCATCTACTCACTTGATCCCGTCACTCAGACCTCATCAGCCAATCAGAGCCTCCAACAGACCTGCCAGTCAGATGGGAGGGCTCTTCCCTGAACCGACTTCCTTTTCAGTTCAGCTCCCTCAAGCACTGTGTCTGGAGCTCTTCTGTGGGCAGAGAGTCTGTCAGGTCGACGGCTGCACCATGGTGAGTGAGGGGTTGCTCTACACGGACGGGAGGAGTAGCCGGGCTTGGCGAGAGAGGGGCCGCTGTCCCTAAACTAGGGGGAGCGGCCGCTGAGGCTTGAGGCCCCTGTGGTGGGTAGGAGCCAGCGGACAGACAGAGCGTCCAAAGCAGCAGATGGTGGTGTCTGTCCTGTTTATATCGTCACGTGTAGAGAGAGATCACCAAATGCGGAGACTCCTGGTCTCTCCTGGGTCTTCAGAAGTTCTGCACTTTTAACATTTAGGTTTGGGAATCCCTCTGTAGTCAATTCCGTGCGACTTTTAAACGATTTATCGCGTGTAGAGTAGCGCTCCACTACTAAACTGTGATGTAGACAAGTATAGTTGATACTAGAATTAATGGTATAAGGATTTACTGGTTCTTAGGAGACAAAGTCACACAAAGTAGAATTTAAGTGAGGGAGTTTCCAATAAGTGAACTCTCCCATGCAGATAGATATGTTCAATCCTGGTTTACACATTTAATCAGCTCAGATGTTTGAGACACAGGCAATGGCTGTAACTCCATGTGTCAGCTTACAGCACTCAGCAGCTAACATTTTACATGGGACAAAGTCATGCATCCTCTTATTAATGGCATTCTCCCTACCAGGGAAGTGCCTACTCTGTTTCAAAGTCAGTATAACTAAGAGTTCAATCATTTTTATCATTTTAAGAAATCAATTATTATGGCGTACGCCTTTAATCTCAGCACTCGGGAGGCAGAGGCAGGAGGATCTATGTGTGTTGGAGGCCAGCCTGGTCTAGAAGAGCTAGTTCCAGGACAGGAACCAAAAGCCACGGAGAAACCCTGTCTCAAGAAATCAAAAAAAAAAAGAATTAATTATTGGCTATCATATTTTAGATTTCATTTTCTTCAATGGCATAAGTGCTATAATCTCTTTGTTTCTATTTTCCAATGTTTGCCAGTTTGTGTATTTCATTCGATTTTTAAATGCTATTTATTCATCTATTTATTTATATCAGTTTATAGCTGTGATTCTCAACCTGGTGGGGCATGATTCTTTTGGGGAATCAAATGAACCTATCACAGCACTGGCTTAAAATCATCAGAAAGTAGAGATATTTGTGTTATAATTAATAACAGTAGCAAAAATACAGTTATGAAGTAGTAGTATAAATAATTTTATAGGTGGGGAGGTCACTACATCAAGAGTAACTGTAGCCGGGCGGTGGTGGCGCACGCCTTTAATCCCAGCACTTGGGAGGCAGAGGCAGGCGGATCTCTGTGAGTTCGAGCCTGGTCTACAAGAGCTAGTTCCAGGACAGGCTGCAAAACCACAGAGAAACCCTGTCTCAAAAAAGAAAAACTTATGAACTTAAGCTGTGCCATGCGTAGAGAAAATATGTCCTGCCTGCTTGCTCCACCACAGTCCAAGATGGCAGAGGCACATTTGCTGCCTCGAGAGCCATGTACATTGCCCCATTTTCAGGCATTCACAGAGACTAAGTTGCCATTAGCAATCCTCTCACAGACCCCATAACTGGTCCTCCAGAAAGAGTCAGAGTTCGTGCTGTCAGCTCAGCCCAGAAAGCCGGCATTTCAAAATGCTGCAGCTTTTTTTCTGCTACGTCTAAATCAGGAAAACCTCTCTTAAATGTGCCAAAGCATGTCACCAGTAAGCAAAGCCCATTTGGGGAGAGAAATGTAGCTAAACTTCATTTTTTAGTGTCTAGAATTCCTTTCCAAGCTCTCTAAGATTGTAAGTGGATTTTAGTTGGCTGCGTGGTCTGTTTATTATGGGAAACTGCTTGTTAGTTCCCAGCTGCTCAGCCTGAAAACAATCACACAGAGTCTGTATTAATTAAATCACTGCTTAGCTCATTGGCTCTAGCTACTTATTGGCTAACTCTTACATGTTATTTTAATCAATTTCTATTAATCTGTGTATTGCAATGTGGGTATAACTTACATGATAAAGTTCTCAGCATCTGTCTTCTGCAGGGCTACATGACTTTTCTCTTGACTCCTCCTTCTTTCTCCCAACATTCAGCTTAGTTTTCCCAACCCACCTAAGAGTTGTCCTATAACTCTGTTATAGGCCCAAAGCAGTTTCTTTATTAACCGATGATAATCACAGCATACAGATTGGAATCCCACAATATGAGTTTCTATAGCCTCAACCCATTTTCTGTTCTTTGTGCCTACTGAGTTGTGGTTGAAACTAATCAGTCAGCTTTCTATCATTACTTCCCCACCATCATAAACTCTATCAGTAAATCACATAAGGTTTAGTAGAACTAGCTGCTGTTTGGTGCTAAGGTGGTTTGGTAGCCTACTGTTTTTATTTTTGTTGATTTATTTTTGAAGACATGTTTTGTGTAGCCCTAGCTGTCCTGAATGTAGCTCTATATACCAGTTTGGCTTCAAACTCAGAGTACCTCTTAACTCTGACTCCATAGTGCTGAGATTAAAGGTGGGCCAGCATTCCTGACTTTTTTGTTTTTATATTGTTTTTATCAAGCATACGCTATTGTAGTGAACTTCACCCATATCATAAATTTTAAATTTTACACAGGGTATCATTATGTTTCCCTGGATGGCATGTGTTCATGACATTAATACTACCTGTGCCTTCTGAGTCATTGGATTGCAGGTGCATAACCTTCTTTCTGTCTGTTTTGTTTGTTTTGAATTTTTATCTTAAAAAGGGTATTTTACATGTATCATGGTTATGCACCATGTGAGTACCTGGTCCTTCCTTACATTGATCAAAAGATGGTACTAGAAACATTGAACTTGGAATAATGAATAGTTATTATCCCCCATGGAAGGCATTGGTACGCAAGACCAGGAGGACTTTTTACTGTTGAGCCATCTTTCCTGCTCTGTGTTGATTATTTGTAATCAGCATATTAATTGCTATTGTTTTCATTTGTCTATTTATAACTTTTTAAATACACAGTGCCTTTTAGTCAAAACTTATTTATGTTGCAGTTTAAATTGGGGCACTTCAGGTTTCTGGTAATGAATAAAGAGTTGATGTGAATGCCTAACTTTTGTAGAAACTTCAGCAAAAACCTGTGAGTTATTCCTAACTTTTATGTTTGTTTGATTGACTTTTATCATGTGAAAGAGGTATTTAACATGTATTTTTGGCTGCCCTAAAAGTGATTGCATAGAATACGCTGGTATTCAACTCAGAGGCAGATAAATATTCATGCCTCGGCCTTCTAAGTAAAGGATTAGAGGAATGATTCAATGCATCCAGCTTTTTCATCTTATGTTTCTTTTTTTGTAGTCAGAAATTAATCATTCATACAATATCTCTTATCTGTACTCTGTACTGTTGATCTGTTTATGTATCTTTCATTGTTGGGTAGTAGGCATTTCTTTTGAAAGGTGATATCCCAGTCAAATGGTTCAGAAATGACAATGGTGACCTTCGGGATCAGTTTGCTTCTAAAGTGACTTGGTGATTAAATTATGATGTCTATGTCATGGAATAAGTATGGGGAGCACCAGATTTATATGACTATACTGGCAAAAAAGTACACATTTACAGTGTTGTCACATCATACTTTCTGTTGTACACATGTATGGGATATTTTAGAATGCAGTGACCTATGATGACGTGCATGTTGACTTCACTTGGGAAGAATGGACTTTGCTGAATCCTTCCCAGAAGAGTCTTTACAAAGATGTGATGGTAGAGACCTACAGAAACCTCACTACTATAGGTAAGACTAAATTATCTTTCATGTTTCAAATAAGGGGACAAGTGTTGATTGGTTAGTGATGTTCTTTTGTAATATGATTGAGAAGGAAGAATGGGTAAAGAAATCAGGTATGGTTTTAAGTTTTACTTATATGGTAACAAAATTTTTTATGATTTTTAATATATATCATACATTTATCTGTCACTATATTTTAGGATATAATTGGGAAGACTATAATATTGAAGAACATTGTCAAAGTTCTAGAAGACATGAAAGGTAATTTCCATGTATACGCTCATACAAATCTACCCCTGAAGAATTTATAATGTATCCTTTATGTTTTCAACCAAAACAACAATGTAATAAAGTGCAATGATGGTTATTAAAATTATCACAAAATCATATACTTTAATTTCATATTTCTGAACTGCATTTGCAAGTCATTCTTTTAAGAAAGAAGTAAGGAAATGATGCCTTAACCTATATTTCCATTTCAATCATAATACAATGAGAGCTATACTGTAAAATTGTCAGTGCATTTATTTCATATTATTCATATTATAAAAGATACATGTTGAAAACATGATAAGTATATCTCTGAAACTCTCTATTACATTAATATTCCATAGAAAAGGTACTTTATCCCATATACTTGTGACTGTGTTAAGTTTAGTGAGGGGGAAGTTAGAGTCACAAATCAAGGGGCAGCTGTCGTGGAGAGGCCTTAATCCAGATACCACAAGTCTATGAGGACAGAAAGTCAAACTGTGAACTCAGTGTGGAAGCTTGATATTTGTTATTCTTCCTTTATTAAGTATATCATATGTTCCTCTGGATACAAGCCACATGAACATAGTGAAGTGAAAAAATATAACATACCTCTCTCTTAGAACAAATGGAAGATATATAGCAGTCCCCATGTTGAGTATACTGGTTGAATTTGATGTACAGGTATTCAAGTCATTGTTTTTCTAGTCTCATTGTTAATATATCAATAAGCTCACATTTCAGAAAAGCACCATGAGTACTAGGACTGTGTAAAAACTTCTGTTTGTCCTAGTACACTTAGCAAATGTAATTTCACTCACAGTATAGGAAACATTAAGAATGCAGGAAGAGTAGTAAAGCTCTGAGGTTTTTCAGTTCTTTTCAAATATGTGAAAATTCTCATACAGAAAATAAGATTCTGGAAATGTGAACCATGTAATAAAGGCTGTTATCAGTTATCCTCACAGATGAAAAGCAAGCCTTAATGAAAAGGAAAAACAAGATTGTAAACATGGTGATAAAACTTTAACATATAATTCTTCTTTAAAATGGACTACATTGTAAAATTAATTTATACAGATAAAAATATTCAACAGTGTATTAAATGTAGTAATGCTTTCACATGTACCATTATCATTGTAGGCATGAAAAAAGTCAAAATTTCTGCATATACTCATTGTCTTAAAGCCTTTGCATGTTGTCTTCACAGGCATGAAAACCCACACACTATATTGAAACCCTATGAAGAAAATAAGTATGGGAAAACTTTTTCATATCACAGTCATCTTCAGATGCATAAAAGATCATACACTGGAGAGAAACACTATGAATATAATAAGTGTTGTAAAACCTGTGCATGTCACCATACTCTTCAAATGCATAAAAGAACACATACTGGAGAGAAGCCGTATGAATATAATCAATGTGGTAAAGCCTTTGCATTTCACAGTATTCTTCAAAAACATAAAAGATTACGCACTGGAGATAAGCCCTGTAAATGTAATCAGTGTGGTAAAGTCTTCGCACAACACATTCATCTTCAAATTCATGAACGAACCCATACTGGAGAGAAACCCTATGAATGTAATCAGTGTGGTAAAGCCTTCACACGGAAAGGCCATCTTAAAACTCATTTAAGAACCCATACTGGGGAGAAACCCTATAAATGTAATCAGTGTGGTAAAGCCTTCGCACGGCAAGACCATCTTCAATCTCATGAAAGAAGCCATTCTGGAGAGAAACCGTATGAATGTAATCACTGTGGTAAAGCCTTTGCATGTCACAATTATCTCCGAAAGCATAAAAGAAGCCATACTGGAGAGAAACCCTATGAATGCAATCAGTGTGGTAAAGCTTTCACATATTCCCATAATCTCCAAACTCATGAAAGAACCCATACTGGTGAGAAACCCTATGAATGCAATCAGTGTGGTAAAGCCTTCGCACGGCAAGACAATCTTCAAAGTCATGAAAGAAGCCATACTGGAGAGAAACCTTATGAATGTAATCAGTGTGGTAGAGCCTTTGCATGTTTCAGTACTCTCCGAAAGCATAAAAGAACCCATACTGGAGAGAAACCCTATGAATGTAATCAGTGTCGTAAAGCTTTCGCAAGATCCCGTAGTCTCCAAGATCATGAAAGAACCCATACTGGAGAGAAACTCTATGAATGTAATCAGTGTGGCAAAGCCTTTGCATATCCCAGTACTCTCCGAAAGCATAAAAGAACCCATACTGGAGAGAAACCCTATGTATGTAATCGATGTGGCAAAGCCTTTGTAGATCAAAGTAATCTCCAAAGACATAAACGAACCCATACTATAAAGAAACCCTATGAATGTAATCAGTGTGGTGAAGCCTTTGCAAAGCACATTCATCTACAACGTCGTGAAAGTAGCCATATTGGAGACCAAACCCTTTAAATGTAATCAGTGTGGTAAAGCCTTTGTCACATTAGTCTCCATACACATGAAAGAACAGATACTGGAGAGAAACCCTATGAATATAATCAATGTGGTAAAACCTTTGTATGTACAGTGATCTCTGAAAACATAAGAGAACCCATACTGGATAGAAACATTACGTATGTAATTATTGTGCTAAAGGCTTTAAAAACATGAACTAACACATGTTGGAGATACTCTATGAATGTAATGAGTGTGGTAAAGCCGTTGCACTTGACAAGTATCTTCAAGTGCATAAAAGATCACACAGTGAAGATAAACTCTATGAATGTCATCAGTATGGTAAAGCATTTGCATGTATGTATAATGTGAGTCATGAGAAAAATATTGCATAGAAACCCTTTGAATGTATTCAGTGTGAATATAAAGTTTTGTACTTTATATAGGAATAAAACTTTTTGTGTGCAACAATCTTTTAAAATCTTTGTATATTACAATAGACATTGGCTAGCTGAAAAAGATACTGAGGACTTCTTATTATAAAGTATTTGGTAAGATCTTCAGTCAAAACACTTATAATCACCTACACAGTGATTTGAGTTTCCCTTCTGTATGCTGTGAATATATTTTGTTACCATTGTTTATTAAAGAAGCTGCTTTGGTCCTATAGCAGGGCAGAATAGAGCAAGGCAGGAATTCCAAGCCGAGATAGAGGAGAAAAAAAAAGTGGAGTCAGACTCCATGTATCTGCTGAAGGAAGGCAGATGCCCTGGAAACTTACTGGTAAATCACAAGTCTTGTGATAAAATACAAAATAATAGGAATGGGGTAATTTAAGATGTCAGTATTAGTTAATAAGAATCCTAAGCCAATAGTCCAAGCACTGTTAATTACTATAGTTTCTGTGTGATTATTTTGAGTCTGTACAGCCAGGAATGAACAAGATTCTTCTGCCTACAACACAAGACTATTTGTTCCGTAGAAATAAATTTGACAGTGTTAACAATCTTTTCTAGCATTATGATGTCCTTTTTATACTATTTGTACTTAAAAACTCATGTTAAAATGAATTTATGGATTTATCAAGCCCTATCTGTAGGGTAAGTGGGCCAGCCAAGAAATACATCCTGACCCTGAACCAGAGCCAGTTAAATATATAATTTTGACTCTGAAACTATAGCCAGAGAAATACATTTTGACTCTAAGACCAAGACAAAGAAACACACTTAGTTCCTGAATCCAGAAGCCAATAAAAGAAACACCTGACCCTGAAACCAGTCTCAAAAGGTTATAAGGGGCCAGTGAAAGAACACACTTTGGCCCTGAAACAAGATCCAAAAATAATTTTACCCTTGACCACCTGAGCACTAAACCAGCTAATCCCTAAGCTTCAGATCTACCAACACCTGAGCATGAAATCCAGCCAACCTCTGCTGTGTTCAAGGTCAGGGATTGACATCTAAACAATTCCCACCCTGAGAATCTTCTCCCTGGGAAATCTCTGCCCCTAAGCATTCCTGTATAAGTTCTTTACATGTTCAGTTGGCATCTGCCCATTTCTGCCCTGGCCTAGGCAGTCCTTCTGATTCTTCACTTCCAAATAAATTTCTTGAATGAGTTTTGGGTGAAGACCTTTCTCTGGAGCGATCAGAAACTTTGCAGTGTATTTGAACAGAGAAGTTTTGGTCACCTCTGCTGGCAAACCCCTTAAAGGAGCAGAGCAGAAGTAGCAACTCTCCACCCGAGACTGCAACATTTCTGCAACAGTTTCCCATCAACTCCAGTGAAGCTGCGAAGTAACAAATTGGGCTGAAGCTGAGAAAAAAAAAAAATGACATTGCTTTTAGGAAACTCCCTAATCGGGTGGAACAGAGAAGCAACTGGACAACTCTGCTAGGAAACTCCCTTAGGGAAGTGGAACAGAACAGCAATGGATGTCTCTGCTTTGAAGCTCTCTTAGCAGAGTGAAGCATGTCCCAGCTGTGATGGCTTTATTTTATAGGGTAGCAGTATTGCTACATCTTTTAGGGGAAGAATTCGGACTGGAACACAGCCTCATGTATAGCTGGACTTCGCAATAGTCATCAATTGTCAGGGACCATCATTGAGAAGAATACCACTTACCAGCTTGGGGGAATGGGGATTAGAATGAAAATAATAAAACGGAAGCATAGGATAGTACCAGGAGGGAGTTCCAGTAAATACTGTAAATCTGCCTGTGTATAGTTTTTCATATACTTTTTTTAAAAAAAGATTTATTCATTCTGCAAACAGTATTCTGCCTACATGCATGCCTGCAGGCCAGAAAAAGGCACCAGATCTCATTACAGATGGATGTAACCCACCATGTGGTTGCTGGGAATTGAACTCAGGACCTTCAGATGAGCTGGTAGTGCTCTTAATCACCGAGCCCTCTCTCCTGCCCCAATACATCAGGGGAAAGAACAAAAGACTGCTTTAACACAATGCAAAAGACAACTAGAACAGTTACTTGCTTCAATACTTTGAGCCATCAAGTCCTCAATCATTGAGAAGAACATTCTGTTATTCAGGCAGTGAACCCTCCCTAGACCAAGTATCCTAAAGGCAGTCATTCCCTTGGTCAAACTCTT
>NW_026067985.1:5582396-5588083 GCF_014885135.2 Alexandromys fortis | reverse complement strand
GAGGGGGGGAGGGTTGTGGATGCAAGCTGGGTGGGATAGGAAGAGAGAGGAGGTATCGGGCAGAGTAGCCCCTGAGGATGACAAGGAAGTGTAGGAGGGGTGTCTGAGTTCCCTGTCCCGGGGTGCTGCCGTGGTCAGAAACTCACTCACCCCAGTGATGTCTCTCCTGGTGCCTGGACCGAATCTCCTTGCTGCTTGGGTGGCTCGAACAAAGGGCCTACCTAGCTCGCTGCAGGCAGGCTAGTGGGGGACAAAGGAGCTACCACCCTCCCGTTTGCCCTGCCGATTCGGATTCGGTCCTAGAGCCCGAACAGGCTGGGCTGGGAGATGTTATGTGGTCAAAGAGGAAAGGGCGATTTTCTTATTTCTTATTCAGTTTTGCTTAGATGTTAGTAATGATTCAGGGATCCATTTGAACTCATGATCCTCGTGTGTCTACCTCCTGAGTAGAAGTCTAAGTACACACACACCATAAATATTTGTTACAAAAAAATTCTTAGTGCCATTGCATTCTCTGACATCTCTGGATAATTTCCTTAGAAGGCAATTCTTCAAGCTAAAATGCCAATGGTTAACTAATGTACTCCAAACATTTGCTGTTCTGTCAACACAATTTCACAATGTTAATGTTAAAATGCTTAATAGAAGAGAATATAAGAAACATTAATGATCTCGTGTGTATTCAAAAACAGTGTTCTTTTAATCTGGTAGAGATTTAATAAAGTAGGATACTCATCGTTCAACTGTGTATCTCATACCGTAGCTTGATGTTTTATGTGTGTGTATGTGTATACATATGTATTGGTGGTCCATACTTCCCTCATCCCCATTAGTTAACCATTGGCATTTTAGCTTGAAGAATTGCCTTCTAAGGAAATTATCCAGAGATGTCAGAGAATGCAATGGCACTAAGAATTTTTTTGTAACAAATATTTATGGTGTGTGTGTATTTGTGCAATGTGATTATCTGTTTGTAGGACCAATGCAGATATGTGGAGACCAGAGGACAACTTTGCAGTTTCTACTTTTGGTCCTCTTAATATGATGATCAAAGTTAACTTTCCATCCTTGCACACCACAGACCTTTCCCATGGAGCTATTTCACTGGTCCTAAAATAAGATTATTAGGAATATTGTAATAGTAAACTCTTCTTTTCAGATTGTAAACTTAATTTCATATGAGGATAGAGAAACACAGTATAATTTGAATAATAAATCCTCTTTGCATAGTAAAATATTTATATGATTAGCATCTTTTTATTTTGTTTAACCTGGGCACTAAACATCTGTTTATAACACTTTCTCAAAAACCATGATATAATGCCAAAGAATTGCCTCATTCATTAAAGTTGGTTGCTGATAAGCCTGATGACCTGTGTTCTATCTCTGGGTGATCCATATTGCTCCTACAGGTTTGTTCTTTTATTTCTAAACTTGGGCAGTGGCATATGCACCCTCCTACATACATTAAATGAGTTTTAATACTGGATGAGTGCAGTTGAGATCACTTGTAGTCAAATGAATTCCTAAATTTCATCATTAAACTCACATAGGGGAAGAAAATAATAGACACCTGTGAGTTGTCTTCTCAGTGCTACATACACATGGCACAGGTGTATACACAGACACACAGTTCAAACATTCTTACATGCATAAAGTTAATAAAGCAAAGAAAATAACCCAATTATTTAGTACATATTAGATGGTCGCCCATTTCCATTATAGAATTTCAAGAAATATTACTGTTCATCAGAACCATGATGGTCCCTTTTAAGCTATACTTTATGCTTTTATTCTCTGATTCAATGATAAGTCATTTAAAAACATACCTCAAATGAACCAAGAAGTGCATGGCTAAAATCCCAGCACTTGCAGAATTGTGTTGGGCCAATCTCTGAGTCTGTGGCCATCTTGGTGCCCATAGTGAATTCCATTGCAGCTATGGCTTTGTGGACATACCCTGTGTCAGAAATTCCAAAAATACAATCTCATCTCAAATTTTGGAACTTTTCCTAATATAATGTGGCTGGACTCTGACTGGTTTCAACAAAAGCTTTTGTTATCTTACATCAAGAGAACTGTGTTAACAATGAAACTGAGAAGCAATATGGTGAGGTATAGAAATCCAATGAATGATTTGACAACCAACAAGAGTGTTGAATTAGGAGCGGCAGGGCTGCGTCCCCGGCACCAGGCCGCCTGCATGGCTAGCTTATGCCCCGAAATAATTACACGGAAACTGTATATTTTTAAACACTGCCTGGCCCGTTATCTGTAGCCTCTTATTGGCTAGCTCTTACATATTGTTCTAACCCATTTCTAATATTCTGTGTAGCCCATGAGGTGGCTTACCAGGGAGGATCTTAACCTGCGTCTGTCTGGTGTGGGAGAATCATGGCGACTTCTTCACTAAGCTNCAGGGTATCATGTACGTATTTACTCATTTCTTCAAACTTTTTGTTATACTTCTCATCCATTTCTATAAGGGCGTTTTTCACATGTTGTTTAAGGGACTCTATTGCTTTCATAAAGTCAATTTTTTCCACTTTTTCTGTGTTAGGGTGTTCAAGTCCTTCTGTTGTAAGATCTTTGTGTTCTGGTGTTTTCATGTTGTTTTTTAGATTAGTGGGTGAATTTTTGCCTTGGCGCCTGCCCATCTCCTCCTATCGATGCTATCTAATGTGTCTTTTAAAACCGGTTCAGGTTTCCCTGCTGGCCAGGGGCTCCTCTTACAAAATGCTGTCTCTCTGTTTCCTGGCTCCTGCCGGGGGCCATGATCCCTCTCACCCCTCAGAAGGGTTTTCAGGGACAGGACCCAGCTCCTCGTTTGCCAGGGAGCTCGCCAACCAAAGGCCTACCTCTTTGATTTAATTGTAGTGGGGCGATCTGCTCTCAGTGTTTCGCTCCGGTCCCCGCTGCCTGCTGCCTGCGTCGTCTGCCACCGTGCTGGTCCCCTCTGGTCCCCACTGCCTGTGGCCTGCGTCCTCTGCCGCTATGACGGTCCCCGCCTGTCCGCGCCAGTCCCCGCCGCCTAGCAGGGCAGCATGTCCTGGGTCTGAACAAGACGTTCCCTCCATGACACCAAAAAGATGCTGCGTTCCTCAAGTTACACGGGCCACGCTCAAGCAAACTTCAACATCAGTCAGCTTCTATTAAACAACCTTCCAGCTTAAAAAAAAAAAAAAAAAAAAGAAAAGGGGCAAAATATAGACTTGCGCAGTGCAGCACCACCAGCCACCCTCGTAGCATCCTCACAACGCATCTTATTATCCAATTCTTACATCTTAAATTAACCCATTTCTGTTAATCTCACCACAAGGTTGGGGGGTTATCAGTAAGGTTCTCTTCTGGCACCTTTCTGCTTCAACAACTACATTGCATCTTTTTTACTCCACCTACTCTCTCCATATATCTCATCCAGCCTGACTATATTCTGCCCTGTTGTAGGCCAAAGCAACTTCTTTATTAATCAATGGCAATAAAACATGTTCACAGGATACAGAGGGGAATCCCACATCACAGGATACCTTCCCTGCAGAATTGTAGGTATAATGTGACTTCTGATAAGCAGTGTTGTAGGGAGGTCGCTTGTGTGGTTCCCAACCCCCCAGCTTGCTTAGATATAAAATAACACACAAATACTGTTTAGTTGAATCACTGCTCTGGCTTCTTATTGGCTAACTCTTACATTACATATTAACACATTTCTATTAATCTGTGTATGGCCATGTGGCTGTGACTTTCTGGGTAAAAATCCCAGCATTTGTCTCTGGCATTTCCATTGCATCTCTCTTACTGTGCCCTTCCTCCTAGCATTCAGTTCAGTTTTCCCTGCCTACTTAAGTTCTGCCCTATCAACAGGCCAAGGCAGTTTTTTAATTCACTAATGGTAATCACAGCACACAGAGGGAAATCCCACATCAAATCTGTGTATCTTTCTCCACACAGCTGTAGATAGCCAGACTACCTTCCTTTCATAGTTGTAAGTATACCCTGACTCTTCTGCCTGTCAGGATAACTTTCCCTTTAGAGCTGTAACACTTGCGCTATGAATTGAAATAATGTAACCCTTTTAGATTTTATATTTCTCTTCAATTAAATGGAATCATTGATTCAGGTATGAAACTTTACTGATTTATATTAGTTCCTTTTCTGTTGTGGTGATATTATGTCTAGGTCAACTTATAAAAATCAATTTGGCCTTTGGTTCCAGTGGGATACAGGATCACCATGAAAATGAGTGACACCACAGCTGGGTAGTGGTGGTGAATACTTTTAATCCCACACCCAGGAGGCAGAGGCAGGTGATTCTCTGAGTTTGAGGTCAGCCTGGTCTACAAGAGCTAGTCCTAGGACAGATTTCAAAGCTACACTTTCTCAAAAAAAAAAAAAATCATGGCTACAAATGTCTAACTTGACAGCTAAAACAGGAAGCTAAGAACTCAAATCCTTAACCTATAGCATGAAGCAGAGAGGGTAAACTAGAAATGCCTACTCCCAGTGACTTATTTCCTTCAGCAGGACAGCATTTCATAAGTCTTCCCAAATGATTCCATCAACTTAGAAGTCTTGATTTCTCATACTTCAAGCCTACCTGATTGCTTCATGATGAGGAAAAACTCTGTAAGCCATTAGGTGCATTAACACCTGTATTATAGGAATGAATTCTTACAAGAGAGAAACTTTCATGAGTGAAAATGTTTAAAGAGTTGTTTTGATTGTGATTATGTGGTTCAGTGTGTCTTTCTGTGGGTATGTGAATGTGCATGCTTGTTTATGATAATATTAGATCCTAGGATTGTATAGCAGAAATTATAGGAAGTTGTCACAAATCAGACCTTGGTCCTGGGAGTGAACATTTCCTTACTGCCCAGCCATTTTTCTAGTGCTCGAAATATTTTAAAGCCTAATTGTTTCAATTCAAAGTCAGGAAATAGGGATTAAACTCATATTGAAGAAAACTTTCCCTGAAAATGATTTTATAAAGACTTTAGACATCACAGTTGTCTTCAGCTTCAAGAAAAAAAATGTTTTATTTATTTTTCATCATAGCCTTGATGGAAGGAAATTACTTACTGTGTTCACTTAAGACTGATAGTACAGATCACTGCATTGTAGTTTCTGTATTGAAACATTAGATGTAGATACTAAAGTGTGCTCAATGTGTGACAAATCCTTTTAGTGAAGTTTATTTTGTGGTCCTTATATTTCTTTTGTGATTTTTGTTAATCTATTGTGTTTTTACTTATTGATAGGTATTTTTTTTTACTACAATGTGTAGAATGGTATCCCCATAATCTAAGTGGTCCATTGTTTCTTTAAATATCAGGCAGTGTGTGATCATACTTTTCAAGTAAGAGTGTCTATGAAATGGTAGTTGGTTGTTGCTCCTGGTTTTGTTTTTCATATTTTTTATTTTTTTATTTTTTTATATATACATTTTTTTATTGAGAATAGGAAAAAAAAGTTTCTGCCTCCTCCCAGCCTCCCATTTCCCTTCCCCTCTTCCACTCTTCTCCCCCTCCCCCCACTCTTCTCCCCCTCCCTCTCCTATCCAAAGAGCAGTCATGGTTCCCTGCCCTGTGGAAAGTCCAAGGTCCTCCCCCCTCCGTCCATGTCTAGGAAGGTGAACATCGAAACTGGCTAGGCTCCCACCAAGCCAGAACATGAAGTAGGATCAAAACCCC
>NW_026067985.1:5547346-5571134 GCF_014885135.2 Alexandromys fortis | reverse complement strand
CCTTCTCAGGTTTTTAAGTGGATTTAGCCCATCACATCGGGCACCACTCTGTTGAATTAGGAGCAGCAGGGCTGTGTCCCCAGCACTCAGCCGCCCGCATGGCTAGCTTATGCCCCGAAATAATTACATGGAAACTGTATATTTTTAAACACTGCCTGGCCCGTTATCTGTAGCCTCTTATTGGCTAGCTCTTACATATTGTTCTAACCCATTTCTAATATTCTGTGTAGCCCACGAGGTGGTTTACCAGGGAGGATCTTAACCTGCGTCTGTCTGGCGTGGGAGAATCATGGCAACTCCTTCACTAAGCTTCTTTCTCCCAGAATTCTGTTCTGTGTACTCCACCCACCTAAGGGTTGGCCTATCAAGGGGCCTAGGCAGTTTCTTTATTAGTAAGAAATCACTCCCACATCACAAAAGAGGACTTTCTTCACCTTCAAGTGATAGGAGACAGAAGGAATAGTAACTCCTCTTCATCTTCAGCATTATTATGACCTGGAGAGTTGGCTCAGTAGTGCTGCTCCTCTTGGATACCAAAGTTTAATTCTGGCACTTATATCTGATTCTTCAGAACTACTTGTATTTCCTGGTCCTGGAGATCTGGTGCATTCTTCTGGCCTCCTAGGGAATCAGATATGTAAATGGTGGAGAGACAGATATGCATATGATTATATATTGTTAAAAAGGGTTTTATTCATGTGGCTATTATCTTAGAAAAGAAGAAAATTTAATTCAAGTGTGCAAGTTTTGCCAGTGAGTATACCAATGGCATTTCAGGAACCAGTACTGACTGGGAGATGCTGTCTGATCCCCTATGACTGGAGGTACAGGCAGTTGTGAGCTGTCTTTTGGGTGCTGGGAATCAAGAGTCAGGCCCTGTGGGTGAACAGTCAGTGTTTTAAGTGCTAAGCCTTCTATTCAGCCCCATGAACATGTCATTAATCTCAGTAAGGTGTGATTGGCTGATCTAAGTTCATCTTTACCTAGGCCTCAATGACCCAGAAGATTGATAGCCTCAGAAACTAACTTAGACTTGGTGCTTAAAGAATTTTCCAAGCCAAAATCTCCACAAAATGAGGGAAATGTACAATGAATGATCATTAGAGAAACTGAAAATGAAAGTCTTTTAAAGACAGTTGACTATTTAACCAGAGCCACGCCACATGAGTGAGTTTATCTCCAATAAGGTAAATAACCATCTATTGGAGCCCACAATGTCACATGTGAGGTGTACCTCTGATTAAATTTATACCTCTTGTAAGGAAAGAAAAGTAACTTGCAGGTGTGAAGTCTGACTTGTTTGAATGGTGTCATATTCTGTTTCCCTGATGCCTACAAACCCTTCAGTTAGGTGCCCTGAATGGTGGTTAATCTAGATGACATCCAGGTTGTGAAGAGAGCCTGAGACTTGAACTTAAGTCACTCTAAGGCTAAGGCAATCAGGCATTTAGAAAAGCTGTGGAGTTTGGAAGAATTGTTAGGTTTGGGTGTGAAATCCCGAAGTTCAAATACCCGAGAGCATTGCTTGGGGTGTACATGAGGACTGTATTCTATCCACTCAACTGGTGGATACATCTAGGTATTGTATTCTTTTGTCAATTCATGTAGCTTGTCTACATCCCCCACTTTGTGGCCCCCACTGGGACCTTAAAGATCCTCTGTCTCGGGGCTGGAGAGATGGCTCAGAGGTTAAGAGCACTGACTGCTCTTCCAGAGGTCCTGAGTTCAATTCCCAGCAACCACATGGTGGCTTACAGCCATTTATAATGAGACCTGGGGCCCCCTTCTGGCTTGCAGGCACACATGGAAGGAATGCTATACACATAATATAATAAATAAATATTTTTTTGAAAAAAAGATCCTCTGTCTCCAACCAGGGTACCTGCCTCCTGGCATGAATAAGGATATTCTACAACACATTTATATCTCTCCCTTTGGCTAACAACTCATGAAATAGTGGATACAATGAAATTCTTATTTCTTTGATAATTTTCATTCAGGGAAAAGACTGACTGCTGATGAGACTATCTGTACTGAAGAAACATTTTCTCCTCTTGTCTCCTTGGAGGAGAGACAGGAGCTGAGGTTGGGGGAGGGTTTTAGAGATTGGAAAACTTTAATTATAGGACTCAGTTATATTACTTTGTTGTCCATATGTCTTGCTTTTTATCTAAACCTGTTAGGACCCCGAGGATGAATTAATTGCCTTATATCTTCATCACTGTTCTAAATTAGTCACAATACAAAAACTAATGTTTACAATTTTTTGTTATTAATAATGTGCTCCCGTTTTCTGTTGTTTTTATTTTCAAGAATACTCTCACTATGAAATTCTGGGTGTCCTGGAACTCACTGTATAGACTAGGCTCTTCTAGACATCAGAGAGATTTGCCCACCTTGTCTCCAGTGTGTCTGAATTATAGATGGGCACATCACAGAAAACTAACTTTTTTTTTTTTTACTTTTCAAGAAAGGGTTTCTTTGTTTAGCCTCGGCTATCCTAAAACTAGCTCTGTAGTCCAGGCTGGCCTTGAATTTACAGACATCCATATGCCTCTGCTTTCCAAATGTTAGGAATAAAGTGGTGGTAATGTACTAATGTAATTTGGTTCTTTTCATTGGAAAATCCATACTGGAGAGAAAGCATTTGAATGTTGTCAGTCTGGTAAGGCATTTATCCTCAAGAATGACCTCACTAAGCACCAGTGAGTTCACACTGGACAGGAGACTCGTAAGTGTAGCCAGAGTGACAATATCTGTAGCCGGCACTCTCTATTCATGATCTGTCAGATAGCTCAAGCTGAAGGCAGTTCTTCTCATGCTACCAGTGTGGGACAGGGTTGCTAACCAGGCAAATTGTGCCATAGAAGAACCTACTGATGCAATACAGACCATCTCTCACCATGAGTAGAATGGCTGAAGAGAAGTTGTGCAAATTGGGTCTTGTAGATATGCTTACAATCTTATTAGCACTCTGTTGCCTGGATGGGGGCAAAACAAATTTCATTCAAGTATACAAATCAGGTTTTGTTCTTTGTAAAATTCCTACTAAATGCATTAACCTGGGAGCATTCTTGACCAAGCCTTAAATCTAAGAAAGCTTAAAGAAGTTGAGATATAATACAGCTTCATCATTCCCTTCAGAAGCAGATAAATGAGTATGTCACTGATAATAAATAATAATAAATAATAAATGAATTTTTCCTGATAATAAAATACAAGTTAATAGTTATTGCTCCAAGTGATAGGAAATAATATTCCATCAAGTTTGTATTTCACTGTAACTTAATTTACTTGTCTTATGGAGCACTGAATAAACTTTAGCATGTTTTTTACATCTTATATGAACATTTTGGCTAACAAGTAGAATGCAAATGAAGTAAAACAAGGAAACATTTTTTATACTTCAAGTAATCCATTTAAATATACTTGCATAGGTCAAACATTGACTGGAAAGAATATAAAGTGTGTAGATAAATAAACAAAAATTTATTTGTTAGATGATAGTATTTTGAGTGTGGGTTTTATTTTGTTTGATGCCAGAGATTGGACCCAAAGCCTGCAAATGCTAGACAAACCATCACTGGGCTGGGCTGGAGAGATGGCTCAGCGGTTAAGAGCATTGCCTGCTCTTCCAAAGGTCCTGAGTTCAATTTCCGGCAACCACATGGTGGCTCACAACCATCTGTAATGAGGTCTGGTGCCCTCTTCTCACCTGCAGGCATACACACTGACAGAATATTGTATACATAATAAATAAATAAATATTTTTTTTTTAAAAAAACTATCACTGTGCTGTATCCCTAGCATGAAAGAGTTTCATTGAGATTACTTAAGACATAAAAATTTGAAATGTTATTTTAATCTCTATTCTGAAGCATGAGGAGTACTTTTTTGCAAATCTTACTGTCAAGTCAATGATTTGAGGCATTGATTAGGATTCCACTTAAGATGTGGTAGTAACAACTACTGAAAATTTAGACATAAAACCTCTCTCTATAAAGAGACCTGAGAGGATGTTAGGCCTCAGATGCAGCAGAGAGTCAGCCTTCCCTCATGATTAGGACCAGAAACCTAGGCAATGTTGAGATCAAGTATGCCCTGAGGGAAATATAGCTACTTCCAGGAAATCTTCCTTTCAAAGGAAGTCCTTTATGAAGAAAATGTAGTGGTCAAGTGTAGTGACTTGTCTGTCTTCTCAGTGCCTAACAAATGGACTGTGTCCTCTGTACATTAGAACTGGTGGTAGTGTTTAACTTGAGTGGTCATGGTTAATCAACATGAGAAAATACATAGCTTAGAATCCATATAACAAATGGGTGGAGCTGTAGTCTACCTGGCCCAGAACCTGTGGCCCTCATCCTTCCTTAGCCTCTCAAGTGCTGGGATCACATGTATTTGTCATCTTGCCCGGATTTAAAATCCTTCATAATTATTACCTGTAGTAACATTATTGCTTCACTTTAATGTCTCATTTAATTTAAACCTGCTGTGGTTTATTCAGTGTGCTTTCCTTTAACATAAAATAGGACCTAAACTGATAAATACCATGTTTTGATTTCTGAGACCAGTTAACAACTTTTAATATTGTTTTATTAAACAATCCAAATCTGTTTTGTTTGTACAAAGATCTTCCTTCCTAGGGAGGAGACCTCAGTCTTCAGATATTTTGGAAAGTCCATGACCCAAAAAATATTCAAGATCTGTTTGAATTTTCTGTTTTATTCATTCTGTTTTACTTATGTGTTCCAGGGTGTCGCTGTAAATGCTATGGTTGGCAGAGGAATGGTATTCAAGAGTCAAGAAGGAAATCTGGTCAACATGACTTAGCTGATACTTGTTCAAATTTCTGAAGTCAGACCCTCAGCAATTCACAGCAGTTTACTGTAAGCATATCCAAGCACAGTACAATTTGGGGTGAAATTTCCCTGTGTAATACAATCCCCTTGCACAAGAAAGCATGATGATATCCAAACTTAACTCAACGTACATGTCACTTCTTTCGAGAAGATTGGTTCTAGAGACAGGCCACATTTCTTACCATTTTGTTTTGTTTTGTTTTGGAGACAGGGTTTCTTTGTGTTGACATGGCTGTTGTGGAACTTGCTTTGTAGATCAGGCTGGGTTCAAACTCAGAGATCCACCTCTGTTTTCCAAGTGCTGGGATTAAAGGCATGTGCCACCACTGCCAAATTTACCTGCATTACCTTAGGAGCCTAGGGAGGGATCTGGTATGGTGTGGGAACTTTGGGAAGATCCTGGTCATAGAAATAATGCAAAGGTCATGTAGACCGTTAACGACCTCTGGTCCTGCTTGTGAAAACTTTGTATGGTCTAGATCTACAGATAACGCAGATCACCAGACCAGTAGTCACTTCCATGCCCAGCCTGGGTGTAAACTCAGGTTATATATTTTTTCTCTCAAAAAGAGCCCTCTGTGTTTATCATTCCTGGTTTTTGTGACTGTACTCCCAACATGTGTATCCTGTGTGTGTGCTGTAAAAGTTGCCAAAAACTCAAAATGAAGGGCTGGAGAGATGGCTCAGTGGTTAAGAGCTTTGCCTGCTCTTCCAAAGGTCCTGAGTTCAATTCCCAATAACCACATGGTGGCTCACAACCATCTGTAATGAGGTCTGGTGCCCTCTTCTGGCCTGCAGACATACACACAGACAGAATATTGTATACATAATAAAATAATAAATATTTAAAAAAAAACCCTACCAGGTCCACAAGTTTGCAGAATGGCTGCTGCATAATTGTTTATATAGTCCATCTGTCCAGCAACTGTCTGGTCAACTGTGGCTGACATTGTGGTCAAGTCTTTCAAAAGATTTGATGTAATTCTTATTTTGTATTTATAAATATCCTCTGCTGGAAATATAGTGTCACACCCACCTTGGCCAGCAAGGATGACGCGACACCGGAGCTCTTCCTGCTGCAGTTTTATTAAGGACCTTTTTAACAATTGTATCTCTCTCTCTCTCTCTCTCTCTCTCTCTCTCTCTCTCTCCCTGGGAAAACCTCTCCCAGCCCTTAAAAAGGCACGGGCCGCCAACCCCAGACTGCCACATGGCCACTGCTCATAGGTCCACGCATATGCAAGCAGCTGATGATCATTGCGTGATAATAGCATAGGTCAGGCCTTAGCCATCTCAAGAGTTGCTCATACATCGCCATCAGGTGTGACTCCACGCGGCTCTCTACAATATAGCTCAGTGCAAAACCATTGTCTGGCTGTGTGGGGTTGCAAGCTGACTTCCAGCACTATTATTAAGAATGTCCCCTGCTTCCCTCTCACTGAATGCTCCCACAGTTTCCTTTCTTTCTTTCTTTCTTTCTTTCTTTCTTTCTTTCTTTCTTTCTTTCTTTCTTTCTTTCTTTCTTTCTTTCTTTCTTTCTTTCTTTCTTTCTTTCTTTCTTTTTTGGTTTTTCGAGACAGGGTTTCTCTGTGGCTTTGGAGCCTGTCCTGGCACTAGCTCTGTAGACCAGGCTGGTCTGGAACTCACAGAGATCCGCCTGCCTCTGCCTCCCGAGTGCTGGGATTAAAGGCGTGCGCCACCATCGCTCGGCGCACAGTTTCTATAGTACATGTGTTCCCATTGCAATGATCTGCTCTTACCACTACAATACTGTTCCTCCCAGAAGTTGAATTAGTTTTTCAGTTTCAATCCATTTATTTCAGTCAACACCAGGTACTTACTGGCATTTGCCATTTTATACTATAGGTAATGTTCAGTATTTGGTTGTAAGCTGACATTTGAGTGTTAGAAGAAATGTTCAGGATTTGGTTGTCAGAGGACATCTGAGTGTTAGAAGATGGAGTCCTTGGTATCTTGAGGAAATTTAGGAATGATGGGTAGAATCAAACTTGAGAACCACAGAGAACAGGGCATCGTTCTGATAACATGTGACTCATTTAATCAATCATGCAGTTGAAACTCTATCAGAAGGTTATTGTGTGGACTGACTGTAATGCATGGAACACTTAAACAGTGCCTGGCCCTTAGCAGGGATCTTTATCTGAGCAGTGAACAATGCTAGCTTTGCCCTCAAGACCTGGAAGTGCAGTCAATGGTGAGGGGGCTAGTGGGTAGGGTCACTTTCTGCTTATCCTGATGATCTGAGTTTCATACCCAGAGTTTTAATGGTAGCAGGAAAGAAGCAACATGGCACATATTCCCTCACCCTCAAGAAAGTAAAAATAACAAAAAGAGGTAAACATTTGATAGTCGTTCAGCTGGTGCTTATAGTAGTCGATAATTTATGAAATAAAAACTTTCATCAACATTTTGATTATTATATATCTATGTAATAGAATATTATGCAGACATTAAAATTATATACACAACAAGTCTAATAATTGAAAGGTTGATACTGCTATGTATAGTGGGGAAAAGCATGATAGGTTGTTGTTATGACATAAACTAACATATTTATAAATAAATGCACAATAAATAGGTGTCCATTTCCCCAAACTTAAGAAAATATGTGAAGGATTAGTATCAGTTAACCTACATATTGTTTGTTTGTTTTTAAAACTATGCTTGGGCTGGCGAGATGGCTCAGAGGTTAAGATTGCTTGTGGCTCTTATAGAAGACTCAGGTTCCACTCCCAGTACCTACATGGTAGTTCACAACCACCTATAATTACAGTTCTGGCACATAAATACAGGCACTTTCTTTCCACCACCCAACACAATACCTTAAAACTGTTTAATTTGTTACTAGGGATGATGGTGCAAACCTTTAATATCAGCACTCAGGAAGCTGAGGCAGGTGGATTTCTTTGGCTAGTATGGTCTACATAGTGAATTCCAGGACAGCTAGGACTACATGGTGAGACCCTGTTTCAACAAAACGAAACACATTGTCTCACTCTTTCCAAATTCTCCTCAAAGACTATGTTAAATTTTATAATCAAGAAAACTGTGTTTGGTAACAAAATTTTCTCTCCTAAAGTTTTTCTCTAGTCCAAAAATCTTAAGGTCACAGAACATCTAAAAAGTGAAATCAGAACTATGTGCTTCCATTTATAATGATATAAATGTATTCAGTTATTTATTAATGAAATATGTATGGACCAGGGTGAAAACTAAAGCAATGTTAAATGAAATTTTAGAGCAAAGGGCCAGTGAGGTAGTCTAGTGGGTAAAGGAGCTTGCTTGAGAATTCACTGCCTGGACACACATCATGGAAGGAAAGGCCCAATTGCCACAATTCCACATTGAATACTATGGCACTCTCCCTCCTTAAATAAGACAGATAAAATTTAAAGAAATTATAAAACCCATCATAATGCAGAAAGATATCATGATCAGAATGGAAAACTTAGTATTGTTAACATAACATGTATTCCTCAAATTAACTTTTAGATTCAGAGGCATTTTGTGTTTAAATGAACAGGCTAATCTAAAATTTGTGTGGAAATGCAAAAGCCCGAGAATAAACAAAGCATATTTCTAAAAATAAATGGAAAAATCTTACACTAAAGAATTTTAGAGCTTACACTAATAGGCAGTTCAGTGTGGCCACACGTGCCACATTCCAAGCACTCATGTATCACAGGCTGGAAGATTGAGTCCAGGTCAGTCTAGAGGATGTAGTGCAGCCCTGTCTCAGAAGAACCAAACAAGTATACTAATAAGAAATATCATTGACATGAATAAAAGATCAGTAAAACATAGTCTTGAATTCATATTCATACATTGTTGTATGTAGGTGGAGACTGCTCATGTGTTTCCTGGTCACCCAGACCTGAATAATGACACAGAAACTATATTATTTACAGCACTGTTTGGCCAATAGCTTAGGCATACTCCTAGTTAACTCTTACATCTTAAATTAACCCATTTCTATTCATCTGTGTACCACCATGTGGCTACTTCTAAGGTTCTGTCTGGTGGCTGGTGTCTTTCTCCTTAGGCAGCTACAAGGTGTCTCTCTGATTCCACCTTTCTTTCTCCTCTCTGCTTGGAATTACCACCTTGTTCTATTCTCCCCTGCTATAGGCCCAAGCAGCTTCTTTATTCATTAACCAATAAAAGCACACCAGCTGCATTTTGAAAGAAGTTCCTGAATCAATGGGGGAAAATGTTTTTAGTGGATATTGCTGTAACAACTGAGTATTTGAGGATGGTTAGGATTGGGGTTTTAGCTTGGTGGCAGGCTTGCACCTCTCCCTCTGGGACTGATGGAGTGACAGGGAGAGTCTTTACTGACGACAAAGCCTCAGCAGCTACAGAGAAGATGGGCCAGTGCCTGCCATCACTCTTAGGATGTGGGAAAGACCTTGGCTCCACTTATTTCCCCAGAGGCTGACCAGCTAGCGTCCCTGTGGTCAGACAGGGACAGGAGTCAACTTTCCTCCTTTTCCCATCCTGGGATGGGGAATGCTCTGGGCTGAACCAAGGTCACTTGTGTTTTACCTCAGGTGCACTTGGAGGTAAAGCCTCTGAGAGGTCCTCCACTCACCCCCAGGGAGCTCTTCTTCCTCAGGGGTTCAGCAGTACATTTTTTGTAAGTTTGTAGCATTAAGTTGATATAAAAGATGAAGTTGGCTCTGCCAGGTAACTTCTAACTATCTGACTGGCATTCGAAGTTGGTAAATGGGACTAATATGTACTGATGCACATTTGGGGTAATTTGTCTTATCCTAAGCTCAAGTTCCTGCCCCGACAACTGACACTGCCTTTACACCCCTCCTCCTGCCTCCTCTTCTTTCCCTGCCTTTTCCCCTGTCCCCGTCCTCCGTTTCTCCACTTTCCTCCTAGCCTTTTCTCCCTCTGGCTCCTTGCTATCTGTCTGCCTTCTCCTCTCCTGTGCCCTTTCCTTCCCAGTCCTCTGCTCAGGTGCATTTGGTCACGGAGCATGGAGCACAGAGCTGCATGTGTGCTGTCTTCCTCACACACGTGCATGCTAGTGGAACAACAGCAACTGCACAACTTGTAAAGTCAGTCACAACTTCCAAGAAGGGCTCACCCTGCTGCCTGTGCATTCTGTTTTTGTGTTTGTTCGGCTTCATTATTTCATTTTACTTTTGTTCATAAAACACTTTCTGATGTAGTGAAGGAGGAAACATCTAACTTGTGAGTGTGTAAGTGGAAGACCAAGCCAGCAGCAGATGGACGCTGGACAAGCACAATGTCCTGAACCCTTCATCCTTAGAGACCTTTTTGAAGAGGCCTTAAAGGGGAGAAGCAATGCCAAGTAGGTGAGGCAATCTGCATGGAATTTGAACGTTGAGAATCATAAGCCAAAAGGAAGCAGGTACAAGTGGTAGGAAGTAGAAGGGGTTTAAGACAGTGCTTTAGGCATAGGGGTTATGGTTTAGAGATAGGGTTAAAATGGTTAAGGATAGGGTCAGGGACCAGACAGCAGTAGTGGGGAGCTGATTTATGAGGGGGGGGAGGCCCTAGGTTCCACCTACTCAGTACTGAACAACTGGTTGTACTGCCCCATTCCTGTAACTGCCCCATTCCCACTCAGCAGCTGGAAAGAGGGGGATCAGCCCCACTCCCACCCCTGTGGTGATGGAGGAAGGTCATTGAGCAATAAAGAAACTGCTTGGCTGGCCCTGATAGGTTAGAACATAGGTGGGAGGAGTAAACAGAATAGGATGCTGGGCGGAAGAGGAAGTGAGGTCAGACTCTGCTCTGCTCCCAGAGAGACCCAACAGCTCTGCTCTCTGGAGCAGAGACGTCATGCTCAGCTCTCCTGGGTAGACTCGACAGCTCTGCTCTGGAGCAGAGATGCCATGCTCCGCTCTCCCGATAGCTCTGCTCTCTGAGGCACACGTGATGAAGCTCCAACCCAAGATGGACATAGGCTAGAATCTTCCTGGTAAGCACACCTTGGGGTGCTTACACCCATCATTAGAAATGGGCTAGTCCAGGTGCGAGAATTAGCCTGTAAAAGCTAGAGTTCATGGGCCAAGCAGTCTTTAAATGAATATAGTTTGTGTGTTGTTATTTCAGGCATGAGCTAGCAGGCAGCTGGGGTGCTGGGGATGCAGCCCCGCCGCTTGTATTTCAACACTGTGGATTGGAATTTTTCTTGATTTTTTTCAGCAGCATTGGGGCTAAGAAAATGTTCTTGCAAACTGTGGTTAAATATGATTCTCTGTTTATTAGATGTGTCCTCAGTGTCTTTCATGATCTTTAAAACTCAGTTTAGGAATGCATACTCCTGTACCCAAACATACATATATACAGACACACACAGAGAGAGAGAGAGAGAGAGAGAGAGAGAGAGACAGAGAGACAGAGAGAGAGAGACAGAGAGAGACAGAGAGAGAGACAGAGAGACAGAGAGACAGAGAGAGAGAGAGGCAGGCAGCCAGAGAGGAGTAACAGTTCCTCTTTTAGAAAACGATTGCTTTATTCAACCTCCAATAATCATGATTTTTCAAGCAGCATACTCTGGCAAATTGTGGTTCAATCGAACTCTCTGCTCATTACAAAAGGAGCCCGCAGGGCCCTGTCTCTGTCTTCATATTCACTGAACTCTCTTAGGACTTGGTGGATTGCAGAAAATGCCCAATTTTATGTGGAAATTACAGGTCACTGCCTTCTGATTTGGTTGATTCTTTAATTTTAAAAAAGATTTATGTAGGCTGAGTGTGGTGATGCATTCCTTTAATCCCAGCACTCAGTAGGCAGAGGCAGGCGGATCTCTGTGAGTTGGAGGCCAGCCTGGTCTACAGAATGAGTTCCAAGACAGCCAGAGCTGCTACACAGGGAAACCATGTATTGAAAACAACAACAACAACAATAGAGATGTAAGCTTTTAGTTTATGTACGAGTGCTCTATCTACATGTATACCGCTTTACCAGAAGAGGGCACCAGATACTACCATGTGCTTTCTGGAAACTAAAGGAAGAGGAATCAGTCCATCTCTCCAGTCCTGATTCTTTGTTTTTCCTGCCTGCCTGCGTTAGTGGAAGAGCGGGCACCTGCATATTTGTGTATAATATTACAGGCATGTGGTGGGGGCAGGTGGCATCCAAACCTTGTGTGAGTGTGGGTCCAGCAACAGAAGCTCTGTGCCATTCAGGCTCCCTACTTTAAAAAAAAAAATTAATTTTTTTTTACGATTTATTTTTTAATTACATTTAATGTAGTGGCATTTCAATCATATTTGAATATATGAAACTTGCCTGAAGATCCGAAAATACAGTGGCATTTGATGATATTTTAATAAAATTTTACTCAATAAAAAAGAGAAGAAGATTTGCTTTCAGCATTCAGGCTTCTTCTCATGCCACCCCAAGTCCCAATGACCACCAGAACTTGCTTTGTTCTATGTACTGTAGTGTACCCAGTGTCCATACACACTGCTGAGATCAGAGCCCTAAACTGGCTCAGCTTTCCAATCCAACACCTGAAGTTTCATCCCATCCCCAGCCCAGCCAGGTTTCCTTTGTTTTTTATTCATTTCTTTTTTTCTTTATTAATACCAAGTAAATTATTATCATTATTATTTTTTTTTTTTTGAGACAGGGTTTCTCTGTGGCTTTGGAACCTGTCCTGGAACTTGCTGTGCAGACCAGGCTGGTCTCGAACTCACAGAGATCTGCCTGCCTCTGCCTCCCGAGTGCTGGGATTAAAGGCGTGTGCCACCATTGCCCGGCCAAGTAAATTATCTTAATTTTAATTATTTTTAGTTGTGTAGGGAGGCCAGAGGCCTTGGATTCTCTGGAGTTGGCAGACATAATAGAACAGGAAAAAAGAAAGAAAGAAAGAAAGAAAGAAAGAAAGGAAGGAAGGAAGGAAGGAAGGAAGGAAGGAAGGAAGGAAGGAAGAAAGAAGAAAAGAATGAATGAATGAAAGAAAGAAAGTAAAATTAACAGGTAGTGGTGATGTACACTTTAATCTTTAATCCCAGCATTGGGGAGGCTGCTGGGGACCAACCTCAGCAGAGAATGTGTCTCCAATCTGGGTTCTGGAAGGTGAAGTGAGGACACAAACACAGGGTTCTGATGCAAGCCGACAGGCTATCAGCTGCAGGGCAGGTTCTTTTTCTACCCCAAGCTTCAAACCTCAATCTTTTATTGTAAATTTTACACAAGGAAGTTGATTCTATTTTCTTGTCACAGGTTAGTCATTACATGGGCAAAGCAGTTCACAAGAAATACAAAGATTCTTTGAAATCAGAAAATCATCCTTCATCATCACACTTTTCCGGTTCCCAAGCCCATACCAGCCACTATATTCTTGGCTGAGTTAGTCACCAAACAACTTCTGAGGCTTTCACCTCAGAGGCTCACTACTCGTGGTTTACAGAAGCATATTTAAGTGGGTTGTACTCCACTGTTGTGCCTTCCCCATTGCTCTTCCTCACAGTTCCAATACATATCATTATGACTTATAAGGCCACTAGGCAGTTAGTCCCCCAACCCTAGGTTATTCAGAAACGCTATTCATCATAGCCAAGTTCCTTTCTGTTTCAGTACAATTCTTTTGCCAAATTTCATAATCAGGCAAAGAACAATTTCTGCATTTTCCCCAAATTTCCTCAAAGTCAGCTTTTCCCCCACGACCTGCTTTACAGTTTGCAGTGCCGGCCTGATCTATCAAATCAGGAAGATTCATATTATTGTTCAGCACATCCATATTTTCAGAAGTCACTGGTGTGCTAGGAAAAAGAACACCAGTAGAATTGCTATAACCAGAATCATCTATGACATTGCCACATGTGTGCACAGACACTGGAGAAGCAGTCCTCAGGGCACATAGGTGTTCTCTCCTTGGTCCCGAAGCAACAGGCTTATTGAGCTGCCACTGGGTTGCCTGGAGGGAACTGCTTCCTGCATCTCAGGCACTGTGAGTGGAAGGGGGTATGCTTTGCTGTCTCAGGCAGGAGGCAGAGGCCGAGGCAGGCTGATCTCTGTGAATTGAAGATCTAAAGAGCTAGTTCAAGGAAAGCCAGGATGACACAGAGAGACCCTGTCTTGAAAAACTAAGAACCAAACAAACAGCTAAACAACTAACTAACTAGCAAAACAAAGGAAAGCAGGGCTGGAGTTGTTATGAGGCTTCCAGACTGGCTTCTATTTTCAGCAGTGCAAAATCATATATCCAATGCAAGGGTCATTTTCCAACTCACAAGGGTGGGGACTTTTCCTCCACTTTCCAGATCCTGAGTGTTGGGATGACAGGCACAGACCAGCATGCCCAATTTATGCAGTATTGGGGAGAGAGCCCAGGGTTCCAGGCACCTTAGTCCATAAGCCAGATCCACAGTACTGCTTTCCCTTGATTTTTTTTGTTGCTTTATTTCAAATTCCAAGTCAATTATATTTGTTTTTATTTTTTATTTATTTATTTTTATGTCCATGGCTGTTTTGCCTGCATATATAATCTATCTGTGTGAGAGTGTCAGGTCCCCTGGAACTGGAGTTATACATAGGTGTGAGATCCCATGTGGGTACTGGGAAATTAATATGAGTCCTCCGGAGAGCAGTCAGTGCTCTTAACCTCTGAGTCATCTCTTCAGCCTCTATACTCATGTCTATATTTATTTGTTTGTTTATCTATTCATTTGTACCACTTTTATGATTTGTTTTATTCATTTAATTCTTTGTTCAGGATCTCTCTGTATAGTACTGGAAATAACTGCCTAGACCAGTATGGCATCCAATTTACATAAATCTGTCTGTCTCTGCTAATATTAAAAGATTGCACCAGGACAACTGGCTTCCATTTGTTTGTTTGAGTATTCATTTACTTGATTATAATTTATTTATTTACTTGCTAAGTTCTTTGAGATTGCTGTAGACAGTGAGTGGTCTTGCCTGGAACCACAGATATCTGAAACTAGGACTCATGAATGTTTCTGATAACATTCCCATAGTTAAAGAAAAAAAGAAAGCTAGGCATGTTTCCTGAGTAATTAGTAAGTGCAATCAAACAACTTCCAAAACATGCAACAAATCACAGAGACAACTAGCTACCTGGGCAATCACCCAAAGTTATGTTTGCAGCGTTGAAGCAACCAACTTTGACTAAGGCCTAGAATAACTGACAGATTATTTTTAACAGGCAAGAAATTTTTCAAAACCATCTTACCCTGTCTTGGCAAGATTTGACAGTTCTGCTTCTTCATTTCCGGATACTATGTATTTTGTCAGAAGTTGAGGTATTGGCAGTTCCTTGCCCAGAGGCCGGTTTTGCAAAGAAGACAAGCTCCAGGTCGAGTGTCTTTGGTGCTCAACAATCTCTTGGGAATAGGTCGGTGTTGCCAGAAGCTATTGTGTCTCACTACCACAGAACTCTAAGTTAGATTAAATGCCATTTTCTACAGCTCTTTGAAGAGGTTGAAGATTATTTATACAGAATATAATCTCTATGTATCTAAAGAACCTAATTAGTCTAAGTATAAACATGACAAACATATATGACTATTGATTTACAATTCTTAATACCTATCTAACTTAAAGACTAAGAGAATAAACTGCTGTGCAACAAATGAGGACAGTGACCTCCAAATGTAAACAATGTACAGGTATACATTGCAATATGGTAACTATATATATCAATACATAAACAATAAATAAGTATCTTAATCAGAGGTAGAAATGCACACTGCAATATGGTAAAATATATATATATGTTTTAAACAGGTAGAAGCATGCATGCATACAATAATTTTTGTAATAATTTTGTATCCATATACAAAACTCTATGCCAATGTAATTATCTATAAACAATAACTCACAAATACCAATATATTATCCCATCATCAGATTTACCCTCCCTTTTTTTTTTCAAAAGGATCCATGAGCTTATAAAATTCTTCCCCCAACCCTCAATTGTATGCTAATTATAATCAACACCTAAGTGATGTCCCTAAACCTGAGGACAAACTTTACTGGGAGAGGGGACTTTGTCTCTAGAATTACTTCCAGCTGTCATGGGGGTGACATTCTTTCTGGGGGATCCTGTAAAAGTAAAATGATGATTAAGTTTCAAGATTAATGTCTGGTAAGATTGCAAATAGTCTCTGAGTATTTTGTGGAGGTCTGGTCAGAATGTTGTAAAAGATGTGCACCATTTCAGCTAACCAAGTTGGAATCGTCTTGTGCAGCTGGTACCCAAAACAGGTCTTGTAGTAGAGCTATCAGTATCATGACATCATATCAGCCAGGTAGAGTTGTTGTTATCGGGCCCCATCTTCTTCCTGGCTACTTCAAAAATTACTGTAGGAAAATTCATTGTGGAAAACTTAAACATTATTAATGTAGACATACAGACATATATAATCAATGAAAAGTATGATAAAGACAAAAATAGATATGAAGAAAAACAAAAATGTTTTCTAAGTTCTTTTTTCTTTCTGTCCCACATCAAATGGCTCTTGACACGTGATAGTAACTCTGGGTTTTTTCTTTTAAAAACATGCTTGGATTTAAAGAAGGATAGATCTGTTGCTCAACTCTAAAACCAGCTCTATATATTCATAAACATATACATACCTATACATATATATAAATGTAAGCATTGTATCATTTGTACTTATGAACCATATTTGATTTTCTTGATGATCCCTATTGGGTAGTTATTTTTCTATCTATCATCATTCAAACATCAGGGGTTTCTTGAATTTTTGAAGATGAGTATTTTCCTGCAATGACAATAACATGACCCTGTCCCCATCCTAAATGCTTTTCTTACCACCTATATGGTTAACACCAGTGTGGATGAGCTGTCATTTCTCTGTTTCTATAGGTTTCTCTTTTTCAAAGCATATCTTTATTAATTTTGATGGTATCCATATTTTTTCATCTCCTGTGGCCACAAGAGCAAAACATCTTCCCCAACGTAGTACATCTCCTGGTTTCCATTGTGAAGTCAACACATCCTTGAAATATACTGGTTGATTCAATTCAGAAGATTTTTTCCATTATTCAATGCCTCACTGCTGCTGTTGTTCCTTTCTCATTAGCATTAAGAAAATTCAAGGTTAATAAAGCATTATGCAATCTATTTCTGGGGGTATTTTCTGTCCTTTTCTGTTTATTCAGCATATCCTTTATAGTATGATTTGATCATTCTATAACTGCCTGGCCTGTAGGATTATTTGCTATACCTGTAATGTGCTTTATATTATAATAAGCAAAAAAGTGTTTAATTTTCTTATATACATATGCTGGACCACTGTCTGTCTTTATTTGTGCAGGTATACCCATGATGGCTATAACTTCCAATAAATGTGTGATTACCGAATCAGCCTTTTCTGAGCTCAGGGCAGTTGCCCATTGAAAACCTTAATACATGTCTATGGTGTGGTGTACATATTTTAATTTACCAAATTCCATAAAGTGGAACACATCCATCTGCCAGATTTCATTCCTTTAAGTACCCATTGGGTTACTCCCTTCAGGCAATGGTGTTTGAGTATAGAAAGAACAAGTAGGACATCTCTTTATAATCTCCTTAGCTTGTTGCCATGTAATAGAAAACTCTTTCTTTAAACCTTTACTATTGACTTGATGTTTTTTATGAAATTTTGAGTCCAGTTATTGGTGCATCATGTGCAATTTGAGTAAGAATTCAAGAGGTTCTCTTTATGAGGTTAAGTCTATCACTTTTGGGATAGTTGCTATTAATTTCTCCCAAAAATTAACAGAAGCTCTTTGCCATGGTTCATTGTCTTCCCAGAACTTTTTTATTTCATCAGTACTAAAAGGCACTATAATTTCTGCTGGGTCTATACCTGCTAGTTGACGATGTATCGTTTATGTTTAAACATTTACATTTTATAATTATTTCAGAGACTTTTTCCACATAAGTTTTTAATTTTTTACTTGGTTTATGTGGTATAAATATCCATTCTAAAATAATATCTTCCCTCTGCATTAAAATCCCTGTAGGAGAAATTCTGGAAGGCGATATGACTAAGATACAACTAGGATTTGGATTCACCCTATCCACATGTGCCTCCTGTAATTTTTCCTCAACCATTGTCAGTTCTTTTTCTGCTTCAGCTGTTAATTCTCTGGGACTATTCAAATCTTTATCACCATCTAAGGTTTTGTTTAAATGAACTCTTAGATCAGGTTTTATCCCAAAAGCTGGTTGTAGACTGGAAATGTCTCCTAACAATCTTTGAAAGTCATTAAGAGTCTGTAACCTGTCTCTCCTAATTTGTGCCCTTTGTGTTCTAATTTTCTGTAAACCTATTCTGTAACCTAGGTAATTATCAGAATCTCCTCTTTGAATCTTTTCAGGAGCAATTTGTAATCCCCATTTAGGCAAGACTTTCTTTATTTCTTCAAACATCCTTTCTAAAGTATTTTAATCTATGTTCTTCTGTCCCAATACATTCAAACCATCTCACACTCTGCTTTACCTGAGATAAAGTTTCAACTCCTAAAAACATTTACCTCCTGAAGGGTTCAATCTGAATGCCAAAATTCTAGTGCAATTATTATTACATCCACACCTGTGTCTACCAGACATCCAGTGACAATATCATTTATTCATATTTTTGATTTTGGTCTTTGTTCTTTAACAGAAGTTTGAAAAAAATACTTGTTAATGTTTTTTTTGAAACTGTTGTTCTTTCTTTTATAGCTGTTCTATCATCCAGAGCAGTATGGTTTCTTTCAATAGACATTAGGTTCTTAAATTGTTTTGGAAAAGAGTTTTGTTCATGATGACAGGAAACAACTAAATCTGATTTGGCACAGGGGCCTGCGAGAGGGCCCTCATGGAGTTTCCAGACACCAGTGGGTTACCTTGACGGTCCCTTGTTGATCTGTATTCATTAGTCCAATTTCAGCTTTTGCCAAACCTTCTGCATAATCCAGAGGGAGAGGTGTTCTGAATGGATTATGTTTAGAAAAAAAAACATTGTTCCTAGGAACATCCTGTTTATGATCCTTTTTAAGAAGACCTTGTGATGTAGGTGGGTCTTCTATCTATCTGTTGCTTTGGTTGGTTAATTAATAAACAAAACTGCTTGGCCTGGTAGGTCACAACATAGGTAGGCGGGCAAAACAGAACAGAATGCTGGGAGGAAGAAGGCAGCGAGGCAGATGTGATGAAGCTCCGGCCCAAGATGGATGTAGGTTAGAATCTTTCCAGTAAGCCACCACCTCGTGGTGCTACACAGATTATTAGAAATGGGTTAATCAAGATGTTAGACTTAGCCAGTAAGAGGCTAGAGCTAATGGGCCAAGCAGGGTTTAAATGAATACAATTTGTGTGTTGTTATTTCAGGTGTAAAGCTAGCCATGCAGGAACCAAGTGGGGTGAAAAGCAGACCTGCTCACCTCATCACTTGACATTTTGATTTTTCTTCAAACCTCTGAAAATCACCTCTTCTATGCAAGCATCATCATGGTCAAGAGATTCAATATTGATTGTATCTCAGATCTATTCCTCCAAAGGTGCTGATCTTGCTTTTTTTTTATCTGTTTTCATTGAGAATTAGAATTTTCAAAAGCTAGAGATTTAATTATTATTTTTCTAGCTTCTGAATTTGATATCATTCTATTTACTGCTGATGTCAATCTTTGTAATAAATCAGCGAAGGTTTGGGCTTCTATGACTTTAGTAAATGACTCAATCTTCTTTTTTACTTCTTCAGTTCTATCTCAAGCAATCAAGGCTGCTGCACATCATATAGTCAGGGTTTGGCCATCTTATAAGAATTTGCCTTTCTATATTAGCATAATCTTCTTCTCCAAGAAGTTGATCTTGGGATATTTCCATACCTCTAGCTCTACTACATTGTACAATTGTCTTAGCCTCTTCTTTTCACCAGGTCCTCCATTGTGGACCAGTTTCCAAGACTTCTGGAACCAAGTCTCTCCAGTCTTGAGTAATAATTCTATTTTATTACAAGTTGACCACAAGTTTAACACTTACTTTACAAATAGTAAATGCATGCCATATAAGACTATCTCTTCCTTGAATCTCCTTAAATTTAACATTGCTGCAGGAGTCTAATCAGCTCTTCTAGAGCCTTGGGAATATCTATCACTTGGCAATTTCTGTAAGTTTAGCAGATATATTAAGGTGGGTTGTTTGAAAACCTTAGGCTATTTTTCTCTAACCTTATAATGCAATGCTGAAATCGGTTCTCCTTTAAATTCCTCTGTCTGGATTTGAATATCCCTATGATCTGTTTTATTAACTTTTTCTAAGGCCTGTATCTTGGCACACATATCAAACAACTTTTTAATAGATGAACCAAAAATTATCAAACTGATAACAAGGATTATTGCAATGATAATTAATAGCACATCAATTCTAGTTATGTTGATTATCCCTTTATTTAATTGTTCCATTTTAAATCATGCATTGTATAATCATACAGAGACCTATTGTAATTGTGTTTTCCATTTTTAATGTGGGAAAATCTATCTCGTTTAAGTAACTCCTCCCTTTTAGAATTTCAATTTTTTCACCATATCTGCTGACAATGATGATGAAGATGTGAAGCTGACTTCTATTGTGTAGAACAGTAAAAGTTTTTTTTCAAGGCAGCTACCTAATCTGGCAGTAGTCCAAGAAGGGAGTCCTGGGAAATCACACCAGAGAGAGGAAAGGACATCCTCCCTGGTAGTTTGGTGACTCTGGCCACGTGTGTCTCTGGCCTATGATGGTGGCTGCAAACCACTAGGAAATGGCTGTTGGGAGAATTCATACCCCAAAAGTTGGGTGCAAAATGTAGCAGAAATTTTAACTGGTATTAATAATAAAAACTCAAAGTCAGCTATCAGGGTGAAAGCTGAAGGATCAGAGAAGATGAGCAATCAGTCACTGGATAGAACTGGATGTTGCTGAACATGACTGTCAAATGATACTCTGACCTTGTGTAAGCTGTAAAATTTTCTTTCAACAAAAAGCTTTTAATCTAGTTGAACTTGTTCTGAGGTGAACTAATTGTGTTTAGTTAGCAAGGCAGGCTTTTAGTAGTCTTTAGTCCTTGTGAGACAATAGATCTAGTTATGAAGGGTGTTCCAGCATATATTCTTTTTTAAAATTGTTTTCATTGAGTTATATATATTTCTTCACTTCCCTCCCTTCTTCTTCCCTCCCCTTCAACCTTCTCCCATTGTCCCCATTCTCCCAATTTACTCAGAAGATCTTGTTTTTTTTGTACCTCAGGCATAGATTAGATCCATGTATGTCTATCTTACGGTCCTCTTTGTTGTCTAGGTTCTCTGTGATTGTAAATTGTAGTCCCAGCATACATTCTATAAATCAAAACTATATGTCTAAATAAAAAGTCATCTATTTGATCATCCATGGATGTGTGTGACCATATATTGAAATGCAATCATAAGATTACATGTACACATTGTATGAAAATTCATGCTAATAGGGAGATATCAAAGCTGTTATTACACAATGAATTGCTAATGAAAGCAAGTTTTCAGAGTAAGCTATAATTGTGCCATGGCCTGCATTAACTTGTGATAAATGCTCTTGACAGATGGCAGTGACATACACATGTATATGGCTTACTTTAAGGTTTTCCTTTTCAAATAACACTGTTCTTAAAGACCTGGAATTGATAGGAGAGTATAATAGAAAGTATGTTGTAAAATAGCAATGGAGTTTGAGGCTACAGTTGTTTTTTAAAACAAAATAAATGTAGACATTTTAGCCTGCCTTTTTTTTTATTTGTTTTAATAATAGTACACGATCAGCCACTTTGGTTCCCTGCCCAGGGTTTTCTGAGACAGGGTTTCTTCATGTAGCCTTGGCTATTCTAGAACTAGTTCTGTGTACCAGGATGGACTGGAAGTCAGAGATCTGCCTGCTGGGGTTAAAAAGTGTGTGCACCATCATTGCCTGGCTACACTTTTATATTAATGTTTCAATCACTTCTGTTCTTGTCTCCCTAGTTGCTCAGGTTTCTGAGTTTGTCATTAATGTTCTCTTGGTATGATAAAGTTTGATCTCAAATTCTGCATGCAGAAGGGACACAAAATATAATATCTGCAATATCATGTTCATCTTGGTTGCCAAGTACTGAAAATCATATTTTGGAACAGGTTTCTTTCATGTGTTTTTATTCTGGTGCTATTTATGTGGACCAGGATGTCCCTCTCTCTGATAGCTGCCAGCCTCTGTCCTCCTCCTCCTCAAGTTCTCCAATTATAAGTAGGCATCACCATGGCAGGCAGTTTCTTCTTGGTGTTCTACAATCATAAACGATGACAATCTTATAAGTTCAGGATTTCGACTGTGAGATTCAGGATTATGACTAAATTTCTAACATGACATATGACATGGCTTGTCAGAACTTTTAGCTGGCTGTTTGGAGAGCAGTTTCCCATTGGACTAGACAGAAGACACTAGCCTGAGCTACCCAATGATATTCAGTGACCTAGGTTCCCTAGCATATTCATTGGTCTGAAGGACCTTTGGACTTTTGCCATGTAGAGGGGTGAGCATGAATCTCACCAGAGAGCAAGTGTGCCTTTCCATTCTGAGTAAGACTGGGTTTCCTTTTGAGAGAAGAAACATGCTTGAAGATCAAGGCAACTATGGGAGAAGACACTGCTCAGATGCACTAAAGTCTTACCTCCACCAGGTAGCAGCCCACACCTGGTATGCACACTCTTATTTTTGCAGGACAAGCACACGAGGGTATGGGTGCAACAACACCACTTCTCTGTTTCCTTGTATGTATTTCGATCATATTCTTCCAATCCCCCAACCAATAGTCTAGGAACCTTTGGAAAACAAAATAATACTGGTCTAAAAGAAAAAAGAAACATATTGATAAAATGACTCCTGATGATATTCTGATATACTCAAAGATCAGTTCCTTGATCGACCATCAACACAGAAGCTTCCTCCTACAGCAAATGGGAACAAATACAGAGACCCAAAGTCAGACACTGCACAGAGAGTGAGAGCCCTTGGAACACTCAGCCCCCAAAATGGGATATCTCCATGAAATCCAAGCCCTCAGAGCTCAGGGAATCCCACGAAAGAGAAGTTGGAAAATAGTTTATGAGCCTGAAGGAATGTTGGATGCCAAGAAAACACAGCCCAATAAATAAGCATGAACTAAGCTTTTATGGATTCACAGAGAGTGAAGCAGAATGGACAGGGCCTACAGGGATCTACTAGGTCCTCAAAGTATATATTATGGGTTCCAGTTTAGTATTCTTATGGGATTTCAAAATGTGTGAATGAGTGTGCCTCTGCTCTGTGTGCCTTCTCTTGGAATCGTCGCCTAATATTAATTTGTTTTTTCCAACTTTGATGTGATAGTTTTTGCTTTATCTTCTCATATTTTATCTTATATTTTAAAATTTAATGAATGAATAATTTAACAAATGAAAATCTAGACACTACTATAAAGACTAAAAACTGAACTGTCTCTTATACCTGCTGTGAGAGGGATAATCACTTTTCTCCAATCAATTTCTCTTGGATACTGAATAGACAGGACAGGCCTCATTTTTAGGTATAAATAATCAACACATATTGGACTCTACATTTTATGTGTGGGTGTTTTTATTTGGCTACAATATTTTGGTTTTATTTTTTTCTTTGAGACATTGGTTTTATTTATTTCCTTGGTTTGGGAGGGTTTCATTGTTTTATTGTATTTTTGTTTGATGTTTGATAAAGATCTTGAAGTTGGGTGGGTATGGAGAGGGGAATGATTTGGAAATACTTCCTGAAAGGGAAGAATATGCTATAATATATTTAAATCATACAAATGTAATAAAATAGAGAAATAAAAATATGTTTGTAAGTTGTTAAATTAGATAACATTCTCTCTTTTTTTTTTTTTTTTTTTTTTTTTTTTTTT
>NW_026067985.1:5459624-5539968 GCF_014885135.2 Alexandromys fortis | reverse complement strand
TTTTTTAAATTTTCCTCAGTTGATCGAGTCATGTTAAACAAAGATCTGTTCTCCTCCTGGAGAACTTCAAACTGATTCTTGAGAAGATTGTTGTCATTCTCAATTGTTTTTCAGCGTGCAACCTCTGCTCGTAAAGACTTTATCATATTTCTATTATCAAACCATATAGTGCCAAGGAAAACTACGAATCCCAGAAAGATCCATAGAGGTGGGGTGATAGACACCTCTTGTAAAATCTCCCACATGGTACAATTAAAAAAAAAACTGTTAAATTCTTGAATGGTAATGTGTTCAGACATTTTAATTATAAAAGAAAATTTTTTCTTTTACCTGCAACGACTGATTCCTGCCAGTGGTGGTCTCTGTGGTTTGGAGCCTGTCTTGGAACTAGCTCTTGTAGACCAGGTTGGCCTCGAACTCGCAGAGATCCGCTTGTCTCTGCCTCCCGAGTGCTGGGATTAAGGGCGTATGGATCCGCCTGCCTCTCTGGATATTATGGGCCTGAAGGCTGAGTGTCATGAACTAAGAAAACAACACCCGTGAGCTTGCTGTGTTAGCTAGCAGGCTATGCGCTTGAGTCGGGGGCAAAATAGCCCCATGCTGGGAGCCAAAATGTAACGTAAGCGAATGCAGACAGATTGTCAAAATATAGACAGCTTTAATGGAGGAATAGACTTACAGACCCGCAGAGACCAGGAAAGCAGAAACGAGGGCTGGGAGCACGCTCACCAAATTTATAGGCAAACTTTATCCTGAGGCAAACACGCCCCCTAAGGGGTGGTACTTATCCCTACAAAGATCTTTTTCCTGTGATGCTTATGAAGTGTCCTTCTCCATCCCTTTTAATTGATTTTAGTTTGAAGTCTATTTTGTTAGATATTAGGATAGCTACACCCATTTGTTTCTGAGGTCCTTTTGATTGGAAAATCTTTTTCCCAACCCTTTACTCTGAGGTAATATCTGTCTTTGAGTTTGAGGTATGTTTCTTGTATCCAATAGAAGGATGGATCCTATTTTCATATCCATTCTATTTACTAGGGTCTTTTTATAGGTGAATTGAGTCCATTGATATGAAGAGATACTAATGACCTGTGATTGTTTATTCCTGTTATTGTTTGTGGTAGTGTTTGTGTGTTTCCCTTCTTTGGGGTTTGTTGGTATGAGGCTGTCTGTTGCCTGTGTTTTTGTGGGTGCAGCTAACTTCCTTGGGTTGGAGTTTTCCTTTTAGTATTTTCTGTAAGGTTGGATTTGTGGGTAGATATTGTTTAAATCTGATTTTGTCATGGAATATCTTGTTTTCTCTGTCTATAGTGATTGAAAGCTTTGCTGAGTATAGTAGTCTTGGTTCGCATCCATGTTTTCTTAGTGTCTGCAGCACAGCCATCCAGCATCTTCTGACTTTCAGAGTTTCCATTGAGAAGTTGGATGTAAATCTTATGGGTCTGCCTTTATACATTACTTGGCCTTTTTTTCTTCACAGCTCTTAATATTCTTTCTTTATTCTGTATAGTGTTTTGATTATTACATGGCAAAGGGTCTTTTTTTTCTATTCCAGTCTATTTGGTGTTCTGTAAGCTTCTTGTACCTTCATAGACATATCCTTCTTTAGGTTGAGAAAGTTTTCTTTTATGATTTTGTTGAATGTATTTTCTGTGCCTTTAAGTTGTGCTTCTTCTCCTTCTATCCTTATTAATCTTAGGCTTGGTCTTTTCATGGTGTCCCAGATTTCCTAGGTGTTTTGTGTTAAGACTTTGTTGAATTTAACATTTTCTTTGACTAATGAATCTATTTCTTCTATCGTATCTTCAACTCCTGAGATTCCCTCTTTAATCTATTGTTATCTGTTGGTATGCCTGCATCTTATTTGGTTACCTGGATTTTCCATTTCCAGAATTTCCCTGTTTGTGTTTTCTTTATTGACCCTATTTCATTTTCCAAGTCTTAAACTATTTGAGCTGTTTGCTTCACCTTTTTTTTTTTTTTTTTGGTGTTCTTGGCTTACTTATTTTTTTTTAACCACCATTTCTTTAAGGGAATTTTTCATTTTCTATTTAAGGGTCTCTGTCATCTTCATAAAGTTTTATTTAAGGTCCTTTCTTCTGCTTCTTCTGGGTAAGGATATTCACATCTTCCTGTTGTAGGACCACTAGATTCTGGTGGTACCATATTGCTCTTTTTGTTGTTGAATGTGTTCTTATATTGCCATCTGCCCATCTCTACCTCCAGTGGGTTCATGTGAGCCTGTGCTTTGGGGAGAGTCCATTTTTCCTCTAATTGGTGAAGGTGGGGCCTGTGGCTTAGGTGGTCACTCTTCTTCCAGGTGCTGGAATGCTGATATGGTGCTGCGGCTCCTCCAGGTATAGACGGGGCCAAGGCTCTCTCCGGTAGTAGTCAGGGCCAAGGCTCCTGTGGCCTTAAATTTGTATCACTAAACCAGGAACCACACCAATGCAAAGTATTCATCTCTATAGTATATCCCCTTTTAAATGTAAGCAAATATTTATAAACAATCCTTTTGGGAATTTGGGCAATATTCTCTAGACTACTTACTTCTGATTAAAGGTGCTATTAATCAGGTATTTAATAGGGTATCCTGTGTGGTAGTTCCATCTCAGCCACAGTCCTGAAGTTATCCTGGACACTGGACCACATGAGCCATTGCTTAAAGAGGCCTTGTTTGATCAAACCATATTAGCTGGTAAGGAATTCATAGCTTTCTATCCTCTGTGGAAACAAAAGCAGAACCTGTTTTCTAAAGCAACATATCCTTAGACCCAAATTTTGAAGTCAAGATACCTTTATATATGTCTCTCTGTACTTAGCTCATTCAGTCAATAAATTTAAAGAAAACACAAAAATATACATAATCTAGACTTTCTGTGCATATTCCATCTTTACTGGCTTATTTTTTTACTGTATTAATTTTTACATTTAATATGTATTTTATTATCTTTACTTCTTTAATCTATGACTGTACTCTGTCTCTTTAAAGGCTTTATTTTATTTTTTAAAATTTTTTTATACCTGTTCATTATTCTATTTTCCTCTTTTGAAAGCCAACATACATGTTTTTAAATACACTGTGACCCATTTAGAGGTCTTTAATGTATGTGTATCTGTAATTATTTTCTGATCAAGAGTGTTTTTTTTAAAAGCTAAGTGGGCATGACTAGGACCAACTTTGTGGCCCCACTGGCTGGATCTGCCCAGTCTAACATGGTGGAGGCATGTTCTCTGCCTCTGAGACTGCAGAGTGCGAGCCATACTCATCAACCCTGAGAAGCAACAGGCAGCATATAAACCCTTTTTATCTGAGTAAAAGATAATTATGCTATGCAGTACAGTGCACAGACTAAAAATATCTCTGTGTATGGCAGCAGCAATCCACCAAGCTCTCTTGCTTATGCACTCCTAGTAGACCCAATCTTTCTGCCTGCCAAGGCAAGGATCACTGAGCTGTTTTCCTGCCAGTCCCGAGTGGGCACACAAGCACCCAGACCTGAAGTGGATGATGGGCATGAGCCCTAAACATTTGGGCTCCATTCTCTTTACTGAGGCTGCTTGTTCATTCTATGGCCACCAAGACCCAAAAAATCACATAGAAACTATAGTAATTACAACACTGCTTGGTTATTAGCTGATGCATATTTTTAAATACCTCTTCCATCTTATACCAATCTATTCTTAATATTTTGTATTTTATCATGAGGTTTGTGGTTTACCAGGAAAGCTCCAGGGAAGGTGAGCATTTTTCTTCTTCAGTGGCTACATGGCATCTCTCTGACTCCACCTTCTTTCTCCCAGCATTCAGTTTAGTTTTTCTGCCTAGCTCTATTCTGCCATATCACAAGTCAAATTGGTTCTTCATTGACAAAAGATAATAAAACATATTCACAGTATACAGAGGGGAATCCCACATCAGGTCAAAGCCAGTCTCTTGGTGTGGTTAAGTCTGACTGTTTAAGGCAATATCATGCATGAGGCAATGCTTTTCTGAGTAAAAGTGCCACAGAAAGCTACCAAGGTTATAATTAGGAAGAACATTTTCAGTGGGTTTGTGTTGAATTATCTTGGATTAAGAAAAACCAGGCTAGATAAAAGATAGATCAGTTATATTTTTCTTTATTATGAGGGGCAAACTCATGAAACAGGAATGAGAAGTTCAAGGTCAGCAGTGTAGAGTGGGAACATACAATAACATACAGTAATCAGATTCTCTGTATTTTCCATCTTTACATGGCTTTATTTTATATTTTATTTTTACTCTTAATTTTTTTTGAGATATGGTTTCTCTGTATATTTGGCTGTCCTGGAACTCACTCTGTAGACCAGGCTGTCCTTGAACTCAGAGATCTGCCTGCTTCTGCCTACCAAGTGCTGGGATTCAAGGTGTGTGCCACCACACCCAACACTGACACCATTTTTTGACAGAGATTTCCATCCCACTCAGTCCTGCAGCCATTCAGTTCCAAAGAAATACACAGAGGCTTACATTAATTATAAACTGGTTGGCCTATTAGCTCAGGCTTCTTATTAGCTCTTATGACTCACATTAACCAATAATTCTTGTCTGTTTTAGCCACGTGACTTGGTACCTTTTACCACTGAGGTATTCTCATCTTGCGTCCTCTGCATCTGGATTATGACTGCAGGCTGAATGATGTGGGATGGCTGTGAATACCATTGGTTAATACAGAAATTACCTTGGGCCTACACAGGGAATAGAGTTAGGCAGAGATAACTAAGCTGAAAGCTGGGAGAAAGGAGGTGGAATCAGAGAGAAGCCATGTAGCCTGTGGGAGACAGATGTTGGGAACTTTACCTGGTATGCCACAGCCATGAGGTAATACACAGATTAATGGAGATGGGTTAAATTACTATGTAAGAGTTAGCCAATAAGAAGCTAGAGCTAATGGGAAAAGCAATAAATTAATGAATACAGTTTCAGTGTGATTATTTTGATTCTGGGTGGTTGGAATGAAGAAGCGGCCTCCTTCCAACAGATTGATGCCCACATAGCCAGCTAAAATCCACTTAAAACCTGAGAGGTTTTAAAGCTTGAAAAGGAATTCTAGATGCTAAAAAACAAAATTTAGCCATGTTTTCCCCAATGGGCTTTGCTTGCTGGCAGCATGCTGCAGCTCCATTAAGAAAGGTTTCCTTGATTCAGTGGTAGCAAAAAACAAAAGCCATGCTGTTTTGAAATGCCAGCTTTCTGGGCCATGCTGCAAGCAGGACCTCTAGCTCTTTCTAGAGACCAAGCATTTAAATGGGTTTTTGTGAGCAACGTGCTGTGGATTGCTTGGTGGCAACATGGACCAGCTGTGTGCCTTGAGATGGGGCACTGTGCATGGCTCTCAGAGGCTGTGAGCAGCTCTGCCATGCTGAACTGGATGGGGCAAGAAGGCACTGCGGTATTTTCCCCTAGCAATGGCACTGCTTAAGTTCATAAGAAGGGCTTAGCATTTTAAGAAGCACGTCTGTGTAGGCCTATGTTTCTATATGGTATGACAGCCAGTCTCTCAAGCCATAGCTAGCACCTGGGGTGGTCACGTAGCCTTCCAGACAGGCTGTCGCTACCCTAACAAAGGGTCAGAATGTTGTTTTGCTCATTCTTTGTAATTTTGAGGATGCCTGAATAGAGATGCTAATTCAGGCCTACATGACAGAGCTAGCATACAGACCAGGAAGACGAAACAGAGCATCCATAGGTAGATGTGGATGTGACTAAAAGCCATTTACCTGGTTACCTAGGAAACAGAATGCTAAGAATTTCTGTGTGATTATTTTAGTTCTGGGTGGCCGGGATGAACAAGTGGCCTCCACCAACAGCTAAGTCTTTCTCTTTCCTGAATTCTCCTGTTCTAGTCACCCTGCCTATACTTCCTGCCTGGCTACTGGTCAATCAGCATTTTATTATACCAGTACAACCTTTACAAACCTTTACAGAGTACAAGACCATTGTCCCACAGCAACCTCTGAGAAAACTTCCCAAATGATAACCCCTCCCAGAGATGCTCAAGACAACACCCACAGGGCATTGAAATCATATCCCAGAGAACAAGTGGTTTTCCAGTCTACCTTCCCTGTTTCCTCTCTGGGGGCTGGAAGGCCACCTGGGAGGGTTGGTATCCATTAAACCTGGGCATTTTCTAGTTTGGTTTGCCTTGGTCTGATTTGGATTATTGCATTGGCAGAGAGGCTTACCAGGGCACAGAAACTTTTCTATTATGTCTTCAATAAGTGGTTTATGTTCTTGGCTTTTTAAATTTCTTCCATCTTAGAACGTTTTAACTAAGTTTGTATGTTTCTACCTGAGCCATGGTGTGAATGGGCCAGTGAGAAGACAACTTACAGGTATCTAATATCTACTTCTTTTACAAGAGTTCTAGAGACGAAACCCATGAATTCATCTGGCCACAATAACCTTAATGGCATTTATTTGGGTTAAAATTATGTGCTGGTGCAGGAGTGTACACATGCAACATCCCAAGTGAAGAAAAAAAGAGAAAAATTAGTAGGAGTAATATGGGTCTCCCAGGGATTGAACTCAGGTAATCAGACTTAGCGGCAACCAACTTTATTGAGATAATTCTGTGGCATTCATTTGCGGATCTAGAAAGTGTTATGAACAAGTGTTTAGTCCTAAGAATAAACTAACACATTCCAAAAGAGATGATAGTAGTATATCATTTTCATTTGCAAATAGGATTTATTATTTAAATTGTCCTGCTTCCTCTATCCTTAGCAGAGAATGTAATCTGAAAAGAGGACAACGTTTTAGTGATGTAATGTTTCAATCAAACTTATTTGAGCATCAATGAGACAGCTAAGTGGGAAATGTTTGTGCTGTGTGAGGCTGATAACATCATCTTGATCACCATATAAAGAAATAAAAAGTAGCCCCACAAAGTTGTCTGCCAGTCTCTATTTATCTGTCATGACATATTACACATACACCCACAGACACATGCACATGCGCACATACACCCCAGAAGTATTTTCAAATTTAAATCTCATTGCCATTACATTCATTACATAATTTATCATCTCTGCTTAATTACTTCAGAATGCAATACTTCAGGATGAAGTGCAAAGTGGATAACTAATGGGGAAATGAATACACACTTAACATCAAATAATTTAAACATATCCATAGAACTTCCAGCAATGTGTTTGGAGACTACTGTCATGTGCAAAGGCCTTACCACATTGATTACATTCATAGGGTTTCTCTCCAGTATGTGTTCTTTTATGTATTAGAAGAGCACTGCTATATCCATAGTCTTTACCACACTGGTTACATCCATAGGGTTTCTCACCCATGTGTGTTCTTTTATGTATTTTGACATAACTTTGAAATGCAAAGGCTTTACCACATTGATTTCATTCATAGGGTTTCTCACTGGTGTTTTCTATGCATTAGAGGATGATTGTGTTGTGCAAAGGCTTTACCACACTGATTACATTTATAGGGTTTCTCTCCAGTATGCATTCTTTTATGTATTCAGAGATAACTGTGAAATGCAAAGGCTTTGCCACATTGGTTACATTCAAAGTGTTTTCTCCAGTATGTATTCTTCTATGCATCAGAAGACAACTGTGCTGTGCAAAGGCTTTACCACATTGATTGCATTCGTAAGGTTTCACACCCATATGTATTCTTTTATGTGTTGTGAGATAACTGTGAAATGAAAAGGCTTTGCCACATTGATTACATTCATAGGGTTTCTCTAGAGTATGTATTCTTTTATGTGCTTGGAGATTACTGTCACATAAAAGGGCATTACAACATTTATTACATTCAGACAGTTTCTCTTTAGTATGTATTATTTTATGCATTTGGTGGCTACTGACATGTGAAAAGGCCCTACCACATTGATTACATTTATAGGGTTTTTCTCCAGTATGTGTTATTTTATGCCTTTGAAGATTCCTGTTGCATACAAAAATTTTACTACACTGATTACATTCATAACGTTTCTCTCTAGTATGGATTCTTTCATGCCTTTAAAGCTGATTATTACAACCAAAAGCTTCAACAATTTGAGTATATTCAGAAGGCTTCTCTCCATTATGACTTCTTTCATTCCTGCAACAATAATTGGCACATGTAAAAGCTTTGCCATATTCATTACACTACTGAATATATTGCACGAATTTACTTTACAATTTGGTCTAATTGTAAATAAGATCCAGATCTTAAGGTTTTATCACTGTGAATACATTAATATTGTTCTCTTACATTAAGGAATGTTTTGCATCTTTGAAGATACCTATGATGGTAAGAGCCTTTATCACATGGTTCACATTTATAACATCTATTTTATATTTAAGATTTTATACATATTTGAAAGGAACTGGAAAAACTCAGAGCTTTACCATATATATTGCATTCATAAATTTTCCTATAGTGTGAGTCATACTACATTTGCAAAGTGAACAAGGACAAACAAGTATTTACACATTCCTACTACTCACTGGGCTTTTCTGCAGTGTGAGTTTGTTGCTGAATTTTCAGAAAAGAAGGAAAAACATTTACTTGTAAACTTGAAACCTATTGAAGAAGTTTCTTCAAAGTGGAGACTTACATATTTCTTCTAATTGTTCTGAGGAGAGGGGTATGTTGCTTCTTTTGATATCCCTTGTTTATATGACTTGTATCCAAAGTGACATAGGATATACCTATCAAAGGAAGAATGACAAATAAAAGGTGTTCATGTTCCATTCACAAAGTTTGACTTTCTGTTCCTCATAGACATATGATATAGGGATTAAGGTAATGCACAACCACTGCCCCTTGGCTCTTGACTCTAACTACCCCTCCTCACACCAAACACAGCAAAGTCACAACAAGTTTATGAGGAACATGAGCTTTATTCATTTACTCATTTACTGTTTGGTCATTAGAAGGTTTGGGACATATACGTATCACCTATTCAATGTGCATATCTTTTGTACTATGACTGGTATGAAACTAAATGGATTGGCAGTTCCACAGTACAGCTCTCATGAGGCTATAATTGAAATGGTGATATTTGTGAAGGCATTGTTTACTTATCTTGTTTCTTAATGTAATGATTTGCAAACAAAATTTACGTATTTGACATCAAGGTATGTGGTTTTGTGAAAATTTAATAATCATCAGTGTACTTTAAGTTGTCCTTATTTACATTGTTGTTTCTTTTAAAATTTCCAGAAATCTTACAATTTCTTGAGGCCTATTTATATTAGCTTACACATGAAAATTACCTTTGATGTCTTCTAGAACTTTGACAATGTTCTTCAAAATTATGATCTTTCCATTTGCATCCTAAAATATAGTACTGGAAAGTGAATAATGTATTATTGGCAAATGTACAAAATTTAAGTTATTAGCTTCAGTGAACCTTAGAACCATCCCAGCTTATTCACATCATCCTTCCTTGGTCTCAATTACAATTACAAAAGATCATCTATAAACAAGAAACAGACATCCCTTATTTTAAAATGTGAAGGAAAATTCATAGTCTTACCTATAGCAGTGAGGTTCCTGTAGGTCTCCAGCATCACATCTTTGTAGAGACTCTTTGGGAAGGATCCAGCAAAGACCACTCTTCCCAAGTGAAGTCAACATGCACATCATCATAGGTCACTGCATTCTAAAATATACATGTGTACAAAACAAAGTGACAACCCTGCAAATGTATACTTCTTTGAAAATATAGTCATATAATTCTGGTGTTTCTCAACTTATTTCATGACACAGAAGTTCTAATGTAATCACCAAGTCATTTTAGAAGGAAACTGAACAGGAGTGTCAACTCTGTCATTTCTGCACCTTTGAATGGGATATTGCCTTGTTAGAGAAATGCCTATTAACAGACTCAGAGAGACAAGCAAACAGATCAATAGTACTGACTACACATCAGAGAAATTGTATGAACTACTAACTACAAAAAGATGATGGGCAAGCTGGGGTGCTGACTCATGTCTGTAATCCTAGCACTCAGAATGAGGAGGCAGGTGTGTTTGCCTCTGAGTTGAATACTGGCCCCATTTATGCAATCAGTTCCAACACAGACAGAAGTACATTGTAAGACCCAGTCTCCCATGCAAAAATTAAATGAACAGAAAAGATAGAAAGAATGCAGAGGTTTCTTACTGAAGTTCCTACAGAGAGTATGTATTCATTCCAGTTCTGCATTCATATTCGAGAAACACGAAGTGCCTGTCTAAACTGTAATATAAATAAGATCTTACTAAAAGGAACTGCATGTTTAAACAGGTACAAATGGACAGATAAAAACAAGCAATGTAAATGTTGATCATAAATAATCAACATAGGGCAAGAGAGATGGCTCAGTAGAAAAGAACATTTGCTGATCTTTCATATAGGTGAGATCAATTGCTAGTACTTACAGGGGGAAATCATAATTATCTATTGTCTCAAGTTCAGAGGTTCTGAGACCATCTTTTTACTGTGAGGACCAGGCACCTATGGGATGTATGTCCAGGGAAACAGACAAAGACTCATATTAAATTTAAAAAATTCAAAGCAAATACAGTAGGCAGGAAGAATGTCACGAATTTGCAATTCAATGACTCAGAATGCACAGACAGCATTAGTGTCATGAGCTTTTATTTATTGCAAGCTCAAGCTTAAACTCTCCATCTGTTCTGAAACAGAGGTTGGTTTAGGGAAAGCCCCAAGTTCAGCTGTGGCAGAGTTTTCAGTAATTCAAGTATAGGAGATGGGGGTAGGGGAGCTCTTCATTGGGAGGTGAGAGGCAACAGGAGTCTTGTCAAACAGGGATTGGTGCTGGCACTGCTGCCAGGAAATTGAAACCTATATGCAAGTTATGTAAACTACTTTTAACTTTCTGGAATGTCTGGTACTTGTTTGTCTCAATTCTGACTGGTGGTTGAACTCAGGACCAATGTAAGGGTGAGGCCTAGTACCAGTATTCCCAGCCTGTAGCCTTTCATGGCTGCACTAATGTTAAGTTAGTCCTTCTCAGTACGACATCAATGATTTCACCAAATTTGGCTTCTAAGTTGTGATGGAAACTGTTATTCTTTAAACAGAGTTGCTTAATATTTTTATAGGAAATTCCTTCCTGGGACTAGGAATCACTTTTCCTAATCCTTCCATTAAATGAGGGCATAGAAAGATGGATTATTAACCTTGCTCCAATGTAGAACAAGGGCCATCTCTTTAATTGTGATAATCTCCCTGAAAATTTCTGCCTCTGTTTCAGCATTTGGCTGCCATGTGAAACTACCTAGGGCTGTTTTTCCCTACAACCCACAGATTTTCATTTATTTCTGCCCAATTTGTTGGTTTTGTCCCCCACTGGACTCCTAAATGAGCCATCATTAATAGCCATCTAGGAGATTCGATATTTCATCTAAGAAATAAGCCCACCATTTTTTAATTTTCTGCCTTATTCAATTTCTCAGGGCACATCCTCAATTGATGCTCCATTAGATGACTGTATGTAAACAGAGACTGTTCTTCTATTTCCTGGCTGCCCAGACCCGAATAATCACACAGAAACTGTATTAATTACAACACTGCTTGTCCAATACCTTGGGTGTATTCCTATATAGCTCTTACATCTTAAATTAAGCCATTTCTATGATTTAATATTTTACCATGAGGCTCATGGTTTTTAGGTAAGGTCCCAGTGTCTTCCTCCTTTGGCAGCTACATGACATCTCTTTGACTCTGCCTACTCTATATATATATATATCTGCTTGGATTTCTTGCCTGACTTTACTCTGCTAAGCCATTGGCCAAAACAACTTTATTAATTAACCAATAGAAGCAACAATACAGAAGGACATCCCACATAATCTCCCCTTTTTTGTTTAAATAAGAAGGAAGGTTTTAACTTTAATATAGTAAAATTACATATAACAAAACAGGTATCAAGGAAGAATTACAGTTACAATATTTCTTTCTGAGTCTAAAGTTTCATGTCTAATTTATCTTTTATCATAACTAAGAAAAGCTATAACTGTCTTTAACTCTTCAAAGACCCCAGAAGTACATAATACCTAAGTAAACAGGAAGTACATTGCAAACAACTTCCAAAACTCTAGAATTGACATCTCACTGCCAGTACAGTCAACCAAAGTTCTTCTATAATGTAGGGGCATCCATCTTCAGCCTACAGGCCCGTAATATCTGAAAGACTTTTCAGTGAAGCAAGAAATTTGTTTTGTTATAACTGGCAAAGTTTGTCAGTTGCTTTCTTCTGTATCCTGTAGAATGTCTGGCAGTTTCTTCTGTGAAGATGGAACCCTGAAGGACCGTTCCGTATTTTGGATAATTCAGCAGTTACTTTTCTAAGGGTCCTGCATGTCCAGTTCATATAGCATAACATCAAGTAGTCCAGGCAAGAGCATTTTCTTGCCCAAATGGCTAACAAACTTCATAAAGAGTTTCTTCGATTCCCATCTTGCTCTTAAAGTAGATTGTTGTTACCAGGAGATGTGTCTCATTGAAATGAAAATTCCTAAGTTAGGAAAACATTTTAAATACCATATTCTGCAGGTCTTTGAAAGGTTTGAATATTTCCTATATATCTGAAATATATCTCTATTCATCTACAAAACCCAACATGACTACATTATAGATGACTATCTGTATTTCTTAACTATACATTACACTTTTAAATGATCTGCATAAACATTAATACCTTAAGCAAGAGTAGAAATATACACATAACAAAATTTATCATAAATTAGTAACAATAAACCAAAATCTATACCAATGTAATCATTTTTATATCATATCAACCTTCTTTTTCTTTTTTTTTTTCGAACTTCAAGAGAATGTTTGAAACTCTTAAAGAGGAAATGAGAAATTCCCTTAAAGAAATGGAGGAAAAGACAAAAAAAAAATTGGAAGACATCAGGACATCCTTTAAAGAAAACCAAGAAAAAAAAAGAAATCAAACATATGAAAAGAAACTATTCAAGACTTAAAAACTGAAATACAGACAATAAAGAAAACACAAGCCAAGGGAATTACAGAAAGAGAAATGATGAGAAAATGATCCGGAATCAAAAATGCAAGCATGAACAGCAGAATACACGAGATGGAAGAGAGAATCTCAACTGCTGAAGATAAAATAGAGGAAATAGACTCATCAGTTAAAGAAAACATTGAATCTGCTAAACCCTTGCGCACACGTGTGAGTCATCCACTATCTGCGTCATCATTGTGATGTAGTCCCGCCAACACCCTGTGCGCATGTGCAGGGCAGCTTTTAAAAACTGGATGCACCATGCTCTCTGTCTGCACCTTGATCTCCAGGCCTGTGCACACTGTCCTCTAATAAACTCCTAAGTGGATTTGTTGGCATTCTGTGTCTCCTTCTCACTCGCACTAGGTAATTTTACCCTGTCTCTAAAAACAAAACAAAACAAAACAGAAAAAAAACCACACCACCACCAACAACAAAAAGAATTAGGAAAGCCAAGCAGTGGTGACATAATACTTGTAATCCTAGCCCTTGGGATGATGATGCAGGAGAATACCAGTGAGTTCAAGGCCTGCCTCATCTACTAAGCAAGTTCCAAGACTGTTACCCAGAGAAACCCTGCCTCAAANAAAAAAAAAAAAAAAAAAAAAAAAAAAAAAAAAAAAACAAGACACAAGAAACAAAAGAATTAGGAAAGTGCTCATGAAACACCAAGAAACAACTAGATGGCACTTAATAGCAATCAAAGATGAAATATAAAAGGCAGAGAAATTCTCTGATGAAATACAACCTGTTTTCATGGTCAAAGCTGTACAGTTAATAGAACTACATGGAACAGGTGTCCCTCTATCAAATTAAAAAAAAAAACTAGACTCTCACATGATCATAAAAGATGAAAATCTTACAGTTGACACTAATCAACCTCGTGAGAGAAACTTGACACAATGCAGCATGAACTCTTGCTATTCTCCAGTACACCATATAAGGGGAAATTTTGTCCCTGCAGATTTTGGAACAACTAAAACCGTCTTATCTTCTTTTCTTTTCTGTCATCCATTCATCCCCTCAGAGGACATCTGGACATTTGAAAGGATTTGGTTTTCTTTCATTTAAGTAGAAGGTTCCTCAGAAAACACTAAAATTGTTTCTACTCCGTTCAGTTCAGTTTAGTTTTCTATCAAAAACTCCTGTCTGGCATGTCTCTGTCTTTGGTGAGTTACTGTCCGACCATCCTCACAGCAGCCAAGAGAGACCTGGTAGCTATCCATAACTCTAATTGCAGCAGAACCCCCTCCATCTTCTGTCTTCTGAAGGTACCAGGCACTCTCACAGGGTTCACAGAGGCAGGCGGCCAGGCTGACATACAGGCAGTGTATGTTTGTGATATCAAGCATGCATGTATGTGCCCTACCATCTTTTATGATACGCCAATGGCACTATTAAATTGGGGTAGGTCTCAGGAGCACACAAACACAAATCTTTGTGGGGAAGTGAGCACAGGACACCAGACTCCTAGCTGTAGCCAAGGAACCAGTTCTGGAACTCCCAAGTGCTGATATTTAAGGAAAGTGCCACCACCACACCACCCAGCAGGATCTCTCCTCTTCTCTGCAGGTGGGTATCAGCTTGACTGACTGACATGGCACAACCCAAGACAGGAACAAATGTGCAAATTCCACTGTGAGCATCCCAGCTCCTCTGTGCCCACCACATAGGTGCCCCCTCCACCTCTCTGCTTTACAACAAGGTCCTAGGCCTCCATTGAGAATCACCAGGACGTGTCCCATTTTCTACCTCACTGTGTCTGATGGCTCTCTGAGCCTTGGTAAGACCAAGGAAGGCTTCCTGTGCAGCCCGTGAAAGACAAGGCTTTCCATTTTAATCCCATGAAACCCCTCCTGTATACACCTCCCCCCAGCAGCCAGCACTATCCTTCCGCGTTTCTTAGCTAGTTTGTATATTGACACGAGGCATCTCTTTACATAGCCCTGCTGGGAAAAAATGACTTTTAGAGTTCACAGAGCTCACTCTGCCTCCTGAGTGATGAGATGATGGTAGTAAAGGTGTTTTGCTTCCTTTTATTGTATATTTAGTTTAATTTTAAATTTTATTCAAGTGTTTCTGTGTGTGTATGAGAGACAGACAGACAGACAGACAGACAGACAGACAGACCGAGAAAGAAGAGAGAGGTAATTGAGTATAAAGTTATTTCCACACACTTTCTAGGTCACATGTCAAAAGTTTTCATTATCAAAACAAAAGCCAATTAACAACTCTGACCTTTTTCTTTATTTGCTTGTTTGTTGGTTTGTTCGTCCACTCGATCATACTTCTGAACACATATTTGCTTACTTTATTTATTTATACTGGAAGAGTTCAGTTAGAGTTAAGAATCAGTACAGAACAAGAATGGTAGGTAGGAAGGTATCCTGGGAAAAGAGTAAGACATTATGCCCTTCCCTTTGGAAGAAAATATTCTTCTGGGAACAGGTCCAGAATAAGACAAGAAACCTTAGTTTCAAGTGCTGCCTGCTTCCCACAAGTCCTTTCCCCAAAGTCAGGCATTTAGATATGCAAGGGTCTCCCTTCAGTCCTGTTTGAGAAACTTCAGGCCCTGACTTTAACACTTGACTGGGGCCTATTTTCAAGGTCAATGCTAGTCCTCCTCCTCCTCCTCCTCCTCCTCCTCCTCCTCCTCCTCCCTCCTGAAGCCACAGCCCAGTTCACTGCTGCTGGCTGCCATTGGAATTCATTCTCAGATCCTGCAGCCTCTTCAGGACACAGACGATTTCTTTTAGAAATCCCTTTCCCACCACCCACATATGTCAGATAAATAAATACTCACCAGCAGAAGCTCAAAAGCAGATCCTCAAATAGTGTTTTGATTTTTTTTTTTCTCGAGACAGGGTTTCTCTGTGTAGCATTGCTAGCTGTCTGGCCTTGAACACACAGAGACCTGCCTGCCTTGTTGAGGAGTTTTGGGGTTACAACCTTGTGCCTCCACCAACCAGTTCATTTCTTTTTTTTTTTAATGCCAGGTTCTTTAGTTTAATTTTAGTTAATTTTCTGAAATTGTATGCTTCCTTTTAAAAACCGAACACACTGATTTACATTAGCAAGAGACTTGCTGTTGAATTTGGCATAAATTTCCAGCCAATCTGGGGCAGGTCTGTCTTTAGATTAGAAGCCAGTGCTGGACCACGGTGCTGAGTCCCTTTTGCTAACATGGTCCCGTCACTCAGACCTCACCAGCCAATCAGAGCCTCCAATTGACTCTCCAGTCAGATGGGAGGGTTCATCCGGGAGCCGGACTTCCGTTCCGGTTCAGCCCTCTCAAGCACTGCGTCTGGGGCTCTCCTGTGGGCAGAGAGTCTGTCAGCTCGGCGGCTCCACCATGGTGAGTGAGGGGTTGCTCTACACAGACGGGAGGAGTGGCCGGGCTTGGCGAGCGAGGGGCCGCTGTCCCTAAACTAGGTGGAGCGGCCGCTGAGGCTCCCGGTGGGTGTGGTAGCCAGGTGGGAGTCTGCAGACCGACACAGAGTTTAGCGTCTTCCTGCATCAGTAGTCCTAACCTTGCAGCTCTCCTGGCAGCCTCTAAATCCCTTCACTGCCCGGGCTGTGTCTGCACAGAGCAGAGCGTCGGGAGCCGCAGATGGTGGTGTCTGTCGTGTTTATATCGTCACGTGTGGAGTGAGATCACCACATTCGCCAAACGCGGAGACTCCTTGTCTCTCCTGGGTCTTCAGAAGTTCTGCACTTTTAACATTTAGGTTTGGGATCCGTCTGTAGTCAATTTCCTGTGGCTTGTAAATGGATTCTCCTGTGTAGAGCAGCGCTCCACTACTAAACTGTGATGTAGACGAGTATAGTTGATAATAGAATTAATGGTATAAGGATTTGCTGTTTCTTAGGAGACATTAAGTCACACAAAGTAAATTTAAGTGAGGGAGGGCTGCATCCCAAATATCCAAAGATGAGTAGCATGCACACCATGCCTGTTAGAGATTAGTATCATGAGGTGCAAATGTTCAGCAGGATTAATCAGCCATTAAGGTACATTCCTATAACAAATGAGACATCCATGATTTACAAGCAGCCAGAAGACCCACTTCCCCATCAAAGGCCTCTGACCTGCTGCTCTGGGGCCATTACGGGGCCACAACCTTGTGTGCCAGGAGAGTATAACAATTCTAGCACAGCTGCATTTTTCATCTCTTAGGAAAGCAGTTGTGACTCAGGGTCCCCTGTGCTGACTGAGGTGGACTTGAATCCTGTCTGCAGCCCCACAGGGCATTGCCCTTGCTATCCTCTTGGCTAACCACCATAAATTCTTGGATTACAAGTGTGCTGTACTACCGAGCTCTAAAATTACCAGTTTGAGTCAGACACTGGGACTGTCTATTGCAGTAACAATAAAAGGATTTGCATGTGGAGCATGGCTTCTCCCTTCAGACCAGAAGAGTAGGAACGGTGTACTGTGTTTGAGGGGGTAGACACACTGGAAAATATCTAGGTCTTAGACTGAAGTTTAATGCTATGGACTGCAGGGGTGTCCATTACAAAGAAGGACACAGTGATGGGGCACAGTGAGTGACTTTCTGTGTAATTTCCCATCATACATTAATTCATTCCTTATGAATGAAGACAGACACTGGTGCGTGTACAGTTTAGGGAGGAGAGCTTGAACTCCTAAGTATTTAGTTTCCAATTAGTGAACTCTCCCATGCAGACATGTGCAATCCTGGTTGACACAGTGAAGTCAGCTCAGATGTTTGAGACACAGGCCAATGGCTGTAACTCCATGTGTCAGCTTACAGCACTCAGCAGCTAACATTTTACATGGAACAAAGTCATGCATTCTCTTATTAATGGCATTCTCCCTACCAGGGAAGTGTCTACTCTATTTCAAAGTCAGTGTAACTGAGTGTTGAATTTTTTTTTATCATTTTAAGAAGTCAATTATTGGGGCTGGAGAGGTGGCTCAGGGGTTAAGAGCATTGCCTGCTCTTCCAAAGGTCCTGAGTTCAATTCCCAGTAACCACATGGTGTCTCACAACCATCTGTAATGAGATCTGATGTCCTCTTCTGGCCCGCAGGCAGACACACAGACAGAGTATTGTATACATAATAAAATAAATAAATATTAAAAATAAGTCAGTTATTGGTTATCATTTTTTAGATTTCATTTTCTCCAATTGCATGACTGCTATAATCTGTTTCTATTTTCCAGTGTTTCCCAGTTTTTGAATTTCGTTCTATTTTTAAGTGCTCTTTATTTATTCATCTATTTATTTATATCACTTTATAGCTGTGATTCTCTACCTTGTGGGCCATGACTCCTTTTGGGTGATCAAATTAACCTATCACAGGACTGGCCTAAGACCATTAGAAAGTATGAATATTTATATTATAATTCATAATGGTAGCGAAAATATAGTTCTTTTGTAGCATGAAAATAATTTTATAGGTGGGGAGGTCACTACATCAAGAGTAACTGTATTAAAGAGGCACAGACCTAGGAAGATGGAGAACAACTGATTTAGATTAATGTCTCCTGTAGCTCAGGTTTGCATCCTACTATGTAACTGAGAATTGCTGTGAACACCCAATCCTGCCTCTGCTACCTAGTGCTGGAAAGACAGTCCTGCAACTCCTACCAGGCTGGACTTTGACTGGTCCGTGTGAAGGAGAAATAGATCAGTGAATGAGTATCCTCCAATTTCTGTAGATTTTATTGTGAATTTACAAGTGAATTGGGAGCCGTGTAAGAATTGAGTTCACTGACCAACAGTAAAGACAGTGTAGTCACAACAGACAAAGGATGGGCAAGAAGGAAGGTAAAAGCTTTCTTGCTGTGACTGTAATTGACATTAGCTGTGAGTAGTGAGGTGATCGATTTTAGATGTTCCATAAATGTCCTGTCTGGCCATTTCATGGGTCCACAGACCACACACAGGACCTGGTGCCTGGGAGGAGGAACAGGAAGTGCTCTGGGAGAATGGGAGATTTTATTAAACTACAAACTTCCCAGATTAGGGTCTTGTCTGACTATAGTGTGTAGGGACAAACCTGGAGGATGTTTGCTTTCTGAGACATTCAATCTCTGCTCACCCAGTAGGGTAACTGCTAATGTCTTGAAGCCCAGTTGGGTGGTCCCAGAGGGACTCTGGTTGGCAATTAGAAGCACCAGAGGTAGTTTACAGGTTCTTTCCAGGATTCTCTTGTTCTGCTGTACAGAGCTGTAAGGAGGACCAGAAGCCATGTCTTGGTGAATGTAGGAGTGACTGTCCTCAGACCAGGAAGAGCAGGATGGCTGAGCTGTCAGAGCTGCTTGGACAGGGATGAACCCTGAACCAGACAGGTTCTATTGTTCTTTGTGGTGACCTGGGTAGTGGCCCTTGGCCTCTGAGCTTTTTTGAGAGTGGGGGAGACTATGAGCTTGTAATATTTTTGCCTCACACTGTGTAACTGAGAATTGCTTTGAAAACCTACTTTTGTCTCTGCTGCCCTGTGCTGTATAGATAATCCTTCAACTTCTTCAGGACTGGATCTTGACTGGTCAGTGGGAAAGAAAAATAAACCAGCTAATGAGAGACCCCCAGTCTCTCTGACTTTCAGTGTATTATTGTAGATGAAGAGGGTGAGTACATAGGTCAGGCTTGAAGCTGTAGATTCACAGTGCAGAAAGGGAGAGATAGGACAGTGGCTGAAAATTTTCCTATATCAACAGCAGTTGAGATTAGCAATGCAGAACCAGGTAGTCAATTTTAGGTGCTCCACCAATGTCCTGATAGTCATTTCTTGATGTCCACAGACCAGGCAATCAAGAATCTGGGTAAAGAACCAAACTTATCATGAAACCAAACTGTTATAGTTACAAACGAAAATAGATCTGAGTAAAATGTGGCCCTGCCTAACAGGAATGTTATTTTACTGGTTTTAGATATATATCCTGAGATAAAAGGTTTGAGAAATCTTTGATGTACTCTAATATAAATCCCTTGTTTCTGAAGCACATGGCCATAAATCCTGTTTCAACTTTTCTGAAATAATTTTTTGAGATTATAACTATATCATATCCACATTCTCTTCCCTGTCCCCAAGCCTTACCATGACCCCTTATTATCTTCTAATTCATGGTCCATTTGTCTTTAACAACAGTTGTGAATGTGACCTGTGTTTGGCCGCAGGATTTCCCAGGTATGATGCGATGGGTTGGCTGCACTGCACATTGAGTGTGTAATGGAATGTGCATACAAAGGACCCTGTGCTTTGGATGAGGAAAACTGTATGCTTTAGAAAAGTGTTTGAATGTGTACTAAAATACAAACTTTCTGGACTAAGGCCCTGTCTTCTGGGCTGGGAGGACAGAGCAGGAATTACTGTGCTCTCTGAGTCATTTGATCTCTGATCACCCATTGGGGGAGATGATAATATTCTGAGGCCCAGCAGGTTGGCCTTAGCCAATGAGGGACTCTGGAAAGTCTTAGCAAGCAGGAATAATAGTGGCAGGTAGCTTGCAGGTTCTTTCCAGGATTCTTCTCTACTTTTGTTGTAATGAGCTGTAAGGAAGACCATAAGCTATGCCATAGTGAGTGTAGGGTATTCAGAGAAGGTCTGTTGAGCTGTCATTTCTGCTGGGATTTGGATGGACCATGAGCCAGGCTCTGGTTCTGTTGCTCTATGATTTGGGCAGTGTTCCTTATCCTCTGAGCCTCCCTGTGTGTGGATTTCCTGGGGAGAGGGAGACTCTGCAGCCCTGGCGTGGTAGGACATTATGCTTGTAATCTGACTGTCCACTTTACACACAGAGTCATGCTTTTGGTCTACAATCGGAAGACAGATTTGAAAACTGATAATCTGGTTTTTAGAAGTTCTGAATATTGCATTCTACTTTCAAGTTTGTCTTATGTTTCAAGTAGTTTAAAAGCTGGTAGAATTACAGTGATGTTGATTTAGCAATGCATGATTTAAATGTGTATAACTTTTTGCTACCACCAGCTGCAATGGTGTGATTCATTGATGATTAGTTCCAGGGGACAAAGAGAGTTTCTGAGCTGCAGAGGTTTCTTAGGCATGTATGGTGTTGGGCAGGTAGAAAGAGCAGAATCTATATCTTGTGCTATAATCCATGTGACAGGAAGTAGAAATTATTCTATATTGCTTTGGGATTGGGCATCAGTATGGCTGGGTTTACCTGAAAACACAAGGAGGTCTAAGGGGCTGCAGAACCATAGCTGATGGAGGAGGGTCATCTGTCTATGTGTTACTTTCATTGGTTAATAAAGAAACTGCCGGGCTGGAGAGATGGCTCAGAGGTTAAGAACATTGCCTGCTCTTCCAAAGGTCCTGAGTTCAGTTCCCAGCAACCACATGGTGGCTCACAATCATCTGTAATGGAGTCTGGCACCCTCTTCTGGCCTGCAGGCGTACACACAGACAGAATATTGTATACATAATAAATAAATATATATAAAAAAAGAAACTGCCTTGGCCCTTTGATAGGACAGAAAATTAGGTAGGCAGAGCAAACAGAACTAAATGCTGGCAGGAAGAAGGCAGTGAGGCAGATGCCATAGCCCTCCTCTCCAAGATGGATACATGTTAGGATCTTCCCGGTAGCCACCACCTCATGGTGCTACACACATTAATAGAAATGGGTTAATCAAGATATGAGAGTTAGCCAATAAGAGGCTTAAACTAATGGACCAGGCAGTGTTTAAAAGAATACAATTTGTGTGTTGTTATTTCGGGTATTAATCTAGCCCTGCGGGAGCCAGGTGGGAACGCAGCCTACAGCTCCATCTACACATAGCAGTAAATCATCTCTTTTTGCAAAGAGGGATCTAGAGCATGGGCTCTCTCCAGAAGAAATACTAGTTCTGGAAGGTCAGAAACAACAGTTTAAGGGTTACTTTGAGGTACTTTTGTGAAAATTGTGAAGTCTTTAATTTCTATACACATAGAATCATAGGTAGCTAGATAACATTGGTCAAGATCACACGTTTCCTGAATAAGTTTCCTTTGGTCTTTTGATTAATAGCTGACTATATTTTCTGCCTTAGTTCTTGGCTTTTTCTCTCCATTCTCTTTATTCTTTCCCAAATATCATACACTTCTTGATTGATCAGCTTTGTGGTATTTTTTTTCCCTGAGATAGGGTTTCTTTGTAGCTTTGGAGCATGTCCTGGAACTCGCTCTGTAGACCAGGCTGGCTTCAGACTCACAGAGATCCTCCTGTCTCTGCCTCCTGAATGCTAGGATTAAAGGTGTGTGCCACCACCACCCAGAAAGAAGTCATATTATGTCAATCTGTGTACTATTTTTTCCATAACCCCATTGATTACTCTGTGTGCTTTCAATAAGAATGTAGTTTTGTAATCAGCTTTTCTGTTATAAATTGTTGGGAATTGTCATTGTTCTGTACTTATTTATGGTGCAAATTTAACATACACATCATCTTAACATTGATGCATCATGTTTCCAAGGATCATTTATTTACTTCTTTATTTATTTAGGTTTTATTGCTCTTGTTGTTAATCTATGAGAGACTTTTGGTTTATTGGATAAAAGGTATTATGGATGTTGACAGGTGGCTCAGCACATATTCATGTTGGAGGTGACCTGCGTTCAGATACCTACACTCAAGTTCTGAGGCTCATAACGCTACCATTTCAGATCCAGGGCCTCTGAATCCCTCTTTTTTTCTGTTACTTATATACATATGGAAGACATTCTCACTCTTGCACAAACATATGCAAAAAATAGCAATAAACTGGTTTTCAAAAGTGCTTGTGACTTATAAGGCAATTAGAGTGAAACAGGTCATTTGGCCTATTAGCTCAGGCTTCTTATTAACTAGCTCTTTCATCTTAACCCATATCTATTAATCTCTGTATAACCATGAGGCTGTAGCCTACTGATAAGGTTCTGGGGTGTCTTTCTGCTTTGACAGTTACATGGCATCTTTTAGACTCTGCCTACTCTCTATTTCTCTTCCAGCCTGGCTATATTCTGTCTTGCCATAGGCCAACACAGCTTTATTCAGTAACCAGTAAAAGCAACACTTGTATAGAAGGACATCACGCATCACTTTTCCTATAATCTATCCCAACTGCAGTTTTCCCTCCTTCCATTCCTTTCCGTCCTCTCTACTATGCCCTTCTCCACAAGATCCACTCAATCTTCATTTCCCTTCAGAATAGAGCAGATATCCCAGAGATATCAATAAAGCCATACATAGCAAATTGATATGATAGGCACATATCAAAGACTGGATGAATCAACCTAGTAGGAGGAAAAGGCTTCCAAGAGCAGGCAAAAGATTCAGAGATATCCCCCACTCTCACTGTTAGGAGTTGCACAAAAACACCAAGCTACACAGTGATAACATATATGCAGAGGACCTAATGCAAACTCCTGCAGGCTCCATGATTACTATTTCAGTCTCTGTGAGCTCCTATGAGCCCTACTTATTTGATTCTGTGGCCTGCATTCTCCTGTGTCATTTTAGTTAGGAAAGATTTTGTCTATGAATTTTTTTGAAATATCTATGCCTTTGGGGTGAGTTTCTTCTCCATTTCCTATTATTCTTAGGATTGGTCTTTACCTAGTATTTCAAATTTTCTGGATGTTATATTTCAGGAAATTTTAGGTTTACCATTTTCTTTGATCAATATATCTATTTCTTTTATCATGCTTTTAAAGTCTGAAATTCTCTGTTTGATGTTTTGTATTCTTTTGGTGAAGCATGCCTCTGTAGGTCTCATTTGGTTATTTAGATTTTCATTTTTATAATTTCTTCAGTTCACATTTTTTAATGGCTCCTATTTCTATTTTAAGGTTGTGAACAGATTCATTCATTTCTGTCAACTGTTTTTTTGTTTATGTTTTGGCTTTCTTTAAGGGATTAATTTTCTCTAATACTTCATTTATCCTTTTTCTGCTTAAGGGATTCTGTTATCTCTATAAAGTTTGTTTTAATTTAATTGTGCTTCAACTGTGTTAGAATGTTCAGGGCTTGCAATAATAGTAGAATACCTGGAATCTGGTAGTGACTTATTGGTCTTGCTGTTGTTGATTGTATTTTTATGCTGGTGTCCAGGTATCTTGGTTTGACGTATTTGTGGGTCTAGGTACCAATTTCTCAGTTTGTCTTTGTTGCATGGCTGTTTTGTTCCTTGGTTTCTCTTTGCTCTCTAGTTTTCTGCTTTATGTGGCTTGAACAGAGGCTCTCATCCCAAGTTACAGATGATCTTACAGATAGTGTGGCCTTTGCTCCAGGAGGGAGTGTCTGCCCATGTTTGGGAGAGGGTAGGGAACTTGGGGATAGTGTTGAGGGGGACTGAGAGAATGAGCAAGGTCAGTTGGAAGGTGGCCTAAATAGACTTCTTGCAGATAGTGTGTGAGTCTCCACCCAAGTTTTAGGCTACAACACAGAGAAAAGGAGTGAAGTGGGATTGGGGATAGTGTTGTGGGATTATCAAAAGAATGGAGGCGGTACACAGACAAGAAACCTATGTGAATTTCTGGTGACTGGCATAGGTTCTGGTCCAGCAGAGAGTCTTCACCTCAGTTTTCCTACCTGTTTTTTTTGTTTTTTTTTTTTTGTTTTTGTTTTTTTTTTTGGCTGATGTGGCCTGCACTTGAGCAGAGGCTATGCATCTGATAATAGGGGTGGGTACATGGTTTTGGCATAGAAGCTGTAGGGTTGCTGGAGGATTGTGTCTGTGGGAATGTAGGGAGTGTGGAAATTTTATGGGCTTGTGGTCTGCCTATCTGTTCTTCTGAGTGGTGTGTCATACACATGAGTCTGCCTAAGTTGGGAGCTGTAACACAGTCATATTCCTAATTTTTATGAATGGGAATATGTCCTGTGCCATTATATGTTGTAAATATTTATTTTTTTTACAACATGTAACAGTCAGGAGATTGTCTTAAGTGTCAGAAGAGACTTTGGACATTTGCGATGTTTGGGCTGCTACAGAGTATAAGGATCATTGGACTTAGACTAAATATATTTTTATTTGTATCTATTCTTATCTCATACTATATATCCTGATTGAATTCCTCCTTTACTCATTCCAGTCCCTCCCCCACCTAATCCCCATTGTCCCAGCTTTACTGCTTCCTTTCCCTTCAAAAAAGAGCAGACCTCCCAGGTATATCAACCAAATAAGTCATACCAAGGTGCAATAGGACTAGGCACAAACTCTTCAAGGCTAGACAATGTAATGCAATAGAAGGAAAAGGATCCTAAGAACAGACAAAAAAGTCAGACACACCATGACTCCTACAGTTAGGAGATTTCACAAACATCCCAAACTAAGCAACCATAGCATGTATGCAGCCATGAAGACTCTGTGATTGCTACATCAGTTTCTTTGAGCCACTATATGCCTACTTAGTTGCTTATGTGGGCCATATTCTCCTGATTTCTTCAACCACTGAATGCTACAATACTCACACACTCCTTTTTTTAATATTTATTTATTATGTATACAATATTCTTTATGCGTATATGCCTGAAGGCCAGAAGAGGGCACCAGACCTCATTACAGATGGTTGTAAGCCACCATGTGGTTGCTGGGAATTGAACTCAGGACCTTTGGAAGAGCAGGCAAAGCTCTTAACCACTGAGCCATCTCTCCAGCCCCCTCACACACTCCTTCTACAAGATTCCTAGAGCTCAAGCTGTTTGGGTAAGGATCTCTGCATGGGATTCCATCAGCCCCACTCATTGTCTAAGCTGCTTTTGGTTAGAGGATTTAATCAGAAAAACATAAATATAAGTTAGAACAAAAAATGGAAAACCAAAAGTAACATTGATGCTAGGCAGAACCTGGAATGATGTCTCTTGAAAGAGTATAGACGATATCTAGACTTTAGGTGGCAAAATACATAGAAAGTAGTACACAGAACTAAATTGGCTGTTCTTGTAGGACCAGGAAGATGGAAATGTTAAGAGGAATGCCAGAAAGTAGAGATTGAGATCATAGGATTTCAGTTGGAAATGATAGACTCCATAACAGATTAAGTTAGAGGTCATTTGTGTGATATTTTTTGCTCCAAAATCTTTCTTTTTCTGCCTGTGACCTGGAAATTTAGTAAAGCATAATTAAAAAAATGATGGGCTAATTCCTTAAGTAAAATATTAGATCAGTTGGAAGGTTATTCTTGATGATTCATTTAGGTCTGCAGTAAAAAGAAAACATTTGGGGCTGAAATAAATGAAAATGAAAAGATAGTTTCAGGTGGCAGCCAATTACTAAAACAAGTAGGGATTTTCAAGGAGTTCCTTACTATTATAGAAAAGGCCCTTGCCATGGAATGGAAGTCTAGCAAGGTGCTCCAAGAGTAAGACTCTATTCACATAAACCTTCTATTTATGTAATGAGTAAGCAAAGTGATTCCTAATCCTACCAAGCAACTTCTTACAAAATCTGCTACACACATGGTCCAAGTGTGTTAGTGTCTGTCAACTAAGAAGTTAAGAACTTTTCAGGATCACTCATCATGTACTGGTCCTGGAAACAAGAAAGAATCACAATTTAACGTAATGGGTTCTTAGTTTGTGATTACAACTCAGCATTGTTACTGGCATCCATGTTTGGCAGAGTCAGAAACCCAGTGAAGAGATTGTGAGGGTTCATTTCATGAAGCTGTGAGGATGAAACCTATTGTTATTGTTGTTCTTGTTTTTAGTCTTTGGGGGCCTCTACCCAGATCTCAAAAAATGACATACACTGGGCTTTTTATTTTTTATAAATTCCTGGTTTGAGGTTGTCTTATTTCTAGTCAACTTTTCTTAACTAATTGTCATATCTACCTTTTGTCTCTGGGCTTTTATCTTTCTCTGTATACATTTTTTTTTTTTTACTTCTTACTCTATGGCTTGCTGTTTAGCTGAGTGGCTGGCCCATGCCTTCCTCTCCTTTTCTTAGTCATCCTTCCTTTTTCCCTCCAAGATTTCTCCTCCCATTTATTCTCTCTGCCTGCCAGCCCATCTTATTCTTTCCTACCAAGCTATTGACTATTGGTTATTAGGCCAAACAGGTATTTTAGACCAGCCCAGTATCAGAGCTTCATAGAATTAAACAAATGCAACATAAAAGAATGCAACACATATTTGCATCGTTGAAACAGTTGTTTCACAACATAAATAAATATAACACATCTAACAATAATATTCCACAACAGCAAGGATTGTATTTTGATACAGCCTAGGTTGCGTTTTGATACCACAAGATATTGAGATTTCTAAACTAAAAGACATCTTTTATGGAGAACTAACTGAATATAGGGAGTGGAAGTAACCAAAGAGATCATTGCATGAGAAGATGCAGGGATAGGGCCATCTTTGCCCTTTGAAACTGAAGCCCTGTGCATCTGAGACAGAGCTACAGGATTTGATGTTTGTCCTGCTATGCTTCAGTCTTGCCTTGGTTCAATCTTCCCTCACTATGTCTCCATTTCTCTACTTTGTAGTGTGACTGTGTATGTTGGAAAGATGTAACTTGTTTTCTGATTTTTACAAGATGTTACTTGCTGTGGGACAATGGTCTTATACCTTGTAAAGATATGTCACTTATATTAGTTTAATAAAATGCTGATTGACCAGTAACCAGGCAGGAAGGATAGGTGGAGCCACCAGACCAGGAGAATTCTGGGAAGAGGAAAGGCTCAGTCTGCAGTTGTCACCCAGACACAGAGGAAACAAGAGGAGAATGCCTCACTGATAAAAGGTACCAAGCCATGTGGCTAACACAGACAAGGTTTATGTACTAATCTAAGATGTAAGAATTAGGGGGGCTGGAGAGATGGCTCAGTGGTTAAGAGCATTGCCTGCTCTTCCAAAGGTCCTGAGTTCAATTCCCAGCAACCACATGGTGGCTCACAACCATCTGTAATGAGGTCTGGTGCCCTTTTCTGGCCTTCAGGCATACAAGCAGACAGAATATTGTATACATAATAAATAAATAAATAAATATTTTAAAAAAGAATGGTAATTCTAAACAAAAAAGATGTAAGAATTAGTTAATAAGAAGCCTGAGCTAATAGGCCAACCAGTTTATAATTAATGTAGACATCTGTGTGTTTCTTTGGGACTGAATGACTATGGGACTAGGCAGAACAGAAACCTCTGTCAACAAATCACTGTCAAGTGATTGTCTTGAACATCAGAAGAGACTTTGAACATTTGAACAGTGTAGGGCCTATTGCAGACTATGAGTATCATTGAAGTGACTAAATTAATTTTCTTCATGGTTGACCATGAGCATATAGTGACCCAGGTCAGAATGTAATTGATTGAATGAAAAACTTCCCAGATAGGAAGATGTATTTTAATATGTGCCTCTTCTTGGTAACTTTCATTTGATTGCTTGCGAAACCATTAGTAGGAGGAGTTTTTCTGAATGAAATTTCTCATTGGGATGTGATATCATATAGTAAGGAGGGGTGCTTGTTTGTTCCTAGCTTCTCAGTCCCAAAATAATCACACAGAAACTGTATTAATTAAATCATGGCTTGTCCCATTAGCTCTAGCTTCTTATTGGCTAACTCTTACATTTTAATTTAACCCATTTCTATTAATCTGTGTATCGCTACGTAGATGTGGCTTACCGGGTAAAGTTCCCAGCATCTGTCTCTGGTGGGGCTACCTAACTTCTTTTTGACTCAGCCTTCTTTCTCCCAGCATTCAGTTTAGTTTGCCCCCACCTACCTAGGTTCTGCCCTATAGCTCTGCTATAGGCCCAAAGCAGTTTGTTTATTAAACAATGATAATCACAGCATACAGAGGGGAATCACACCTTCCCTTTTCTGTTTAAATGGAAAGGAAGGTTTCAATTTTAACATAGTAAAATTACAAATAACGAAACAGGTATCATGAAAGAATTACAGTTACAGTATTTATATCTACTTTATCTTTTATCATAACTAAGGAAAACTATAACTACAAGTTCTTCAACTCCATCAAAGACTCCAGAAAAATATACTATTACCTAAGTAATCAGGAAGTATTTTGTAGGTAACTTCCAAAACTCTAGAAATGACAGAGACATCTCATTGCCCAGACAGTCACCCAAAGTTCTTGTGTGTTGTTGGGGCATCCAGTCCTCAGCCCACAGGCCCATAGTATCTGGCAGACTTTTCCATGAAGCAGGAAATTTAAAAACCTGTTCTGCCTTGCAATGGAAAAGTCCATCAGTTGCTGTTTTCTGTGCCCTGCAGAATGTCTGGCAGACTCTTTCATGGAACAGGAACCCCAAAGACTCATCTCACCTTTAGGCAAGTTCAGCAGTCATTTCTCTGTGGGTCCTGCATGTCCAGTTTATCAAACAGTCCAGGCAAGAGCAGTTTCTTGCCCAAATGGCTAATAAACTCCATAAGGAGCCTCTTTGATATCTATCATCCTCTCAAACTAGATTGGTGTCACCAGGAGCAGATGTCTTTCATTGTCCTGAAAAGTCTTAAGCTCTTAAAACATTTTAAATGCCATATTCTGAAAGATTTGAAGAATTACTATCTATCTGAAATACAACTCTGTACATCTAGAAAATCTAACATGAGTACAAACTTGACTATTACTATTATAGATGATTTTCTATTTACCTATATTTTAATTATACATTACATTTTAAAATAAGCTGCACAAATACAATACCTTAATCAAGAGGAGAAATACCTATAATACAATTGACCTTAAATTTGTATCAACAAACCAAGATCCATACCAATGCAAATCTCTATAGCATATCCCCCTTTAAATGTAAACAAACATTCATGAACAGTATTTGGGAATATGGCTATAGTTCTCTCCAAACTGCTTCCTGCTTTTTATTTGGTGAAGTAATTTTGGGGGACATTCACAGTGACCTTTGGGGTGGCCTTGAGTCATCAAGCCACATTAGTCTGGAAGGATTCCACAGGTTCTCATCCTCTGTGGAAACCAAAGAAGAACCTCTTTTCCAATGCCACAAATTCTTAGACCCAAATTCTGAAGATGTGATACCTTTAAAGCATATATGTTGGTTTCTTAGCTCCTTTACAGTCAAAAAATGCAAAGAAAACACAGTAATAGACATAATCCAGACACTCTGTATATAGTACATCTTTACATGGCTTATTTCTTTTTATTCTATTGCTTTCGATTTTTATTTTATTATCTTTACTCCTTTAATTTATGACTGTCTGTACTGTCTCTTTAAAGACTTTATTTCATTTTTTTATAAACCATTTACTTCTTTTTATAACTCTATATTATTTTTTCTTTTCTCTCCCAGTTCTATGTACATTTTTTAAACACACTGTCTCATTTAGAGGTCTTTTATGTATGAATCTGTCTTACTGTGTATCTGTAATCCTTTACTGTTCAGGAGTGCTTCTTAAAATGCTAAGCAATTCTTATGAACTTAAGCTGGGTGATTGGTAGAGCAAATATGGCCTGCCTGCTTGATTCACACAGTCCAACATGGCAGAGGCACATTTGCTGCCTCCGAGAGCCGTGTACATTGCCCCATTTACAGGCACACAGGGGGTCTAAGTTGCCATTAGCAATCTTCTCACAGACCCCATAACTGATCCTCCAGAAAGAGAGTTCACACTGGCAGCACAGCCTAGAAAGCTGGCATTTCAAAATGGTGCAGCCTTTTTTCTGCTACCTCAAAATCAGGAAAACCTCTCTTAAAGGTGCCAAAGCATGTCACCAGTAAGCAAAGCCTATTTGGGGAAAGGAATGTGGCTAAACTTCATTTTTTTAGTGTCTAAAATTCCTTTCCAAGATCTCTAAGATTTTAAGTGGATTTTAGTTGGCCATGTGGGTACCAGTTTGTTGTGGGAATCTGCTTGTTAGTTCCCAGCTGCTCAGCCTGAAAATAACCACACAGAAACTGTATTAATTAAATCACTGCTTAGCCCATTAGCTCTAGCTTCTTATTGGCTAACTCTTACATATTAATTTAATTAATTTCTATTAATCTGTGTATTGCCATGGGGCTGTGGCCTATGAGGTAAAGTTCTCAGCATCTGTCTCCTACAGGGCTATATGACTTCTCTCTGTAGTTTTCCCAACCCACCTAAGAGTTGTCCTATAGCTCTGCTGTAGGCCCAAAAGCAGTTTCTTTTTGTTTTTGTTTTTTTTTTGTTGTTGTTGGTGGTGGTGGTTTTTTCAAGACAGGGTTTCTCTGTGGCTTTGGAGCCTGTCCTGGAACTAGCTCTGTAGACCAGGCTGGTCTCGAACTCACAGAGATCCGCCTGCCTCTGCCTCCCGAGTGCTGGGATTAAAGGCGTGCGCCACCACTGCCCGGCCAAAAGCAGTTTCTTTATTAACCGATGATAATCACAGCATCCAGAAGGGAATCTCACAATATGAGTTTCTATAGCCTCAAACCATTTCCTGTTTTTTGTGGCTACTGTGTTGTGGTTGAAACTAATCAGCCAGCTTTTCTTTTGATGTCATAACTTCCCCCACCATCATAAACTCTATCACTAAATCAAATAAGATATGGTAGAATTATCTGCTATTTGTTGCTAAGGTGGTTTGGTAGTCTACTGTTTATATTTTTATTTGTTTCTTTTTGAAGACAAGATTTGTCTCTGTAGCCCTAGCTGTCCTTAAAGTAGTTCTACAAACCAGGCTGACTTCAAACTCAGAGAACCTGTGACTCTGACTCTCAAGTGCTGGGATTAAAGGTTGGCCAGCATTCCTGGCTTTTTTGTTTTTATATTGTATCATGGGTTTGTTCATATCAAGCATATGCTGTTGTACTGAGCTTCACCCATATCTTGAATTTTAAAATTTGTCAGAGGATATCATTATGTTTCCCAGGATGGCATGTATTCATGACATTAATACTGCCTGTGTCTTCTGAGTCATTGGATTGCAGGTGCATAACCTTCCTGCCTGTTTGTTTTGTTTTGAATTTTTATTTTAAAAAGAGTATTTTACCTGTATGCATGGATATGCACCATGTGAGTACCTGGTCCTTACATTGATCAAAAGATGGTACTAGAAACCTTGAACTTGGAATAATGCATAGTTATGACCCCCCCATGTAAGTCATTGGTATGCAAGACCAGGAGGACTCTTTCCTGGTCTGTGTTGATTATTTGTAATCCACATATTAATTGCTATTGTTTTCATTTGTCCATTTGTAACTTTTTAAACACACAATGCTTTTAGTAAAATCTTATGTTGCAGTTTAAATTGGGGCACTTCAGGTTTCTGGTAGATGAATAAAGAGTTGAAATTAATGCACATAACTGTTTGTGGAAACTTCAGCAAAAACCTATGAGTTTTCTAACTCATTTTCTAACTCATTTCTAACTATCATGTTTGATTGATTTTTTTCATGTGAAACAGGTAATTAACATGTTTTTTGGCTGCTGTAGAAGTGATTGCATGGACTAGGCTGGTATTCAACTCAAAGGCAGATAGATATACATGCCTCTGCCTTCTGAGTACAAGGATTAGAGGCATGATTCAATGCATTCAGCTTTTTCCTCTTATTTTTCCTTTCTGTAGTTAGAAATTAATCATTCATACAATTTCTCTTATCTATACTCTGTACTGTTGATCTGTTTATGTATCTTTCAGTGTTGGGTAGTAGGCATTTCTCTTGCAAGGTGATATCAGATTCAAAGGGTTCAGAAATGACAGAGGTGAATCTCCTATTCAGTTTGCTTCTAAAGTGACTTGTTGATTAAATTATGATGTCTATGTCATGGAATAAGTATGGGGAGCACCAGAATTCTATGACTATACTGTCAAAAAAGTATATATTTATAGTGTTGTCAATTTATGCTTTCTCTTGTACACATGTATGGGATATTTTAGAATGCAGTGACCTATGATGACGTGCATGTCAACTTCACTTTGGAAGAATGGGCTTTGCTGAATCCTTCCCAGAAGAGTCTCTACAAAGATGTGATGGTGGAGACCTACAGAAACCTCACTACTATAGGTAAGACTGAATTATCTCTCATGTTTCAAATAAGGGGACAAGTGTTCATTGGCTAATGATGCTCTTTTGTAATATGATTGAAAAAAAAGAATGGGTAAAGAAATCAGGCATGGTTTTAAGGTTTGCTTCAAATGGTAACTAAATTTTTTATAATTTTTAATATATAACATTTTTCTGGCACTATATTTTAGGATACATTTGGGAAGACCATAATATTGAAGAACATTGTCAAAGTTCTAGAAGACATGAAAGGTAATTTTCATGTATAACCTGATACAAATGTACCTCTGAAGAATTTGTAATGTATCCTATATGTTTTAAACCAAAGCAACAATGCAAATAAAAACTGCATTTATGGTTATTAAATTCTCACAAAATCATATACCTTAATTTCAGATGGGTGAACTGCATTTGCAAGTCATTCTTTTAAGAAAGAAGTCAAGGAAATGATGCCTTAACCTATATTTCCATTTGAATCGTAATACAATGAGAGCTATTCTGTAAAGTTGTCAATGCATTTATTTCATATTATAAAAGATATGCATGTTGAAAAGGTGATAAGTATATCTGTAAATCTCTTTATTACACTAATAGTCCATAGAAAAGGTAGTTTAACACATATACTTGTGATTGTGTTAAGTTTAGTGAGAGCGCAGTTAGAGTCACAAATCAAGGGGCAGCTGTTGTGAAGAGGCCGTAATCCATATACCACAAGTCTATAAGGACAGAAAGTCAAACTGTGAACTCAGTGTGGAAGCTTGATATTTGTTATTCTTCCTTTATTAAGTATATCATATGTTCCTCTGGATACAAGCCACATGAGCATAGTGAAGTGAATAAATATAACATACCTCTCTCTTAGAACAAATGGAAGATATATAGCAGTCCCCATGTTGAGTATACTGGTTGAATTTGATGTACAGGTATTCAAGTCATTGGTTTTATAGCCTCATTGTTAATATATCAACAAGCTCACATTTCAGAAAAGTACCATGAGTACTAGGACTGTGTAAAAACTTCTTTTTGTCCTAGTACACTTAGCAAATGTAGAATCACTCACAGTGTAGGAAACGTTATGGATGCAATAAGAGTGGGAAAGCTCTGAGTTTTTTCAGTTCTCTTCAAATACATGAAAATTCTCATACAGAAAATAAGATTCTGGAAATGTGAACCCTGTAATAAAGGCTGTTATCAGTTATCCTCACAGATGAAAAGCAAGCCTTAATGAAGGGGAAAAACAAGATTGTAAACATGGTGATAAAACGTTAATACAAAATTTCTCTTTCAAATAGGACTAAATTATAAAATTAATTTATACAGATAATAATAATCAACAATGTATTAAATGTAGTGATGCTTTCACATGTACCATTATCATTGTAGGCATGAAAAAAGTCAAACTAGAAAGAAGAAAACATCTGTATATACTCAACATGTTAAACCCTTTGCATGTCATCTTCACAGGCATGAAAAAACACACACTATATTGAAACCCTATGAAGAAAATGAGTGTGGTAAAGCCTTTTCACATCACAGTCATCTTCAAATGCATAAAAGTTCATACACTGGAGATAAACCCTATGAATGTAATCAGTGTTGTAAAACCTATGCACGTCACCATACTCTTCAAATGCATAAAAGAACACATACTGGAAAGAAGCCCTATGAATGTCATCAGTGTGGTAAAGCCTTTGTATGTCACAGTAGTCTCCAAACACATGAAAAAACCCATACTGGTGAGAAACCCTATGAATGTAATCAGTGTGGTAAAGCCTTCGCACGGCAAGGCCATCTTCAAACTCATGAAAGAACCCATACTGGGGAGAAACCCTATGAATGTAATCAGTGTGGTAAAGCCTTTGCATGTCTCAGTACTCTCCAAAAGCATAAAAGAACCCATACTGGAGAGAAACCCTATGTATGTAATAAGTGTGGTAAAGCCTTTGCACAGCACATTCATCTACAAAGTCATGAAAGAACCCATACCGGAGAGAAACCCTATGAATGTCATCAGTGTGGTAAAGCCTTTGTGTGTAACAGTTATCTCCGAATGCATGAACGAACGCATACTGGAGAGAAGCCCTATGAATGTCATCAGTGTGGTAAAGCCTTTGTATGTCACAGTAGTCTCCAAACACATGAAAAAACCCATACTGGTGAGAAACCCTATGAATGTAATCAGTGTGGTAAAGCCTTCGCACGGCAAGGCCATCTTCAAACTCATGAAAGAACCCATACTGGAGAGAAACCTTATGAATGTAATCAGTGTGGTAAAGCCTTTGCATATCCAAGTAGTCTCCAAAAACATATAAGAACCCATACTGGGGAGAAACCCTATGAATGTAATCAGTGTGGTAAAGCCTTTGCACAGTACTGTCATCTACAAACTCATAAAAGAAGCCATATTGGAGAGAAACCGTATGAATGTAATCAGTGTGGTAAAGCCTTTGCTGATCAAAGTAGTCTCCAAAGACATAAAAGAACCCATACTGGAGAGAAACCCTATGAATGTAATCAGTGTGGTAAAGCTTTTGCATATCACAATAGTCTCCAAAAGCATAAAACAACCCATACTGGAGAGAAACCCTGTGAATGTAATCAGCACATTCATCTACAAAATCATGACAGCAGCCATACTGGAGTTAAAACCCTTTTAATCTAATAGGTGTGGTAAAGCCTTTGTATGTCACAGTAGTCTCCAAACACATGAAAGAACACATACTGGAGAGAAACCGTATGAATATAATCAATGTGGAAAAACCTTTGTATGTATAGTGATCTCTGAAAACATAAGGCAACCCATACTGGATAGAAACATTACATACATAATTAGTGTGCTAAAGGCTTTGTTTATCATAGTCATCTTCAAAGCCATGAACTAACACATGCTAGAGAGAAATCCTATGAATGTAATGAGTGTGGTAAAGCCTTTGCACTTCACAGTACTCTTCAAATGCCTAAAAGATCATACACTGGAGATAAACTCTATGAATGTTATCAGTGTAGTAAAGCATTTGCATGTATGAATAATCTAAATCATGAGAAAAATCATACTGTAGAGAAACTCTATGAATGTATTCAGTGTGATGAACTTTTGTACTTTATATAGGAGTAAAACTTTGTGTGCAACAATATGTTTAAATCTTTGTATATTACAATAGACATGTATTTTATGCTGTATGCTGTGAATGTATTTTGTTACCATTGTTTAATAAAGAAGCTGCTTTGGGCCTGTAGGCAGGGCAGAATAGAGCAAGGCCAGAATTCCAAGCAGAGATAGTGGAGAAGAGAAAGTGGAGTCAGACTCCATGTATCTGCTGAAGGAGACAGATGCCCTGGAACCTTACTGGTAAATCAAAAGTCTTGTGATAAAATACAAAATAATAGGAATGGGGTAATAACAAGAATCCTGAGCTAATAGGCCAAGCAGTGTTAATTAATATAATTTCTGTGTGAATGTTTTTGTGTGAACAGCCAGCAATGAACAAGAATCTTCTGCCTACAACACAAGACTCTTTGTTCTGTAGAAATAAATTTGACAGTGTTAACAATCTTTTCAAGCATTGTGATGTCTTTTTTATACTGCTTTTACTCATAAGCTCATGGTTTTATGAATTTATGAAGCCCTGTGTTTAGGGTAAATGGGCCAGCCAAAGAAACACATCCTGACCCTGAAACCAGAGCCAGTCAAATATATAATTTTGGAGCCAAAGTAATACATCCTGAATCTAAAACCAAGACAAAGAAACACACTTTGTTCCTGAATCCAGAGCCAATAAAAGAAACACCTGACCCTGAAAACAGTCTCAAAAGGTTATAAGGGGCCAGTGAAAGAACACACTTTGGCCCTGAAACAAGATCCAAAAATAATTCTACCCTTGACCACCTGAGCATAAAACCAGGTAATCTCTAAGCTCCAGATCTACGAACACCTGAGCATGAAATCCAGCCAATTTCTGCATTGTTCAAGATCAGCAATTGACATCTAAACAATTCCCACCCTGAGAATCTTCTCCCTGGGAAATCTCTGCCCCTAAGCATTCCTAAATAAGTTCTGTACATGTTCAGTTGGCATCTGCCTATTTGTGCCCTGTCAGAGGCAGCCCTCCTGGATTCTTCCCTTCCAAATAAATTTCTTGAATGAGTTTTGGGTGAAGACCTTTCTCTGGAGTGATCAGAAACTTTGTAGTGTATTTGAACAGAGAAGCTTTGCTCACCTCTGCTGGCAAACCTCTTAAAGGAGCAGAGCAGAAGTAGCAACTCTCCACCCGAGACTGCAACATTTCTGCAACAGTTTCCCATCAACTCCAGTAAAGCTGCGAAGTAACAAATTGGGCTGAAGCTGAGAAAAAAAAAATTGACATCACTTTTAGGAAACTCCCTAATCGGGTGGAACAGAGAAGCATTGGACACCTCTGTTAGGAAATTCCCTTAGGGAAGTGGAACAGAACAGCAATGGATGTCTCTGCTTTGAAGCTCTCTTAGCAGAATGAAGAAGGGCCCAGCTGTGATGGCTCTCTTTTGAAGAGGAACAGCATTGCTACATCCTTTAGGAAGAACATCTCCCTCTAGAACACAGCCTCAGATATAGCCGGACTTCCCAATAGTCAGTATATGTCAGGGACCAAGTATTCCTCTTATCAGGTTAGGGGCATGGGGATTAGAAAATAAGTAAAGAGAATGAAGACACAAGTGAAAGTAATAAAACAGAGCATAGGATAGTACCAGGAGCAAGTTCCAGTGAAGACTGTAAATCTGCCTTATTTAATTTTTCATATAGGTTTTTTTTAAAAGATTTATTTATTGTGTATACAGTATTCTGCCCACATGAATTCCTGCAGGTCAGAAAAAGGCACCAGATCTCATTACAGATGGTTGTAAGCCACCATGTGGTTGCTGAGAATTAAGCTCAGGACCTTTAGACTAGCAGGCAGTGCTCTTAATGACTGAGCCATCTCTCTAGCCCAATTTTTCATATACTTTTATAGCCCAATACAATGGAGAAGAAGTCAGAAGACTGCTTTAACATAATGCAAAAACAACTAGAACAGTTACTTACTTCAATACTTTGAGCCATCAAGTCCTCAATCATTGAGAAGAACATTCTGTTATTCAGGCAGTGAACCCTCTCTAGACCAAGTATCCTAAAGGCAGTCATTCCCTTGGTCAAACTCTTAATTCAAAAGAAGTAGCAGAAGTATGTTTGAATTCTTTCACCTTTGCTGAAGGGGGAATGGATTTACCTGTATGGGCTCTCTTAAAGAACAAAACACACAACAACCAGACCTTAGGTCAGAGTGTGTAGCCACACCTGTTAACAATTTTGAGCAACCTCAAACTCTGACCTTCAGATGAGGTAGAAATAGGCTCATGGTTTTGGGCCTCTACAAGGATACCTTTTTCACCTCATAGTTGTAGGTATCCAGTACACTTTCCCTTCACAACTGTAGGTATTGCCTGACTTCTAACAGTCAGGGTACCTTTTTCTTAAGAGCCCTAGGTATCAGGCTACCTTCCCTCCACAGCTTCAGTTATAGCCAGACTTCTCAACAGTCAGGATTCCTTTCTCCTTATAGCTGTAGGTGTCCAGTATACTTTCCCTTCACAGCTGTAGGTATGTCCTGACATGACAGTGAGGGTACCTTTCTCTTCAGAGCTATAAGAATTCAGGATGCTTTTTCTCCACAGTTTCAGGTATACCCTGACTGTAACAGTCAGGGTAGCTTTCCTGTCAGGTGCAGATATCCAGGATTTTAGTTGGCACCTGCTCAGGCAGTTTCCGTAGCCACCTAGACCCAAATAGTCACACAGAAAATATATTAATTACAACACTGTTTGGCTTGTTAGGTCAAGATTCTTATTAACTAATTCTTACATCTTAAGTTAACCCATTTCTGTTCATCTCACCACAAGGTTGGTGGCTTATCAGTAAGGTTCTCTTCTGGCATCTTTCTGCTTGAACAACTTAGTTGCATCTCTTTTACTCCACCTACTCTCTCCATATATCTCTTCCAGCCTGACTATATTCTGCCCTGTTGTAGGCCAAAGCAACTTCTTTATTAACCAATGGCAATAAAACATGTTCACAGCATAAAGAGGGGAATCTGACATCACAGGATACCTTCCCTTCCGAATTGTAGGTATAACCTGACTTGACAATCAGTGTTGTAGGGAGGTCTCTTGTTTGGTTCCCAGCCACCCAGCTTGCTTAGATCTAAAATAACCACACAAATACTGTATTAATTAAATCACTACTCTGGCTTCTTATTGGCTAACTCTTACATATTAATTTAACCCATTCTATTAATCTGTGTATGGCCATGTGGCAGTGACTTTCTGGGTAAATATCCCACCATCTATCTCCAGTGGCTCCATGACATCTCCCTTCCTCTGCCGTTCTTCCTCCTAGCATTCAGTTCAATTTTCACTGCCTACTTAAGTTCTGCCCTATCAACAGGACAAGGCAGTTTTTTTTTTTTTATGCATTAACGGTAAATACAAAACAGAGGGGAACCCCATATCAAATCAGGATATCTTTTTCCACATAGCTGTAGATATCCAGACTATCTTCCTTTCATAGTTGTAGGTATAGCCTGACTCTTCTGCCTGTCAGGATAACTTTCCCTTCAGAGCTGTAACACTTGCACTATGAATTTAAACAATAATGTAACCATTTTAGATTTATATTTCTATTCAATTAAATGGAATCACTGATTCAGATGTAAAACTTTATTGATTTGTATTAATTCCTATTCTGTTGTCATGATATAATGTCTAGGTCAACTTATAAAAATTAATTTGGCCTTTGGTTCCAGTGGGATACAGGATTGTTATGAAAGTGAGTGACACCACAGCTGGGCAATGGTGGTAAATACTTTTAATCCCACACTCAGGAGGCAGAGGCAGGCGGATCTCTGTGAGTTTGAGGCCAGCCTGGTCTACAAGTGCTAGTACTAGGACAGACTTCAAAGCTACTCAAAAAAAATCATGGCTACAAGTGTCTAACTTGACAGCTAAAATAGGAAGCTAAGAACTCAAACCCTTAGCCTACAGGATGAAGCAGAGAGTGTAAACTAGAAAAGCTTACTCCCAGTGACTTATTTCCTTCAGCAGGACAGCATTTCATAAGTCTTCCCAAATGATTCCATCAACTTAGGCTTGACTTTTCAGACTTCAAGCCTACCTGATTGCTTCATGATGCAGAAAAGGTGCCTTAACACCTGGATTATAGGAATGAATTCTTACAAGAGAGAAACTTTCATGAGAGAAAATGTTTAAAGAGTTGTTTTAATTGTGATTATGTGGTTTCAGTGTGTCTTTCTGTAGGTATGTGAATGTGCATGCTGGTTTCTGATAATATTAGATCCTAGGATTTTATAGCAGAAATTACAGGAAGTTGTCAAAAATCAGACCTTGGTCCTGGAAGCGAATATTTCTTTACTGCCTGTAGACAGTATCTCTGCAGACAAGATGTCTCTGCCTAACAATAGCAAGGATGTAGATCTCCTGAGGAGAGGTGTTGACTGAAACTGGTCAGGATGTTTGGTGCTTCCTTCCTTTGTAATTTGGAGGATGTCTTATAGAGATGCTAATTCAGGGCCTACCTGACTGCCAGATGCAGATGTGACCTGAGCCCAGGCACCTGGTTGCCTAGGTAACAACCTTTGTGTGTTCCCGCTCAATTGATGTGAGGATATATGAGCTGTTTGGAGAATAAATGAGAGATCTTTGGAGAGAGATATGGCCTTTCCATGATGACCGTGTAAGTTGTGTCTGATTATTCCTCACAACTCCATTCCAGTCTAGTTAGAGAATCTGTGTTGGACCCACACGGGCTCTGACAACTGCCCAGCCATGTTTCTAGTGCTCTAAATATTTTAAAGCCTATTTGTTTCAATTCAAAGTCAGGAAATAGGGGGAACTCACACAGAAGAAAACTCTATTCCTGAAAATGAGTTTTTTAAGACTTTAGACATCACAGTTGTCTCCAGCTTCAAGAAAAAAGTAATGTTTTATTTATTTTTCATCATAGCCTTGATGGAAATAAATTACTTACCGTGTTCACTGAAGACTGATAGTACAGATCACTGCATTGTAGTTTCTATTTTGATGTATTGATTTAGTCACTGGACCAAGGTCAGGATGGCCCACAGAGGCTTTCCTTATCTACCCGATCACGCAGCTATTCTGCCCTGGAATAGACCAATCACTGCTAGTAACCCTTTGATTAAGCCAATCCAATAAGTTGGAAAACAATCTACAGGTTCCCCTCTTGTGTCTGTGGCTTTTTGCTTTAAAAGATGGACTGTAACAGCTATTGGAGGTCCTTCATATCCTGAACCTGAAGGGCCCTGTCATGACAGAATAAAAATCCTCTTGCTTTTGCATCAATTGTGGTTATGTGAGTGGTGTCTGGAGCAACTCCTCCCTGATGTTTGGACTTCTAGTCCTACAGTACCTCCAGCATTATAGAAAAAGTATTTCTGAGACAAACTTTTTTATGTTGGATCAGGTAGCCTTGATCCCACGCCATTGCTCTTCAGAGCAATGACCTTGTGCTTGTGATTAAATTATCTAAATTCTTAGATTAAAGAACTCAACCACCACTGAGCTCTAAAATTAAAAATTTGAGTCATGTAGTCAACTGTCCATTTCAGTAACAGGGAAAAGATTTGTATGTGTGAAACATGGCTTCCAACTTCAGACCAGAATAGGAGGAATAGTTTATTGCATACACTATAGTAGGCAAATAAGTGCTAGTCACCATTATGAAATAGAACCTGATTGTGACAGGATAAGTGATTTTGTAATTTCCCAGCATGTATTAATTATGTCGTGTGAATGAAGGCAGGATAGATTTTGGGTGTACAATTCAGGAAGGTTAGCTTGAGTCAATAAATATTGAATATCTAACAAGGGAACTCTCCCACACTTATATGTTCAATCCTGCCTGTCATGATTATATTCATTAGCTGTAGCTGTGTGTTTCAGGTCACGGGTCTCAGGAACTGACATTGCACTTAGGGGTATGATGAAGTAATATCTTTTTAATGTCAGTCTCTCTACCAGGGAATGTTTTTCTCTTTTTCAACTGTGTGGTTTTTTAAATTATATTTATGTTTTTTAAAAATAATTGCTATTTTCACTTTTTAAATTTTATTTACTTTAAATCCATTTGTTTCTATTTCCTATTGTTTCCAGGTCATTAAGAATTTCTTTCCATTTTTCTCAAATGCTGTTGATTAATTATTTGTCTTCTCTAGTCTAGGCTTATCTCACACTATGCAACTGAGAATTGCTTTGAACACCTAATCCTGCTCCTGCTGCCCAGAAAGCTAGTCCTGCAACTGCTTCAAGACTGGGCCTTATCTGCTCAGTGAGAAGGAAAATAGATGAGTAAATGAGTGTCCTCCAGCTTCTCTGGATTTTATTGTGAATTTGCAAATGAAGAGGGACCCATGTAAGAAGTGAGTTCACTGACAAACTGTAAAGCAGGTGTAGTCCCAGCATAGAAAGGGATGGGCAAGAAGGAGCATGAAAGTTTCCCCCCTTAGACCATAGTTCACATTAGAAATAAGTAGTGAGGTAATCAATTTTAGATGATTATTAAATGTGCTGACTAGCCATTTCTTGCAAGGAATCAAGAATCTGGATAAAGAACAGAACTTATCATGAAACCAAATTAAAATAGTTATACTAGTTTGACCAAAGTAGAACTGAATAAAATGGTTTGGCCCTGCCTAAAAGAACTGTTATTTTACATATTTAAGATGTATAGCCTGTGATAAAATGTGTGACTAATATTTTGTGCTCTCTAATATAAATCCCTAGTCTCTGGAGCACATGATCATAAAGCCTTTTATGAATAATCTTTAGAATAATTTTGTGGATTATGATTGCACCATTTCCATCATCTCTTTCTTGCCTATGTGATGGAGGAAGGTCATTGGTTAATAAAGAAACTGTCTTGGCCCATTTGATAGGCCAGCCCTTAGGTGGGTGGAGTAGACAGAACAGAATTCTGGGAGGAAGAGATAAATGAGACAATCGCCATGCCTCTCCTCTCTGGGTCAGACACGATGAAGCTACTGCCCAAGATGGATGTAGGCTAGAATCCTTCCTGGTAAGCTACTGTCTCGTGGTGCTACACAGATTATTAGAAATGGGTTAGTCGAGATGTGAGAGTTAGCCAAGAAGAGGCTAGATATAATGGGCCAGGCAGTGTTTAAAAGAATACAATTTGTGTGTTGTTATTTCCGGGCATAAGCTAGCCAGCCAGGTGGCAGGAATGCAGCTCACTGCTCCTTTCTACACCTATGAGCCCTTCCATAGACACTTCATTGTTTTCTAATTCATGGCCTCATTTTGATTTAACAAGAGTTACTGCTTGAATGTGACCTATGTTTGGCTTCAGGACTTCTGAGCTCTGAGGGAAAGGGTTAGTTACACTGCTCAGTGACTCTGTAATGGAATACATACACAAGGGACCCTGTATCTTGGAAGAGGAACAGGAAATATTCTGGAGACTTGAAGACTTTCCAGTAAAATACAAATTTATCAGACTAGGGCCCTGTCTTTCCCTATGGAGGAATGGCAAAGCTGGGAAGGGCTTTGCTGCCTTAGTCATTTGATTTCTCTCATCCTGTAGGGGAGCTGCTACTGTCTTGCAACCCAGCTGGGTAATACTAGCTATTGAGGGACTCTAGGCAAGCCTAGCAATCAGGAGCACCAGTGGGAAGTAGATTGTGAACCATGATGTAGCCAATAGGGAGCCATGAGGCTTTTTTAACCCTAAATTGTCTAATTTCTACCTCCAGTTCTTATCTCACCTCCCTCTGAAGACATAACACTAACTATCATTGTGGGATTGGGGCAATGAATGGTGTGGTTTCTTCTAGCTGAATTTGGGGTATCAGGTGGCAGTATTGTGATACCGTTCCAGAGAGACTCTTGTAAAGACCAAACTCTCAGATGTAGACAGAAAAGGAATTCCTTTACTCTTGTCTGGGAAGAACTAAAATGTCCAAAGTTCATAAGACATTCTTGATGAGCTCACAATAGTCCCTGTTTATAAGATGTTTCCCTTTAACCTCTACAGTTGGTCTCCAGAGTGATGAACCCATAACCAACTTTCACACCCTTTTATAGCTGCTTTACCAGCCCAAAGTCAGCATGATTCCCTTCCCATGTATCTTCTGAATATAGAGAGAAAAAGGTATTTAGCATCATTTGATTTGAATGTTGAAACAATAAATGCCCTGTCCTTTGCTGTGTTAAGGTGTTCCAGGAGCCAAGGTCTGATGTCTCACACCTGGGCAATATCTTTTTATCAAGGAGAAAATATTAGTGAGATTTGCTATCTAAATAACATCTTATGTAGACTCATATCTAATGTTTGTGAAATGTGATCCCTTGTGTTGTTACCAATTCTCTTAGTCTTTGATTAAATTTTCTCCTTGAGTACTGAAGAACAATGCAGTTTGCCAAAATTAATCTTTTTTCTGAGTTGTCAAGGCCAGTTGACCAACTAGTCCTTAGAGGTCACTTGGGCTTGGAAGAAATCTCAGACTCTTCAAGTCTCTCTTTTATCATTTGCTCGTCAATGTGAGAATAATTGCTTCATGTACTGTGGCTTCCTTTGAAGCCTTGAGGAAATATTTCCCACATTGATCCTCCATTTTAGACTTGGTAATGTTTCAAATTCATTGAGTGGGTTCTCCTTGGCCTCCATGAACTGGACAATAAGTGATCAAAAACCTCTGTCCCTAAGGACCTCATTGACCTTGTATGGAAAGGGGAGAAATATTACCCCTTTTGTTCCCTCCAACCACATTAGAATAGCCTTTATGGATGATTATTAAACAGCTAGAAGGTCAGTTTTACACCAGTTTTGTACTTTTTAACTACTTTATAATATTTCAATATTCAGATACAACTTAATAAACTTTGTTTGACATACAATTTAGCCAGTCCTTGAAATAGTTGATATCTGACCTTGCCAACTTCAATAAATATATGATCTCTAAACCTCATCCTTTATATACCTTAAACAACTTACTCAGACCCTCATAGCTTGCAAAACCTTTCCTGTCTTGTTTATTCTGGAGCCACCCAATCATCATTATCTTCATATATCTAAGTTCTTTCTTTTTTTCATTAAGTGCATTTACACATTTATGTTCTTCTAACATGTTCTTTTATGTAATAGAAACATTGACAAATATGTCTATGATCTGTTGTGAGATTTTTCTCCCCCGTAGAGGGGGAGGAAGCGATGTCAATCCCAGCTGTAAGTCCCAATGAGGATGCAAAGTACAATTTCACCAAAGTCCATCCTGGGAAACCAAGGAGTTTACTGAGTTTACTTACTGAGCATGGTTGAAAAGATACTTACAAGGATTTTGATACTGTGGTGGTTTTAGTCAAAATGACCCCCAATGTCCCATGGAGAGTGGCACTATTAGGAGGTGTGGCCTTGTTGGAGGAAGTGTCATAGTCACTTTCTGCTGCCTGTTGATCTGGATGTAGGTAGAACTCTCACCTCTTTCTCCAGCACTGTATCTGTCTGTGTCCACCATGCTTTCTGTCATCATGATAATGACTAAACTCTCTGAAACTATAAGCCAGCCTCAATCAAATATTTTCCTTTATAGTTTTGCTATGGTCATGGTATCTCTTCACAGCAATAAAAACTCTAAGATACCCAAAAGCCACACAAGAATGTCTCCAAACAGTGTGTACAATGGCTCTTCCATAGCTGCATATGTGGAACTTACCTTCTCTCTACTCTTCCACTGTCCATATACTCTCTATTATATTACTTTTCTCAGTGGATGTAGGAAGTAAGACTGTTAGCACTCAAGTTAAATTAACACTTTTAAAGATGGCTTTCTCATGAGTGCATATCCAGAATCTACATCCTCCTAAGTCTTTCCCAGGCTCATCCCTATAACCACAAGGTCACATGTCATTAGGGATGCATTGTATACAGTTGCCTGGAAAAGAGACTATATACTTGCTGGAGAGGATACCTTCTTTCATATCAGAATATCAACAGTCAGCAAACATGGTGGTCATCCTTTGTAAGCAGGCACAGCTGATCACAGGAAGGTACCAATTGTTTGTCTTAAGATAGTGCTGAGTAATAACAATTAAATGAAAAAAGCTGAATCAAAACTGTAAAAGAAAATGTAATAAATTAATATTTCTTAGGTACAAACTATTCAACTAAATCTTGGATAAAATACAAGACATTCTTCATATGACACATGGCATCACTACTTTAACCATGCTTTTGGATTTTAATGTGAGTATGGAGTTGATACCAAGAAACAACAGATATGTAACTAAACATCATGGAATTGATGTTTACAGCATCCAGTACAGCACACCTAAGAAATCCCTCTTAAAACTATGATGTTCCAGCTTACTCTAGAATGTTCTGTACACCGGGGGGGGGGGGTCTCTCATTTGTTGTTCTCACTAGACTTAAAGGGGTGACCCAGAAATTTGCTGGGAGGGCAGCTCCCCAGAAGCCTGTCTTGGTCATGGATTTGCCAACCTTGATTCAGCTCAAGCTGGAGTAGGGAAGTAGGGACACTGTGGCATGAGACCGCTTGTTTGTTTCCCAGATGCCCAGACTCCTGAAATAATCACATAGAAACCATATTATTTAAATCACTGTTGGTCCGTTAACTCTAGCTTCTTATTGGCTAACTCTTACATCTTAATTTAACCCATCTCCATTAATATGTGTGTCACCATGAGGCTGTGGTTTGCCAGATAAAATTCCAGCCAGCAACTGTCTCCGGCAGGGGCTACATGGCTTCTCTCTAAATTCTGCCTTTTTTTTTTCTCCCAGCATTCAGTTTTGTTTTCTCTGCCTACCTCTATTCCCTGCACAGGCCCAAGACAGTTTCTTTATTAGGCAATGGTATTCACAGCATACAGAGGGGAATCCCACATTACCTTCCATTTTATGTTTAAATAAATAGGAAGGTTTAACTTTAACATAGTGAAATTACATATAACAAAATAGGTATCAAGCAAGAATTATAGTTACAACATTTATATCTACTTTATCTTTCATCAAAAATAAAGACAACTACAATAACTATCTATTCTTCAACTTCATCAAAGTCTCCAGGATATAATATTACCAAAGTTAGCGTAAAGTGCACTGCAAGCAACTCCCAAAACTCTAGAAATGACAGAGACATCTCTCTGCCTTGACAGTCACCAAAAGTTCTGTGTCACTGGAACATTCATCTTCAGCCCACAGCCCATAGTATCCAGCAGACTTTTCCATGAGGCAGGAAATTTCAAAGACAGTTCCACCTATATTGGTCAGTGACTTTCTTCTGTGTCCTCCAGAATGTCTGGCAGACTCTTTCATGAAGCAGGAACCTTGAACACCTTTAGGCAAGTTCAGCTGTCATTTCTTCGTGGGTCCTGCATGTCCAGTTCATCAATCAGTCCAGGCAAGAACAGTTTCATGCACAAATGGCTAACCAGCTCCATAAGGAGCCTCTTTGATGCCCATCTTTCTCTTGAAGTAGATTGGTGCTGCCAGGAGCATGTGTGTCTCACTATCATGAAAAGTCCTAAATTCTTAAAATATTTTAAATGCCATATACTATAGTCTTTGAAAGTATGCGGTGTGCTCTATCTGAGCCCCTGGTGACCCTGCAGAGTGTGATTTGTTCTGAGGTCTAGGGGACATGCATTTTCTCAAACTCCGGGACACTGGGGCTCCTGGTTCTCAGGGCTATTAGAATAAGAACTGAATGAACAAGGGCTGGAAGGACATACACAGTTATTAAGAGAGTGAGCAGTGGGGACAGGAGCAGGCTTTGGGAGCAGGTGCCCTGTGCAATGCCCTGAACTCAAGTAAGCAGGGTACAAGAGTTGAGGTCACATGTGTGTTTTGGAGTCTGACAAATGAGCCACTGGTTCACAACACTGAACTATGGAACCATTGGGTTTCTGTGTGGAGGGTGTGTGTGTGTGTGTGTGTGTGTGTGTGTGTGTGTGTGTGTGTGATTCCAGAGCTCGGGAGACTCAGGCAGGAGGATGCCTATGAGTTTCAGGTCAGACTATGCCACATAATGAGGTCTTGTCTCAGAAAGAGAAAAAGGAAGCAGACACCCACTGTGATTTAACTCCGTGCATCCAAAGTTCATCATCACTGCAGACAACCATGTGTCTGTTTTTGTGACCACCAGTGTCACAAATTCAGTTCATTTTTGTCATGCACCTCTTCACACCCCAGCCTGCATGTTGCAGCCTCCATGTATCTTCATGTGCACTGCTCACACTCCCAGGTCCCTGTAGTCATGCGCAGCTGCAGAACAGCTTCTGAGTCGGATGGGGCAGGTCTTGAGTCTTGTCTTGGGGACATGGATTCCTGACTTGAGATAATGTATAAGTGACCTGGGGGATCTCAAGCCATGTGACATCATAGCTGTAGTGGGTTGATTCTGCTCTGTCTCAGGCTGAGCGCTCAGTGCCTGGACTCATGGGTAACATGTAGCAAGTGGTCAATAAATGCATCTAGTTAACTACAAACACATACACACATACACACACAAATACACACATATCCATGCACACACACATACCACATACACACACAATACATGTGCACACATACACGCACACACACATACACACACATACACACATACATGTGCACACACACATATACATACACACACACACCTACACCCCTTTGGCTCATCTCACACACTGTCATGGCATCTGCTGTGGTTTATTGTCATTGATCAGAAATTGGACAGATATTCCCATTACATATACAGACAGAAGTCAAGCCTGAGTTCGTCCTCTCCTTCTGAATCTCTTGTCCCACAGAGGACACTGGTAGAGGATAAGGCAGATGAAGCAGGCCGTGAGGAAGGCTGTTTGTGATGGGACAGGATGGAAGTGTGGGCAGGCAAGGGTCAGAAGCCTGGCATCTGATCCCAGCTTGGATACTTCCCCCTTTGGGGCCTTGGACAGCATCCTGCCCTCTCTGGTCAAGGCCTGCAGCAAAGGAGCACATCCTCTGGCTCTGGACCCTTCTGGGCAGATGCTGCTGTGCTCACAGGAGGACACAATTCCAGTTCTTGTCTACCTGAGGATGGAGGGAAGGCAGAGAACATCAGGTCTACAATTATCTCAGCACTAAGGCAGGAGGATGGCAATGACTAGGCCACCTAGGACTACACAGCAGAAGACCACGTCAAGACAAACCAAAACAACAAAGAAAAATAGCTAACCTGTTATTGTGGCACAGGAACTTCGGTCTGTAACAGAAAACACACAATCATGTCATGAGCCCGCATTGGTACTTGGAAGGGTATGCAAATGAGCCTGGGGGTGGGCACCATGACTGGCTACCTGAAGCCCCTCAGACGAAGGGACAGCATATCTGCCACGGACCGTCCCTCTGTGAGACTGCTATCCACGGGAGGACAGGGTTGAAGGATAGGATAGCCAGGATACGACGCAAGGGAATGACAGACAGACACACTGTGTAGTGAAAATCTGCTGCAATTTTACTTCTGCAAAGCTTCAGTTTTTGTACAAAACAGATCAAAGAACTTGGCAGGCTCATTACATCACCCCACTCAAGGTTCCAGACATAAATCAAGGCTAAGCATAATCAAAATAGAGCTCCCTCTACGTGCTCCCCTCTACGTGCTCAAGATGTTGGCAAGGACTTTCAGTTTTGTTTTGTCTCACACCATTAACCACATTCTACCGTGGGGGACTAGTTCTCAGGGTCCTGGGTCTAGCTTTTATCTATATAGTCTTTTATTCTTTGCTCCATATTCTCTAATAGTTTTCTCGTTTCCTCATGATAGTTCCTATACCAATATATTAAAGCTGGTCTCATGTTTTCAATAATTTCCTTTCTTTCCTTCTTACAATAAAGACACCAGGGCTTCCGAGATCTAGCTAATCTTTCCATAAAGGGGAATTTTCTCTAACTCTCCTTTTCTCTCTAAATCTGATTCACTATGACGATTCCCTCGTAACATTTCAACTTTAGCCGTTTCTGTTTCATAATTAATAAAGTTTCCCAGGCTCATGTGGCGTGGGGCATACTTCAGTTCCTCAAGGACTGCTTTAATGAACGGTGGAGCCGAGCCAAGGACGTACCTTGATCTCTTGGTAAGTGGTCAGCTGTAAACAGGAAGGATAAGAAATACAGAGAAAGATCAGGCAAGGTGTTAGGAGGGCTCGCTCTCAAGGCCATCTCCAGATACGAGATTTGCCTATGGCATCAGGTCCTATCTCGATCGCTGATTGCCAGGGGGACCACCTGGGGCTTCGCTCCAGGAAGCTCTAACCCCAATCCTTCAGCAGGCAAAAGCCAGCGCAGAGGCATTTTGTCACTACATGGCAGTCACTGCTGTGGACGTGGCACATATCCCCATGTTGTGAAGATGGCAGTTAGGACTTTTGGGGATGGGGGAGATTAGCCCGTTGAAAGTATACATAGCCCTACCTGAGTTCCCCTCATTCAGTAACAGATCTGCCAAAATGGGAGAGAGAGCCAAGCCACCTTTCTGCTGTGTGACAGTCCTAAAGGTCACAGCAGCCACAGGTGTCTTGCTCCTGGGTCCCTTCTCCTTTCCTTCCTGACTTTCTGAGGTTTGTTTCCCACATCCCTGCACCCATTCTAGACTTAATCCTGAGGCAATGCATGACCTCATCTGTTTCCTAGCATCAGAAAAACCCTGCCCCAGGAGAGGAAAGGTTCAACTGCAGGTCCCTCTGTGCCACATTGTGACTGTGACACAGCCCTGCTGAGTCCCATGGGTCATATGACAATGAGACAGGAAAGATGAGCCACTTCATGGACCTGAGCACTTACTTCAAAGTCCATGGGAATCCCAGCTCCTCATCTCCTTAGCTGACAGTCCTGGAGTCAGTGGCTTCAGCTCTCTCATCCTACTGGCCTCTTGTGTGTGTGTGTGTGTGTGTGCATGTATGTGTGTGTGCGTTTCTGTGTACTTGTGTTTTTGCATGCACATATATGTTTGTGTATGTATGCATGTTTGTGTGTGTGCAATCAACCGAGAATGCTATACTCCTCAAGTGCTGTCTCCTTGACGTTTGGGTTGCATTGCACTGGAACTCACCAAGGAGACTATGCTCCCTTGCTGGCCAGTGCAGGGACCTCACTGTCCACACATTGGAATGGCAAGTGCACATCTCCTTGTCTGACTCATTTACATGGTTCTGATGATGATATTAGGCTCCTTATCTTTGCTTACGTGACAAGTGTGTTATTGACTGAGCCTCCTCATATCATCAGAGAGTTGGATTCTATTAAGCACAATACAGCTGAATACAGCAGCGATAGATGTCCATGTGCAAGAGTCCCTGTGCTAAGAGTCAGACTTCTTTGGGTATATATACCCAGGGGTGATACAGCTAGGTCATGGAATTTCTGTTTTCAGTTTTTCCAGTGGCTGCATAGGTTTACATCCCCACTGGCCATGACTAGGGTTCTTTTCCTCTCACCTCCTTGCTGGCATTTGTTATCATCTGTTAGCTTTTGTTATCATCCGTTTTCTTGTTCATGATCATTCTAGCTCCAGTAAGATAAACTCTCAAAGAAGTTGAAAACCTTTTAGACCTTGAAATTTTATGTATGGGCGTGTTTCACTTGCATGTGCGTATGTGTACCACTTGTGTGAAGTGCCCGTGGAGGGCAGAAGAGGGCACCAATTTCATTCTCAGTGTGGTTGCCATTGGCATGTCAAGCATGTATCAGCTGTGTGAGTCTTCTGATGGAGTCTAGGGTCTCATATATAGATCCATTCATCTATGGTAAGGATTCTTTGACCTCTTTTCCTAGATGTGTTCCTCTTATTTCCATCTCTTACTACTCTTGCTAAGGCATCAAGCCCTCCGTGAAGTAGGAGTGGAGAGCATGGTCTTGTTCCTGATCTCAGGAGAAAAGATTCCATGAAGTTTTCCATTTACCATGAGTTGGCTCTAAGTTGGTCATAGATAGCCTTTATTATGTTGGTAGGTGGTCTCTCCATTTTTAGTTTTAATTATGAAGGGATATTGTATTTTTTTTCCAAAGCCTTTTCTGCCTCTCTTGAGGTGGTAATGTGATTTCTGTCTTGGAGTTCATTTGTGATGTATTTCTGGATTTGCATGTATGGAACCTTCTGTGTGTCTCAACTTATAGAGCCCTCGTGAGGATCCAGTGAGCTACTTTATGATAAAGAACACAAGACAAGCATGTGTGTGGATCCTGTGAGCTACTGTATGATAAAGAACACAAGACAAGTAGGCGTGTGGATCCAGTGAGATACTGTATGATAAAGAATGCAGGACAGAGCCTGAACACAAAGCAGACACTCAGAGCAGAAGCTGCCATTTCTTAGGATGCTGAGCAACAGGAACTCTGCAGGGGTGATATGACAGTCCCTGAGACCAAGAATGACTGTAAAGCTAGCAGTGTAGCAGGACAACCTACAAGCTTGGGCACCTTTGGAAAGACAGCATTTTTTGTTTGTTTGTTTGAATATTCTCCCAATAGGTGAACTGACCAAAGTTGTGGTCAAGGAGACAGAATGGTGACAAATTCTCACCGGCACATCCCAGGAGCGCACTCGGGAAGTATCCCAATTTTTAATGCATGGGTATTGCAGCCAGACTGTAGCCTCGCCTGCCAGCCGCCACCAGCCTTCTGGATTCGAACCAACCACATTCCTTGTTGGGTCAGCTGGATCCAGGATCACAGGTCTGCAAAGCAACATTCAGAGAGGGAACTGACCAGCTGGCCAGTGCCCAAGGTACCACTGCCCACGAACAGAGGAGAAGCTCAACAGAGCAGCACTGTCCAAAGTTTGTCCTGAGTCCCTGTCACACAGCACAGAGAGAGTTCAACCTGAGAGGGAGTATGAGATGTGAGGGCTGAACACAACACAGGGTCAAGACATGTCACCACCCAGATGGCACATGCACTGTATTGTTCACAGCCTCCCAGTCCTTACGGCTTCAGTTACTGTGTGGCCTGAGATCCCACAGACCATTGCAGCTGGCTGGAATTCAGTAGGGTTAATACCTGGGCTTTGAACTGCCTTTCATGATATTATCTTTGTTTGAAGTGTTTGAATCTTATCTGAGTTCTGCCAGAAGGGTCCAAAGCCTCTGCAAAAATTGCTTGTGAAAAAAATTAAAACATTGGGATACCAGAACCGGTCTCCAGAATTGCTCTGACATTTATTTCCTTCAGGGAGCTTCAGAGAAGAGGGTTTGGCATGCAGGCCTTAACTTGCCAAGATGCAACTTGTACAATAAAAAGGCCTTTTGCTAGCCAAAACTGGCTTCTTTATGGCTGCAAGCCAAAATTCATCCTAAAGAGACCTTTTCTTCCACAAAACAGAACACCTACATCACTGCAGGAACACCTCAGTTCCCACTCCATATACCCCCTCCCTCTGCTGTTTGGGTGTAGACAAGGTCAGAGTCTTGGTCTCCTCATCTGCAGACAGGAAAGCCCACCTCTGCCTCCCAGGGCTGCAGGTCTTCATGTCAATCATGTGACAAGAGGACAGTGTCCAACACAGTGACAGGACAGGAAACGCTCCACTGACACGGAGCTCCCACCTCCCCATTTCCACAGTGCTATACCATGGTCCTCCCTGGTGGGGAGGGTGAGTCAAGAGGGGACAGGCTACCTGACTCTTGTGAGCCGACTCAGCAGGTAGTTTGCGATCTCCTGGTCTTGAAAGTCATAATAAACTGTCCAATGGATTTGAAGCTGTTTGTATTTTGTGATCAGTTCCAAAACTGTCCGGAAGCCCCGGGCTGTGTCGAACTCAGTGACTCCACTCCCACGTTCCCAGGCGTAGACTGTGAGCAGCTCCAGGGCATACTGTGGGGGCAGCGGCTCACCCAGCTTCTCCTTACACTGAGAAGAGAAAGGCAGTGAGAGAAACAGGGCTGTCAGCTCTTGTGTGGGGACCTGTTCATGTAGGTTTAGTCTACAGATGCTCCCATGCTACAGCCAAGGGCTGAGTGGTTGAAATGGAGAGTGTGTGGTCCACGGAGACTGAGCATTTACTAGCAGGCGTAGGAGGAATCATGACACAGTGATTGACAGCCAGGGAGTGAGGGCCAGAGCAGGGTAGTAATGATGCTCATCACTACTTATGGTTTTATCACAGGCTCTGAAATAACAGGGGAGGAGATAGGGAGAGGGTCCAGTCCATAAAGTGCCCCCCAGTCAAGTCAGGGAGTTCAGATCCCAGCACACACAGGCTGATAGGAGCAGTGACTCATAATCCCAGCTTTAGTCGGAGGAGATGGGGTTCCCAGGGCTCTACGACTGTTTAGAACTGGTGATTTAGCACTCTGGGGGCTCAATTGTGAGGCCCTGAGCGGATTCACAAAATTTACTCACTCCCTGGCCTCCACATGTATCTGCACACACATATAAACACAGACACATACGCTCCCTAGAACAGGCATATAGACAGAAACACCACACAAACATTTAAAAAGGTCCAGAAAAAAAACAAAAAACGAGATTGCCCGTTTAAAGAGCTAATAGCTTGAAATGGCAGGAAAATAGAAACCAGAGAATGTGACAGGCTTAGCCTCAGAAAGAAGCAAAAATCTAGACAAATGATGTAGCAACCAGGAAGCAGTGAACCAGACATGGCTGAAGAGAGAGTAGGCTACCTGGAAAGTGTAGAAGTAGAAGACACCTACTGGATCAAGCCTGGAAAGTCCTCCTTCCTCCAGCTCCCCTCCCCCTCCCTCCTCCCTCCTACAGCAGCACCTTCCCCTGCTGTCTTCTGTTGCCTTCTCTTCTCTCAAATCCTCCCCTTCTGCCTCTCTTTCCCCTCCTTTCCTTCTCATTTTCTATTTTCTCACCCCTTGTGTTTCTTTTTTTTTTTTCTTTTTGTGAATCTGACATAAGGTAGAGTCATCTTGAGAAGATGGACTCACAAATGAGAAAATGCTTCTATCAAACTGCCCTTTGGGGCATTTTATTGATCAGTGATTAACGAGAGAGGGACAGCCCGCTGTGACTGGTGCCATGCCTGGGTACATAAATGCCAGCTGCGTGAGTCATGGAGAGCAAGCCAGTGAGCAGAATTCCTCCATGGTCTCTGCTTCAATTACTGCCCTGACTTCCTGGGATGGACTGACTGGGATGTGCAACCTAATAAGACCTTTCCTTCCCAAGAGACTTTTGGTCATGTGATAAAATATCGTGTCAATAGAAAGCCAACTAGAATATCCCTGCTTTTCTCTGGCCCAGTTTCCACTCATGTATAAACAGGAACCACAGTGGCTGGTCCAGACGCCATACCAGTTGGTACCAGTGCTTGACCAGGCGGATGAGATTCTTGAGCTTGGGTGGACGATCCTTCAGGAAGTTTCTCTGGAGCTCGGTGAAGCAGGTGGAGAACTCGCCTTCCTTCCCCAGGGAGGTACAGTCACTGATGAGCCTTCTGTAGATTTGGGGGTCAGGCTTGTTGTAGACGTTGACATCACCTGTAAAGGAGGCTTCACTTAGTTAACACCACAGCCCTTTTCTGAGGTTCTTTGGTTTCTCTGGGGTGACAAGCTCACAGGCTGTGGGATTCTGTGAACGGGGCAGAGATTAACCACTGCAAGCATCACTCCCCATACATCCGTATGCCCCAGCACACCTCAGGACTGCAGACCCCATGTGGCCCTAAAAGTCCCACAACTGTTCCTAATATAGTGCCTTCCTCACAGGCCTGGAGACAGTGATGGGAGGAAACAGCACACTGAGGTCACACACAAGAGGGCTGCACAGTCATCTAATAATGGCCAGCCACATTCTGTGTGCCCAGTATTATCTGCATGGGGCTGGTCATGTGTGTGCACCCCTGCTCGTGCCAGATTTACTGGGGGAAGTCTGCTGCATTTTATATCGTGCATCTCAGGCTTACAGAGTCTGAGATTTGTGTGTGTTCATGAGAAATTATACATGTATGATTGGAGGTAGTAGAGGACATTGGGTGTCTTCCTTTATTATTTGTCACCTGATCCCTATTTTCTCTGTGAGCAAGGAGCAAGGGCTGGCATCCAGAAAGCCACAGAGATTCTCCTGTCTCTGCCCCGTAGTGCTAGGGATACAGGTCCATGACTAACACCTCCTAAGTTAGGTGGATGCTGGGGATTTGAACTGAAGTCCTCGTGCTTGTTCAAAATTGCCCTTATCCACTATGCTCTCTCCCCAGTCACTGTGTGCTTACACTGCATGATTGTCTGTAGTGCCTAACTTAATATCACGTGACTTTGTCTAGGTTCTGAGAAGAGCAACGTGTGTGTGTGTGTGTGTGTGTGTGTGTGTGTGTGTGTGTGTGTGTTTGTGTCCTATGAACTTGTAGATGGGCAGCAATGGAATAGCTGTATGTATGCAATTGTGTGTGGGTGCATAGCACATTTGAGTGGATTTGGCAGGCAGCAGGCTATGTCTTAGGTGTGTGCACATGTGTGGCAGTGGCTGTGGCTGCAGCAGGCCACACCATCAGGCTTTGATGCTGACATAGGACAAAGTCACCTGCTGATGGAGTTGGGGACATGCCCAGTCACTCACTGACTCGTGGGCTTATTTTCAACTTGAGGCTTCCAGCAGAGTAGAGCTCATTGGCTATGTCATCTTGGGTAGGGTTGTGGAAGGGTCCTCTCTTAGGTTGCCACCCACACTGCCATTTCCAAGGGGTCCTTCTGTGGTGGTCCAACTTCCCTACTAGGAAGCTGCCTGAGGTTGGGGAAGTCTATGACCAAGACAGGTTTCTGGGGCAACCGCATTATAGTTAATTTCTGGATCATTCCCTAAGGGCCCCCTTCCCTTGCAGCTTCCCACAGCATGCGGCTGCTCCTTCTCCCAGACTGGCCTCTCATTCCCTGATGCCTGAGACTCTTTTGTTTCCATGGCTCTCCTAAGCCTAGGGCAGTGACCTTGTCTTTAAGTTAACAGCAGCAGTTCACACACTGGCCACCAAGGGGTGCTGTGTTCCCCAAATAGAAAGCTTCAAGTATTCTCTACACCCCCAAGCCCCAGTGTGCTTTTAGGGGTGTCCCTGGTTGTCTTTGGGTAGAGCTGGGCAATTATTAATTTTGGAGACACACTGTGTGTCAGGCCCAGTGTAAGATCTTAATTTAGAGGGTCCTTTCATGCATAAAATAACATGTCTGTGCATGTTGGAGGCTGGGGTGGTGATGGCTGGGTTTCCAGGGTTCTGGAGGCAGAGAGCCCTCCTCTGACAAGTTCTGCATCCTGTACTAACCCTCCCACAGAGACCCAGGCCTCTGGCCTTGTCTGAGGTTTCCCTTGGGAAAAGATGCATCAGTTGTTAAATTTCAGTTAGTTCTCTGCTGCCTCATGTTTAGAAAGACAAAATCCACAGTCAGCCACAAATATCGGTGGTACACTGAGGGGACATCTAAAGTGCCTTCATTCCCTCAGTGGGCCAGCTTGCTACTTAATGTCCTTCTCTGAGGGATCCTCATTCCCCACTCCCAAAATTCTAAATCCCTCCTCCCCAGCTCACCTCTAAAGCGATCCTCTGTTTGGGTGAATTTCTCAAATGATAAATACTTTCAGTTCAGGAATAGAAGGTGTGGGTTAGAGAGATTGTCACTAATGTGATTGGCTCACAATCATGAGGACCCATGTTGGAAGCCCGAGACTCATGGAAATACCAGGAGTGGTGGCACAGAATTGTAATCGCAGAGCTGGGGAGATGAAGACAAGAGGGTGCCCAGGGCTCTGTCCAGTCAGTTAAGATTAATGTGTAATTCCAGGTCAGAGAGAGACCAGGACTCAGAAAAGATGGATGGCTGCTGAGGTGTGTTAGCCATGGTTCATGATTACATTCTCCCCACAATGAATCCGCATATGACGAGAGGAGGGGGAGAGAGATGAGAGAGAGAGAAAGAGAGAGAGAGAGAGAGAGAGAGAGAGAGAGAGAGAGAGAGAGAGAAGAGAGGATGAAGGCGTTCATAAGGATGAGCTGAGGCTCTGACGGGCTTACCCAGGATATCATAGGCCAGCAGAACATCAAACTCCACCTCCTGCTGGAGCTCAGAGGAACTCAGCTTCAAGATTATCCCAGGGGAGTTGTTCCTCCATGATCTGAGGACCTCAAATTTCACTGGGAAATTTTGCTCGCCCTGTAACTGGCACAACTGTTTCTCAATCTCCTTTAGGAATTCTCCTCGTTGCTTTAACTGATCCTCAATACTGGCGAGATTGTTAAGGAACACCACGAGGTTGGCATCTGACCTGCCCGTGAGCATTTTCCCTTTGCCCGAGGAGCCACCCTGAAAGACAACAATGAGAAAGACTAGGAACTGGGAGTCCAGATGCTGAACAGCCTAAGGGTCCACCAGCTAGTGTGATGATGGAGAGGGAAAGCCAGACTGTGCTGAGGAATAAAATCAGGATCTATATAGGAAAATAGATGGTTCTGGATCTCCACATGTTACGGGAGATAAGCCAGACCCAGGATGACAGTCGTCAGTGTCTATCTCTGGAGTCTAGAGTTAAATATGGCTGTGTGTGTGTGTGTGTGTGTGTGTGTGTATGTGTGTGCATGAGAGAGAGAGAGAGAGAGAGAATGGGAAAGAGGGAAGGGTCTAAAGGAAATGGATGGCAATGGTGGTAGGAAGGGTAGCACATTTTCTCTAAGGTGTAACCTAGATCTAGCTGCACTCATGTGACCTGAAATCAGAAGGGGACTCTCTGAGAATGTTCTGATTGTGGGGGGGCAAATAACAGGATGGTAGTGGGTGGGAGGACAGTATATCCATATATAATTAATATATACATATGAAAGTATTGTCAGGAACTCCATTGTTAGCATCGTTAGTTGGAGGGAATATGTTTATACGACATCACATACATATAACAAATTGGCTTTATGTAATCTAAAATAACATAAAAGTCATAGAACCACAGAAAAAAAGAGTAAAAATGAATCCACACCTATAAAACAACAATAAAATAAAGAAGAAAAAGAACTCATACTAAAGAGAGCCTCCCTAAATAAAATGCTGAGAACAATCACTTTAACACATGTGAGCACCGGCCAAATGTCATTTCTGGGGACCCATAGCCAAACATCAAGGGGAGATTGGGGAATCCTGTGGAAGGGAGAAGAAAGGATTATAACAAGGGGAGGGGTCAAGGACACTGCCAGGAAACCTACAGCACCAGCTAACCAGGATTCATAGGGGCTCACAGAGACTGAGCTGAAAACCAGGGAGGCTGCATGGGACTGACCTAGGCCTCTGCTTATATGACGCGGTTGTGTAGCTTGGTCTCTTTATGGGACTCCTAACAGTGGGAGCAGGGGCAGTCTCTGACTCTTTTGCAAGCTTTTGGGACCCTGTTCCCCCTACTGGGTTGCCTTATCCAGCCTTATGTGAGGGGAAGGATATGCCACGGCTAGCTAATAACCATGGGAGGCCTTTCCTCTTCTGTAGAGAAACTGTGGAGGAGTGGACATGGAGAACAGAGGGGAGGTAGGAAAGGAGGGAGAGAAAACCATAGTCAGGATGATGATATGATGATGATGGTAATAATAATAATAGTAATAATGGTGATGAAAAACATCATATCTGGGGACAGAAAGGTGGCTCAGTAGTTAAAAGACCCTGTTATTCTTACAAATGTCCTGAGTTTAGTGCCCAGCACCCACGAAGGCCAGTTCACAACCACCTATGTAACTACAGCTAAAAGAGGTGTGACACCTGCTCTTCAGCTCTGAGGGCACCGCACTAACACATGCACAGCACACATCCACAAGAATTTAAAAGTAAATATGAGAAATAAACCACCAGCAACATTATTTCTGCAGCTTTAACAGTGACTGAGACTTAGGTACTGTCATGAAGTTCGGTTTGACAGACTCTGACCCAGGCCCAGTGAGGGCCCATCAATCCAGTTACACACACATGGGGTCCTGTTCTGTCCCGTGTCACATTTGACTTAGTCTACATGTCCTGTGCCATCACAGGAGGTGTGCAGAGAACACTGTACACACAGAAGGTCGGTAACCAACCAAAGGCCACACAGCATTGCAAAGGTTGGTTCCTCTGATCCACCACTCTCAAGAAAACTACTTCCCCAAGCTTGGCCTCAGTTTCCCTGACTCTGAAATGGATGCAGCCTGGGGGGGGTGGAACACAAACTGTAGCTGAGGCTCTTTTCTAACACAGATGTGGGACCTGGGAGCAGAAACCACTACACAGCTGTGATCAGAAGTGAGGAGATGGAATCAGGGCTGCAGTCTGGCTCCCAAGGGTCCTCTCCTCCCATCTGGGTCAGTTCAGGCTGAGGGGGGCTCACCTTCACCACCTTGGAAACCCTCACAGAGTAGTCCGTGTCTCGGAAGCATCTCTCCTTCAGGAAGGCACACGTCGTGTTGATGACAGTTCTGACATCATTATGGAAGCTGGTGTTAGGTTGGAGGTAGTAATCTATGAACCCATCCAGCCCTGAGGCCTGGGTGTTGCTGAGTCCCTGCCCCATCCTCAGGCCCTGAAGCTTTCCTTCCCTCTGCAGCCTGAGGCTCCGGCGTCTCCCAGGCGGGATGAACCCAGGCACAGGCCTTTTCAGTTTCGATTTCTAGGAATGGGTGAGGCTGCCAGTGTTTCCAAGTCTGTGATTCCGAGGATCCTGTGGGCACACAGCCAGAATGATTCGTTGTGAGCAACGCCCTGGGGAACTGTGAGAAAGGCTCCAGGAAAAGAGGCCTCAAATGCACTTTGTTTTCTGTTGGATGTGGCTTTGGGCCTCAGGTGACAAACATTTACATTTAATTCATAAAGACATGTTTATTCATAACACTAAGTGCCTACATAAAGAAGATGGGAAAATACCCGCAATAGTGAGTTAACAGGACACCTGAAAGCTCTAGAACAAAAAGAAGCAGACTCACCCAGGAGCGACAGGAAATAATCAAATTGAGAGCTAAAATCAACAAAACAGAAACAAAGAAAACAATATGAAGAATCAATGAGACAAAGAGTTAGTTCTTTGAGAAAATAAACAACAACAAAAAAAACCTTTATCCACAATAACCAAAATGCAGAAAGAGAATAACTAGATTAGCAAAATCAAAAATGAAAAGACAGGTATAACAACAGACATGGAGAAAATCCAGTGACTCATCAGGACATATTTCAAAAACCTGTACACCACAAAATTGGAAAAATTTACAGGAAATGAACAATTTTCTGGATAAATATCACTTACCAAAATCAAATCAAGGCCAGATAGACAAATTAAATAGATCTACAATTGCTAAGTAAATAGAAGTAGTCATCAAAAGTCTCACACCAAAAAAAAAAAAAAAGCCCAGAAGGTTTCAGCTCAGAATTTTCAAAGAAGAACTAATACCAATTCTCCTCAATTTCACACAATTGAAACAGAAGGAACATTGTCAAGCTCTTTTTAAGAGGCTACAGTTACTCTGATACCAAAACCACACAAAGACAGTACTAAGAAAGAGAATTACAAACTAGTCTCACTCATGAACACTGAAGCAAAAATACTCAATAAAATACTGGCAAACCGAATCCAAGAACACATCAGAAAAATCATCCACCATAAATATGTAGGCTTCATCCCAGAGATGCAGAGATGGTTCAACATACAAAAATCTGTCAATGTAATTCACCATATAAACAAACTGGAAGGAAAAAAAAAAACACATGATAATCTCATTAGATGCTGAAAAAGCCTTTGACAAAATTGAACACCTCTTCATGATAAAAAGTCTTGGAGAAAGCAAAGATACCAGAAACATACCTAAACAGAATAAAGGCAATAAGCAGCAAGCTGTAGTTGGAGGCAGCTCGTTCGTTTTCTGGTTGCTCAGACGCCAATATAACCACACAGAAACTTTATTATTACAACACTGCTTGGCCTATTAGCTCACGCTTCTTATTGGCTAGCTCTTATATCTTAAATTAACCAATTTGTATTATCTGTGTATTGCCATGTGGTTGTGGCCTACCGGTAAGTCTCCATCCGTCTGGCATCTCTCTCCTGCAGAAGCTACATAGCTTCTCACTGACTCTGCCTACTCTCTCCTCCTCTATCTTCTTGGAACACTTGCCTTGCCCTACTCTGCATTGCAATAGGCCCAAAGCAGCTTCTTTATTAACCAATGGTATTCTCAGCATACAAAGGGAAATCCCACATCAGCAAACCAATGGTCAATATCAAACTAAATGGAGAGAAACTCAAAGCAATCCCACTGAAATCAGGAACAAGGCAGGTTTTCTGCTCTCCAAATCTATTCAATATAGTATTTGAAGTTCTAGCTAGAACAATAAGAAAAGGAGATCAAGGGGATACAAATCAGAAAAGAAGAAGTCAAACTCTCACTATTTGCTGATGATTTGATAGTATACATAAGTGACCCCAGAAAATCTACCAGGGAACTCTTACAACTCATAAACACCTTTAGTAATGCAGCAGGATACAAGATTAACTTTAAAAAAAAAAAAAGCAGTAGCCCTCCTGTACACAGATGATAAATGGGCTAAGAAAATAATCAGAGAAACATCACCCTTTACAATAGTCACAATAGCATAAAATATCTTAGAATAACTCTAACTAAACAAGTGGAAGACTTATATGACAAGAACTTTAAATCTTTGAAGAAAGAAATTGAAGAAGACACCAGAAAATAGAAAGATCTTCCATGCTCTTGGGTAGGTAGAATCAAGATAGTAAAAATGGCAATCTTACCAAAAGCAGTCTACAGATTCAATGCAATGCCCATCAAAATCCCAGCAAAATTCTTCACAGACCTTGAAAGAACAGTACTTAACTTCATATAGGGGAAAAAACAGGACAGCCAAAGCAATTCTGTACAGTAAATGTACTTCTTGGAGGCATCACAATACCTGACTTCAAACTCTACTACAGAGCTACCATATTGAAAATAGCCTGGTATTGGCATGAAAACAGACAAGAGGACCAATGGAATCAAATAGAAGACCCAGATATCAATCCACTCACCTTCGAACACCTGATTTTTGACAAGGAAGCTGAAATATAAAATGGAAAAAAGAAAGCATATTCAGCAAGTGGTGCTGGCATAACTGAATATCAACATGTAGAAGAATGAAAATAGATCCATATATATTGCCATATACAAAATTTAAGTCCTCAACATAAAACCAACTACACTGAATCTCATAGAAGAGAAAGTGGAAAGTACACTTGAATGCATTGGCACAGGAGACCGCTTTCTAAATATAACCCAGTAGCACAAACACGGAGAGCAACAACTAGTAAAAAGGGCCTCCTGAAACTAAGAAACTTCTGTAAAGTAAAGGACACAGTCAACAAGACAAAATGGCAACCTACAGAATGGGAAAAGATCTTCACCAACTCCACATTAGACAGAAGACTGATGTCCAAAATGTACAAAGAATTCAAGAAACTTGACATCAAAAGAAACAACAATCAAACAAAAAATGGGGTACAGACCTAAACAGAGAACTCTCAATAAATAAATTTCAAATGGCTGAAAGACACTTAAGAAAATACTCAACATCCTTAGCCATCAGAGAAATAGAAATCAAAATAACTCTGAGATTCCATATTACACCTGTCAAAATAGCCAAGATCAAAAATACTGGTGACCGCTTATGCTGGAGAGGATATAGGATAAGGGGAACACTCCTCCATTGCTGGTGGAAGTGCAAACTTATATAGCCAATTTGGAAATCAGTATGGTGATTTACATAAAGTCAGTCTCTCCACAATTACCTTTGCTAATAGACCAAGTAGGAATTTCAAAAAGATAGGGAGACACCCTTTCCAGACAAATACATCTTTCTTTGGGACCTTTAGTAACTTTATCTATGGTTTTGAATGCCAAGTAGTTCCCCTTGGACACTGGCTCATCCTGGATAGTGTCACATTTTCCAGGAGCACTCCTTTGGCATGTTCTGCCTTTTGTGTGTGTGTGTGTGTGTGTGTGTGTGTGTGTGTGTGTGTGTGAGAGAGAGAGAGAGAGAGAGAGAGAGAGAGAGAGAGAGAGAGAGAGAGACTCTGAATTGTATATTGATATCATTGTTTTCACATTAAGAAAAAACTTGGAGGATATTGCCCTTCTCTTTTTTCTACTTCTTTGAAAAGAATAAAGAACAGGCAGAGGTAATGTACTGAGTTGATTTAGTTTGTTTACCCTCAGATTCAATTAGCCAGGTTATCACCCAAATTAGCAAATCTTAGCTGGATCCTGAGAGGATTGATTAATGGGGCTTAACCCCAGAATAAACCTTGGTAGGTTAGCCTGATGAAAAACACCTTTAATTCTACATTTAGAGACAACCAAAGGAAATTTAAACCTTGAGCTTATGACTGAAAAACAAGTAGTCAGTGCTCTACTAGGTTATCAGAACTCTGCTTACCAATGCTAAAACTCTGAATCTTTTCAATATTAGCATAACAATATACCTTTATAGCTTGTATTGAAAGATTCCTGTGTAGGGAGACTCTCACTCAATTCTCAGAATAACATGACCCCTCCCCCCCAGTAACTCAGAGAGACCTCCTTGCTGCAATTACGTGAGGTTTATTGACAGGACAGGAGCCAGTGCACTGGGGCTGAGACTCATAACCCCTGCAGGGAGGAGTTCGACCCCGGAGGAGCTGGGAGAGAAGGGATATTTAGGGGAAGAAACCACAACCCAGTAATCCAAAGGGGGTAGGGAGGGTGTCATTGGAAAAATCTGAAAATACCAGTGATCATTGAAAATTCTGAAAATACCAGTGATAATCAAACTCCCTGTTTCTCAAGATTATTCTCAAGATTACAATCTAAATTTTTCTTCAGCTAGTTTCTGAAACAGGGTCACTGAACAGGCTAATCCTAGATTTTTGGCTCTTCTCTTCCTGCTAGAGGGGTCTGGATTTATCCAGGTCTTTCAGTATTTATATATTTTAAGTTTATTTTCTGAGACCCTTAGAACTTATTTAAGTTTTTACATCCTTAGACCTTGCATGGACTTTGAACTATTTTTTTAATCATTTACCAGAGACATGGGTAATATGAAGCAAGGCAAACCTGTTTGCCTTTTCTTAACAAGAGACCTAGAATCTTTAACTAAATGAACGTGGTGGCTGTAGGCTCGGGGAGGGGGCGGGGAGCTGATTTGCTGTTGCTGCCCAGCTGACAAAGCTACAGTTAGCTTAGCTGTCAATGTAAGAGATCTGAGAAGGACTCACCAACTTGGCAGAGACTAGTCCATAGTCCTTTACCCAGACAGTTATACCAGGCTCCTGTGGTCTCCATGACATTGAGGGCAGAGGTACTAAGGAGCCCAGGAATATGAAAATTTGTATGCCGTCTATATGCATATTTCTAAGGGTATTGGGGCTTATAACTGCCTTAAATAAGCCACCTGACCCCCTTTGCCAACACTCTCCTCAGATGTGTAAAAGACTATTAAAACAAACCCATGTCTCTGTAAACATCTTGAACTAATACCCTGTATTGTAAGTTGTAAGTCCTTACAGGAAGATGCACTCCCAGGGGACATCAATGCTGACTCTAGGAGCCCACTCATCAGGGGCAGTAAATCCTGACCCCAGGAATGCACTCCCACCCCACACATGATCTTTTGCTATAGAAGGATGCTTATTGCCTTTCTCTGGGTCACAGAGTCTGATTTTTGCCTGTGGCCCTAACTAGTTATAAGTTTTTATACCCACAGTGTTTGAAGTTTGCTTCTGTTAATAGACTTTGGTAGTCTGATCCCAGTTATTTGTGCAACCCCAGGACTTAGCAGTACCAGGACAGCAGTCTTGTCTGCCAGCCCCAGAGGATGAGAGGTTTTCCTGTAGAAGGAACATGGGGGGAACTGGCCTCAACTTGTCTAGGCAAAGTGGGCCATCAGCTCTCCAGTGCCCTGCTTGTCCGTGGTTTGGGCCAAGCCCTGGCAGCAGGCAAAGATTGGGGCAGTCTTTCCCAGTGGTTAGTGTTACAACTGTTCAGGTAGAAGTGTCCACTTGTGTGTCCATTGTCTTTTTGAAGATCTTGTGGGTCACTGCTAGGATCTGAGAGTCTGCTGTTATATAAATGTAATTATCCAAATTCCACATTCAGCAAATCTCTGACAGTTTGAGGACCTGACTATATAAATGTAGTTGAGGACCTTCATTTGTCCTTAGTTATTTGTTATAAGCTATACCTTTGAAGGCGTAAGTCACGAACAAGGCCACACCAGTTTGGACTTATGATTAATAGGGTGTTATTTATTTAAAGGGGAAAACTTACAGATCACCGTCCCAGACAACAGCCATCTGCACAACCAGGAAGGGAGTCTAGTCTCCGGCTGAGCCGGAAGTGAAGAGAGCGAGCAGAGGAAATAGCCGCTTTTTTAAAGGGAGAGAGACCACGCCCCAATGGGCTGGTATCACAGCAGCTATTGGTTGGAGGGGCGGAAGGACCTCCCGCAACATACCTTGAAAACATTTGAGAGGTTAGATAAATTTTTCCTGTACTTGATTACATTAGTACTTAGCATGATTTATAAGTATAGTTTTGGTCATCTCAAGGCTTAATCATCTTTAACTATCTATAATTAAAATAACAATTTCTGAATTAAAGCTCTTTCAGTATCAAGATAAGACTTTGAATTTATAAACATAGTCTACAAAGGGACTGGGAATTTTCCTGATCCTTCTACAGTGTATAATTATAGGATAAAAGTTTCTTGTATGACTCAGTTTACCAAAATAGTTACAGCTCAACAATATTAGCAAAAACAAGGAGGTTAGACACATATCTTTAAACCAGTTTTTTTTTTTAACTTGAATGGGCTTTAAGTAAGGAGAGACATTTTCTAAACCAATAGTTTTTATTTTTTATGATGCATTGTCATGTAATGCCCGACGTGCAGGTGACCCTAGGCTACTCCTGTAAAAAGGTCTTTTGACCTCAAAGGGTCATGACCCAGAGGTTAAGAAACTGCTCTAAGTGTAATGGTCTGCTCAGTCCCTTTAAGAGACAAGCCATGCCCACTCCCCCCCTTCTGCCGCCCCCCCATCTTCTGGGCAAGCTGATCTTCAGCTTCCAGCCTGGGTCCTTTCTCTCTCTCTTGAAGAGGTGTTTCCTGTCTCTCCCTTCTCCCCACTTCTCTCCTCCCTCCCCTCCCCCCCCACCCCCGCCTCTCTCTCTTTGCTCTTTTCCCCTTTCCCCTACATAACCTACTAATTAAAGTAAACTCCCTGGGTGCTGCGGTTCTATGATGAGAAGTGGTACAGGGGCCGGCACGGTCCTCAGTGTGACAGAGCCAGGGAGAGAAGGGACAACCTTTGCGCTAGGATGCATAGGGCTAAGCCCTTATGCATCAATGGAGTTGAAACACTGGGGTGAGGGCCCTGGGCAGTCACAAAGGTAAGGGCAGCTCTCAAGGCTAAGGCAGGAGGTATCAACCACCCTTGGTGTGAAGCTTTGTAAAGAACTACCCTCCGAGACAAACTACCACCATCTTCAGGAGTCGACCTGAGCTGGCCCATCCAAGAACATCACAACTGGGTCTGCTGACTGTACGTCTTCCCCCTTGGAAGAGGGGTGTGGAAAGGTTAAGGACTCTTACTTCAGCAACCAGTTCCAACCAGCTGTATGCTACTCTGCCCTATTTACACGTGGTCTCTGGGAGGGGTTAGAAGATATAAGGGGAAAGATGGGGGGACAGGGTGCCCTCTAGGCAGCCCTGGGGAAGCCACCATTCATGGTGGGTGAGGACATTCCAGTGTAGCTGAGTTAGAGTCACCTCAGCCCCGCCCATGACCCCTCACCCACATGCTGCAGGTAAGCCCAAAGAATTCCTTGGTTCCTCAGACCCTGGTTTGTCCTGGGACCTTAGGAGGAGGGCTACATTGATGGAGGAAGCTCATATTACAACAGTACGCGTTGTTTACATTTCCCCAAGAGATTTTAGCAGCAGGGGTGGAGGGAGAGGGTTGGCTGGCTGCTGGGCTGGACACCTCTGGACACACAGGCAGGAAAGGCCTGTGGATGGAGGGAAAAGCTCAGCAAAGAGGCAGCGAGATACTGAGAGCTAACTGGGACTGCTGGAAATGAAGGGCAAGGGAGGGGCTCAACCTTGGCGACACAGGGTGAGTCCAGAGCTGAAGAGAGGCGTGTAGAGAAGGAAACAGGGAAAAAACATATAGAATGGGAACACAGCACGCTGCTTGGGGGCAAGCATCTCTGAAGGTCACTTGCACAGAGGGGTGTCCACAATGTAAGATCCTGGGGTGGGAGGGGGAGCAGATCTGAAGTCTTGATTTCAAGCAGAGTTGTCTGGGAGTGCAGGAGAGAGGTGGGGACCAGCCAGGGAGGACTGGACCCGCTCCCTTCTGTAACATGGCTTGAGTCTTTAAATCAATGGTCAGTCGACTCTAGAGGCTTCATCTAGCATTTTCATCCCAGAGATGGACTCCAACTCAGATACCCACAGTGGGGTAGATATGAGCTCCACAGCTTCCTGGGGTCTGTACCACCTGGGGAGAAAAAGACAGGTGGGGTGGGGGCTTAAAGAAGGGCGTGGTGGCAGACGCCTTTAATCCCAGCACAGACAGGTGAATCTCTGTGAGTTCGAGGCCAGCCTCGTCTGCAGAGTGAGTTCCAGATCATTCAGGGCCACACAGTGAGAACCTGTCTCCAGAAAAGAATCTGGAAAAGCTGAGAAACACAACAACAAAACTCTCTCTCACCAAAAGACACAACACAATGTCTCAGGTTCCAACTGGGAAGTACATAGGGAGTCTGGGGACAGTGTTCAGCATCTCACAATGCACAGTACAACCTTCTCACCTTGTCCCCGGAAGTCAACAGTGCCAAGGAGGCACAGAAGGAAGAATGGAGTGTGCCTGCCTGTGGGAGGGTAGCCTGGAAGGCTGTGCCTGGTGTATCTTGGGTGGAGGGGGAGGGAATTCCAACCTTCGACAGTACAATTTTACCCCTTGCTTGGTAGCCACTTTCAAAGCTACAGGTGACCATGTGACAATTCTAGGGTTTTTTTGTTTTGTTTGGTTTGGTTTGGTTTGGTTGTTTTTTTCGAGACAGAGTTTCTCTGTAACTTTGGAGCCTGTCTTGGAACTAGCTCTTGTAGACCAGGCTGGCCTCAAACGACAATTCTAGGTTTTTAAAAGTGTGAAAATTCATCAGCGAAGCTTTTAATCTAATCTACTTACTATGTGCCCTCTTTTCTTCTGTTTTTGTTTTTCTCTCTCTCTGTATTGCATGCATGTGTATGCATGTTTGCATGTGTATACATGCATATGTCATTTGTATGCATGTTTTCGTGTGTGTACATGCATATGTCTACGTGTATAAGGCCCCGGATGATGTGAGGACTCATCCTCTGTCACTATTCCACCTCATTTATTGAGGCAGGCTCTATCAATCAAACCCAGAGCTAGCTGATATGGTTAGCTTTGCTAGCTGGCTTGCTCTGGGGATTCTGTTGACTCAGCCTTCCAAGGTTGGAATCATAAGGAGGCTGCCACACCCACCCTGCATTTATGTGGGTTCTGGGGAAATGAACTCTGCTGAATCACTTTTTCTGATGTCCCCATCCTTCCCCTTTTCCGTGCCTCATGATTCCGACCCTCAGTTATCCAGGTCTTTAGGTACCCAGAGCAGGGTGGATGACTGACTGAAAGAACTCCTGGAGTCCAGTTTTTGGTTCTGGTGGGAGGGGGGCTCAGTAACTCCAAATCACTATAGCAAGAAAGCCCTCTGATTGGATTTGTGACAGAGCCACCCACTTTCTTCAGGGCACTCTTACTGGCACTTTCCACGGCTGCACTCTCTGCCACGAGTCTCCACTTTGCAGTTCAAAACAGAGGGAGGAGAGCCACTCATTTGCTTCTTTGGCCAGAAGATGCCAACACCAGCGGTCACCTCCTCCCACGTCGCCTGTGGGATCAGCTGGATCCAGGATTACTGGTCTAAAGGAGAGTTGAGAGTTAGAGACTAGGAAAGGACGGTTTGTTTACAAGACCACTGGCTTTATTCCCATCAAAGACACACTGTATCCTGGCAGCCTAGGTCAAGCAATTTGAATCTACTTAGGAGTCAAAGTAACTTCCTAGAATTGTTGTAGTTGAAAGCCAAATCCCTTCTGAAAGCTGTTGTTTACACTGCACAGTGAACTGTAGTGATGACCCCTTTCAAGAGACTCACCCAACCACAAGATGTCACAGTACCGAGTTGCTAAGTAGGTCAGCACTGGTGTGTGTGTGTGTGTGCATGCGCACTTGAGCCTGGAAATGGCAATGCTGTTTCTCAGGGATATCCTGTCACCTCAGACCCCTCTTAGGTCAGCTAACGCATACTTTTCACGTTTCCACATAACAGAAGAATAGAAAGCAGTGAGGGCGCCCTCTGCCTGCCTCCCTCCTCCCCTTCTGCATCCCTTCTGGCTGGCCAGCCCCTCCCACTCCCGAGGTTGGGTTTTCTCCCTGGAGTCACTCATCTGGCAGCTTCTCCCTCAGTTTCACACTGGGAATGAACAAGACCCTGGGGAGAAGAATCCAGGTCATGGAAGAAATAGCACAGAAGGGAATCAGGTTAATTCAGAACAGGGTGGGGGACTGGGGCACAGGCACCTCTTTTTCTGGATCTGGGTCAGTAGGAACGTCCTTATCGGCTCATCTTCGAAGTTGTAGTTGACTGTCCAGAAGATGCAGAGCTGCTGGTATTTGATGACCAGGTCCAGGACTGTCCGGAAGCCTTCGGCAGTGTCAAATTTCTCCATGCCGCTGCCCTGCTCCCAGGCGTACACCGTGAGAAGCTCCAGGGCGTACTTTGGGGGCAAGGATGCTTTTGGCTTCATTTTCCTTTCACACTGATGGGGAGAGTGGAGATGTCAGGTGACCTTGGTGAGGCAGAGGGGCCCAGTGTGTCTCATGGACTGCTTGGGTTGCAGCCAGGCAACAGGGTTATGAAACAGAACTTGAAAGAGGGAGCCCCTGAGTCCTAGGTAGGCTTGCTAGACTCAGCAGCAGGCAGAGTGGTACACATGGTGTCCTGCGTTTGGACAGCAACGTAACTCCTGGCTGATAGGACCCTCTGCAGGCTAGCTATGAGCCCTGTACCACGGATTGCCATGTCAGAGGAAGATAGGCTGTGGGATGGGGAGGTAGGTGGACTACTGGGGGGGGAGGGAGGAAGGAGGGGAGGAAGGGGAAGGGTGGTGCTTGAGGGAGTCATGTGACTTGCTGAAATTCAAATCAGAGCTCCCCAGTCTCCTAGGCCTCAGCCACTCATGATGATTTGAGTCTCAGCCACAGCTTCCTGTTGCCTTCTGAGAGACAAAATGGTGTCCATACAGCTGTACTGGTAACCTGTGGCATGCAACTTTAACTTCCATCCGTGCTTCTCAGGAGAACTTGGCTGCCACTGAATTCTTTGACCAGTGTGAGATCAGAACAAGCCACATATTGCTCTGATGTTAGGAGGCTCTTTAGGCCTGACCTAATACACAAGTAGCGGAATGCAATCAGAAGACCCATGGCTAAACGAGCAACAGCTTCCCTACAGAGGCCCAGCACCGAGCATGGGAGGATTTGGGGGTTCAGGACAGTTGGCAAAGCTGGTATCCTAGCTTGCTGGTAGAAGAGCAACCACATTTGTTGCAGGAAGTCCTTTCACTCCTCCAGCCAATAGCCACTGAGATACCAGCCCATTGGGGCGTGGTCTCTATCCCTTTAAAAAAGTGGCCACTTCCCTTCTCGCTCTCTCTTACTTCCTGCTCCGCTTCCGGCGACTAGACTCCCTTCCTGATTGCGCAGAGGGCTGTTGTCTGGGACAGTGATCTGTAAGGTTTTTTCCCTTTAAATAAATAACCATTCTATTAATCATAATTTTAAACTGGTGTGGGATTGTTTTTGACTTACGCCTTCGCCTTCACACTGTAAGACTTTAAGACAATCCTGAAGCCATTTTTGACAATTCTGAATCCTCTCAGCCTCCATGCCATAGTGCTTCCCCTCCTCCCCTGGGAACCAAGGACCTAACAGCTACACTCACACATAGTCAGTTCCTGAACAATTACCCATATACGTATGTTTTGGTTCGGTCCCCTGGGAAACAGGGTCAAAATGACCTCTTACCTCATCTGATCTGGCAACAGCTCTCCAGTCAATTATTGGTAATAGCCCTTTCGAATAAGCCAATCAGAGTAGTCAAAGAACAACCTTCCTTGCTTCTGTGGCCCCTTTAAAAGTAGACTGTACCAGCTATTTGGGGTCCCTTGGCTTCCCGAATGCTGGGGGACCCTGTCATGACAGAATTAATAAAATCCTCATGCTTTTGCATCAGCTGTGGTGTGTGAGGTGGTCTCTGGGGGCGACTCCTCCTCAGTGTTTGGACGCTAGAGTCCAACAACACATTGGCCAAAGCAGGGTCTGGCTGACCTGTTTGTACCAGTGCTTGACCAAGCGAATCAGATTCTTCAGTTTGGTGGGTCGGAGTATAATGAACTTGCACTGTAGCTCTGTAAAACACGTGGAAAACTCTCCCCCCTTGATGCCTGATGATTTACATAACGCAATGAGATCCTTGTAGGCTTTGGGTCTGGAGGTGAAGCCAGGATGCAGCTGACCTGACATGGGAGAAGAGTGTATGTTAATCCTATTGTATATGGTAAGTAACAGAGTAAAAAAAGCAATCTTTTTCGAGACAGGATTTCAGGTAGCCAAGGTTGTCATTTGAACTTGCTATGTAACCAAAGTTGATCTTGAATTTCTGATCCTCCTGACTCCACCTTCTGACTGCTGAGTTCACAGCTGAGTACTACCATGCCCAGTGTATGGGAGTTGAACCCAGGTTTTGGGCATGTTAGACAAACTCTCTACAGACCTCAAAACTGTGGGTTTTCAAAAAAAAAAAACTTTATTATTTATTCATTTATGTAGTTTTTCAAGACAGGGTTCCTCTGTGTAGCCATGGCTGTTCTGAAACTCACTTTGTAGACCAGGCTGGCCTCAAGCTCACAGAGATCCACCTGTCTCTGCTTCCTGAGTGCTGGGATTAAAGGTGTGTGCCACCAATGCCTGGCTCAAAAACTTTATTTTTATTTTGTATGGGTGTGATATGTTCACACACATGCAAATGTGAGAGGCTGTAAGGGCCAGAAGAAGCCCCTAGAGCTGGAGTTACAAGGTGTGAGTCACCAAACTCTAGTGCTGGGAACCAAACTTGGGTCCTCTGAAAGAGCAGCAAGCCCCCCCTTAGCCAATGAACCCATCCTATATATATATATTTTTTTTTGACAAGTGCAATTTCATTCTGGGGGGGGATTTCCTTTGAACCATGTATATATATTGAATTACTGATGGGTATCCAAGATGCAGACAGTAATGACTCCATGATCTGGTGGGTGCTGGTAATTTCACAGTAGGACACACACCTGTGGTACCCACTAGGTCAGCCACCAGCGACTGTGGCTGATTATATTTGAGATAATTAAAAGGAAAAGAGGCAAAAGTTCAGCTCTTTGGTAGCTCCAGCCCTACCTCAAGCTCTCAGTGGATTCAGAACACAGGTCTAGATGTTTCTCTGTGTTGGAGAAAGACCTTCCTGTCTGTTTTGAGCTCTTTCACACACTGCCATTGCTGAGGTATCTTTAGTCCACCTCTCATTTTTGTCAATACAGTTTCACTGGGACCGAGTTTTCCCTGTTTGTTAATCTATCACCCAAGGCTGTTTTCAGATTGAAATGGCAAATTCTAGTAGTGGGAAAACTGTGGCCTCCTAGGCTGAAAACATTTGCTGTGTTGCTATACAGGTGAGTTTTCTGTCAACTTGACACAAAGCTAGGCACACCTGAGAAGACAGAGTCTCAACCGAGGAGCTGCCTCCACCAGACTGGCCTATGGCCTCATCTGTGGGGGCTTTTTCTCAGTCGATGAATGATGTGGAAGGGCCCAGCCCTCTGGGGGTCCTGAGTTTTATAAGAAAGCAGGCTGAGCAAGCTAGAGAGAGAGTGAGCAGTGTTCCTCCATGGCCTCTGCTTCAGTTCCTGCTGCCAGGTTCCAGCCCTGACTTCCCTCCATGACTTACACAACTGTAAGAGGAACTAAACCCTTTCCTCCCCAAGATGATTTGGTCAGTGAATTTTTGTTGTTATTTTTTTGTTTCATGACAGGGTTTCTTTGTGTAACTCTGACTGGCCTCGAGCTCACAGAGATCTGCCTGCCTCTGCCTCCTGAGTGCTAGGATTAAAGGTGTGCCACCACCGCCCAGTTTGACCAGTAAACGTTTATCACAGTAACAGGAGGCAGGCTAGCACAGCCGCTATTTCAAGAGCAAACAGACAAACAGACAAAAGTGGGCTGAAGCCCATTCTATAGACTCCTGTCTCTTTTCTGAGAGAAATCAAAACAGCTGGTTTTTGTTTGCAGTTGGGGAGAGATGTGTCAAACCCAGGATCCTCATGCTAGGCAAGTACTCTGCCTCTGAGCTCCAGCCCCAAACAATGGGTAAGAGCTTTGTTGGCTTTACCTTGGGGTGGTGACATTGAACACAGAGCCTTGTACATGCTAAGCAAATGTTTTACCCTGATTACCCTTGGGCCCCAAGAACCTCTCACGTGGAAGATATTATAGTCTTCATAATTCTAATATAGGAAATACACACACACACACAGTAGCTTGGCCTCTGTATGTGCATGGGTGTGAGAATGTGTGTGTGTGTGTGTGTGTGTGTGTGTGTGTGTGTGTGAGAGAGAGAGAGAGAGAGAGAGAGAGAGAGAGAGAGGACACATGAAGCAGCCTAGAGTCAATCTGAGAAGTTGATTTTGATGCAGGGCCCAGCCCACTGTAGGCGGCACCATTCTCTTGACTCATTAAGAGCTAGCTAAGATAAACCTATAAGTGAGGCAGCAAGCAGCATTCCCCCGTGGTTTCTGCTTCAAGTTCCTTCCTTGAGTTTCTGCCCTGACTTCCCTCCGTGATGGCCCTCCATGATGGACTGAGATCTGGACGTGTAAGCCAAACAAACCCTTTTTCCTCTATGTTGCTTTGTGAATGTGGGTGCATGTGCCTGTCTGCGCACACCCATGAGAGTCCAAAGGAGGATGCTGGCCTTCTTGATGCATCATCCTTCACCTTATCCCACTGTGATGGGGTCTCCTCCTGAACTTCAATCTGATTCAGCTAGACCCTTTCTCTCTCCACCCGCACCCCCTCCACAGGCAGTACTGGGGTGACCAGTGTGCCTCCAATAGAGCCTGGCTTTTTATACAGGTGCTGGGGATAAAACTCAGGTCCCCATGACTGAATGGCAAACACTCTTACCGCGGATCCACCTCCCCAGCCTACTTTGAGATCTTTCATTTGTCCATATATTTCTGTATCTCTCACCTGTGAATGGGCTTTCTGAGGAGGAGTTTTCTTCCCCCAATTTCCTGTCTCTTACCTCACAAATCCCCCCACATTCTGTTCTTTAGTTCCCTTCTCCACAGAGGAAATGAAGGGATGTTATCTATGATCTGTTTGTAACTGTATGTGCCATCCCTCACATGCCTTGGAGAACAGAGCCAGCAGCTCCTTGAGGCTGCTTACATGAGAGTGGAATTGCATGTAGGTGTCGGGGGCCTGGGCAAGAACTGGGAGAGAATTACCCAACCCTCCCTGGCTTTTCCTCCATGTTTTCCAGAATCTTCTCAGGAGCTAGGGTTTGTGGACTCCTACCTAGTGCATCATAGGCGGGCAGGACATCAAAGTCAACACTTTCGTTGAGACTCCTGGATTTCAAGGTGAAGCTCAGCACCCTGGGGGCCGTCCACTCTGAAATCTCAAACTTCACCTCCAGCTCCTGGGTCTTTCGGAAGACTTCTAATTGCCTCTGGATTTCCTGGACAAACATTGCACGCTCCTTGTTTTGGGAGTCGTAACTCTTCAGGGGGCTGAGAAACACTACGATATCAGCATCCGATCCATTCTTCAGAGCCGTGCCTTTGGCAGTGGATCCTCCCTAGGGAGGAAAGAGAAGGTGAGATGCTGCCTCCCCTCACCCTTGTCTCCCTGGCTCCCAAGAGCTGGCACAGTGACAGGCCAGCGCTCACCTTGACGGCCTTCAGCACTTTGGTGCTTGAGTCCTTGAAGCAGTTGTTTTTGAGGAATTCACAGATGATGTTAACAGCTTTTCTGATCTGCTTCAAGAACTTTTCATTGGGCTGGAGGAAGTCTTTGATGAACGTGTCCAGTAAATGGCTTGGGGTGATGAAGAGTGATGTGGGCTAGGGAGGATAGAGATTTGGTGGGCTCTGCTCAGAAGCCACCCCAAAACTCACCTCTCTCCTCCTGCTAGCCTGTTCCAACAGTGGGCAGAGACCTTCCTGTCAGAGACCTTCCTGTCTTACACACATATACTCTAAAAAATGTTCTTGAGATTCTGGGCAATCCTTACCTCCTGTGGCCCACCCCCTCTCCAAGCAGAAACTTTCCTGGTTCCTCATGGGCTACTTGGGAGAGATCTAGATCCTTCTGAAGGGGTTGTGGGATGCAGACATGGGAGGCACCCTCGAACAGCATGAGGGGATCCCCAAAGACCTTCCAAGAGGCAGGTGTGAGGGTCAAACTTGGAAAAGTAGATGTGAGCTCAGACGCAGGGAGGAGGGCCTGGAGGGTGTTGGACTAATGGCTTTGAAGGTGGATAAGGACCTAGGGTACATGAGCAGGGTCAAGGAGCTTGAAAAGGGAACGAGGCCTCAAGGGTCTCCATCCCAGCTCTGTGAGACTGCATTTGGATTCCCACTGCTGTAACGATAAGGTTATAGATTTAGGGGGCACTTTTTAAACAGTGGGGAGGGAGGAAGAAGACAAGTCTAAGTGGATAAGTTTCCTGGAGAGCATTGGCAGAGAGCAGTGCAACTGTCTGGGAACAAGAGAGGGGGCTTAGCTTTGCAGGCTAGCTGATCTTGGTCGGACACCCTTAGATGTTGTGACCCTTGCACCCCCTTGACAGTGGCAGCATACTCAGTCCTTTTGCTCCTACAGCTCAGATGGTGTACAGGGTGTACATGCGCACACAAGTGTACATGTGTCGTGTGCATGTGTGAGCGTGTATCATATGCAAGTGTACACACGGGAATGCTATAGATGAATATTCAAGAATACGAGTGTTTGCATGTGTGAGTATGCACATTATGTACACACGTGAGTGCATGCAAACGTGAGTGTATGCAGTTGTGAGTGCTGATGTATGTTCACAAGTGTCAGCATTGTGCAGCACCTGTGAGCGTGTGAGGTTCGTCTGTGAGTGTATATGTTTACATGTGAGTGTGTGTGTACATGTGATAAGCCTGAAACGCTCATTCCTGCTTGTGTGTTGGTTCCTGGGCTGTCAAGAGAGGGGTGACGTCATGGTCTGAAAGGACCGGCTAGTGTGGAGCACAGGGATCGGAAGGTGTGGTAGGGACTAGAGAGACGGCTCATGGGTTAAGTGTACTGTCTGTGGACCCAGGTTTAATTTCCAGCACCCGGGTGGTGGCTCACAGCTGTCTGTAACTCCAGCTCCAGGGGATCTGATACCCTTTTCTGGCCTCTGTGGGTATTATACACATAGAACACAACATATATTCAGGCAACACTTGTACACATAATATATATATTGAGACATGGTTTCTCTGTGTAACCATCCTGGCTATCCTGGAACTCACAGAGATCCTCTTGCCTCTCCCTCTCAGGTGCTGGGATTAAAGGGGTGTGCTACCACTGCCTGACATTAAAAAAAATTTTTTTAAGGTATAGGAGAGACATGAAAGCTGAACATATCATGTGCCTGTGTGTTAGAAGGGGGATCTACAGGGTGCTCTTGGAATGGCTGTCAGAATATGAAGATGGTGTGTGTGTGTGTGTGTGTGTCTTATAATTTGACCACACTATGAACTTAAATTTGGTTTTGACCACAGACCAGTGGTTGCGGAAGTGAAGCACCCTCAAGAGACTCTGGTGACTTGCAGCCACCACCCTAGTGATGAAGCTGAGGGCGTGTGTGTGCAATGTCACCCAGCCAACAATGGCAAGTGCCAGAGTTCCTGCCTATGAAGCTCACACAGGCATTGTGCATCCCTTTTTGCAGAGACAGATGTTTGAAAACTCAGAAGTAAACCAAGGAGGTTGTCTCAAGGAATTAAAAGACCAGTCTGTGGTGAAAATGGAGTCCGGGGTGGGGTACATGGGAGCGATTGTGGAGTCCTTGGCATCTACCTGGGGAACGACCCCATTCACAGACTCTGCTTCCTTCTGTCTGTCCCACACTGTCAGAGTCTGGTAGCTCTGTAGATGGAGTGTGGCCCCTGCCTCCACACTTTGGTTAGAAGTTTGCCCCTCACCTGTTCTCACAGGTGGGGTGTGATTGGCACATCTGTCCCACTTCGAAGGCCAACAAGGCAGCCTTTGGACAGACTCAGCTGGTCTAGTTTGGGAATGCTCTTGATGCCCTCTTCCGACAGGCAGATAGATTACATCTGCTTCACTGCTGGCCCCACACCCAGGGGCCGGGCCTCAGGGTCTGCTTGGGAGTCACAGACGTGAGTTCTGCACACTTCTAGGAGGCTCAGCTCCTTGTCTGCCCCCAACTCCTGCCTCATGATTTCACTCTTGCTGAAATAAACCCATCTCCTTTCTGGGGGAACCCTCCTTCTTTATAGCCCCCACTTTTCTACCTCACAGCCATCTTTGTGGCCTCTAAGAGTTCGTTGAGTTGTATCTCCCTAAAATATATCAGGATTTGGACCTGTTGTACCTGAGACCTTGACCTAATAGGAAATGGACTTAGAGAGGCTCTTAGGAGAGGGTCATGAGGGTGAGCTCCAGCTAAATATGACTATTATCCTTAGAGGAGTGGGGTCCCCAGTCAGACCCACATCCATGAAAAGGAGCGAAGACAGGGCAGACATGTGACAGTGGAGGAAAAGACAGGGTGATGATGTCACAAGCCGAGCCAGAGATCAGAGCTGTCCGGAGAGAGTCCACCCCTGCCCTATTCATTGTCTTTGAACCCCCAGCATCCAGAACAGTGGGGGAAATGAATTCTGTTGTTTTCAGCCACACTGAGTGTGTGACATGTTACAGTAGTCACACAGGCAGCCACGACACACTCTCTGAAGTCAATGTCAGGAGGACCCACTCTCCAGCGTGGATATCCTCTTACCAGAACATTCCAGCATTGTGCAGGTGACATATCATTCAGGCTGGGAGAGTCCAGCCAGGCCTGAGCCGCCTCTGTCAGCAGCTCCCAGGAGCCGTCTTTGCCCACATTATTGGTTGGGTCAGTTGGGTCCAAGATGATGGGTCTAGAAATTTTATCAGATTAAAAGAAATCAGGGCTGAGTTTAGTAGCACACATCTTTAATCTCAGTACTTGGGAGGCAGAAACAGGTAGATCTCTGTGAGCTGGAGCTCAGCCTAGTCTACGTAGTGAGCTCCAGGCCAGTCAGGATTGTACAGTGAGATCCTGAGAGCCTGTCCCCCTCAGCCCACCCCTCCTGCCCAGCAGCGCCTGGGAAGATAGTTTAGAAACTAAGACTGCTTAGAACTCACTCATAAGGACCAGGGTTCAGGACCCACGAACAACATGGGTGTCCCTGTACATGACTTCAGTCCCACCTCTGAGGGGTAGAGACGTGGGGATCTCTGGGGCTTGCTGACTTCCAGCCTAGTTGAGAAAGCCAGAGCCCAGAGTGAAGAAGAGAGCCCTGCTTCAGAATAATACACAGAGGATACCTATATCCTCTTCTGGTGCACAGACGCACATTTTTTTTTTCGAGACAGGGTTTCTCTGTAGCTTTGGAGCCTGTCCTTGAACTAGCTCTTGTAGACCAGGCTGGCCTTGAACTCACAGAGATCCGCCTGCCTCTGTCCCCAAGTACTTGGATTAAAGGCGTGTGCCACCTCTACCCTGCCAGACACACAAATTGGTATTGGCATAAAAACAGAGAAGTCGACCAATGGAATCGAATAGAAGACCCTGACTTTAACCCACAAACCTAAGAACACCTGATTTTTGATAAAGGAGCTAAAAGTATACAATGGAAAAAAGAGAGCATCTTCAACAAATTGTGCTAGCAAAACTGGATGTCAATCTGTAGAAGAATGAAAATAGATCCATATCTATCACCATGCACAAAACTCAAGTCCAAATGGATTAAAGACCTCAATATCAGTCCGAACACACTGAACCTGATAGAAGAGAAAGTGGGAAGTACCCTACAACAGATGGGCACAGGAGACCACTTCCTATGTATAACCCCAGCAGCACAAACATTAAGGGCCTCATTGAATAAATGGGACCTCCTGAGACTGAGAAGCTTCTGTAAAGCAAAGGACAC
>NW_026067985.1:5409070-5457746 GCF_014885135.2 Alexandromys fortis | reverse complement strand
TGGTGGCTCACAACCATCTGTAAAGAGGTCTGGCGCCCTCTTCTGGCCTTCAGGCATACAGACAGAATATTGTATACATAATAAATAAATAAATATTAAAAAAAAAAAAGAATTTGGGCTGGGGAAATGGGTCAGTGGGTAAAATACCTGCCTCACAAAAAGGCCCTGAGTTGGGAACCCTCAAGACTCATATAAAAACTAGATGCTGGTGTGTTTGTAATCCCAGCCCTGGGGAGGCAGAGGCAGGTGTGTCCTGGGACTCGCTGGTAAGCTAGTCTAGCCTATTGTTGAACATCGGTGAGAGACCCTGACTCAACAGATAATGTGGAATGGCTGGAGAACCCTCTCAGAGGTTAAGAGCACTGACTTCTCTTGTAGAGGACCTGGGTTCAAGCCCCAGCACTCACGTAGTGACTCACAACCATCTGTAACTACAGTTCCGGGGAGTCTGACATCCTCTCCTGGCCTTCATACGCACTGTGTGCACGTGGTTTACAGGCATACACATGGGGGAACACACATACACATAAAAGAAGTAAACGTTTGGCGATAAGCAGAGAGTGAAACCTGATGTCAACTTCTGACCTCCAAGTGCATCTGTACAGACGCATGCGAGTGCGCATGCGCTCACACACAGAAGGGAGAGGCTCCTGAGGGCTCTGCGGTACCCAGCCACACTGACTCCTCATCCTCCTCTTTCCAGAGATGTTCGATCTCACGGTTCTTGCTGTGAACTCCTCCCCTTCCTCCAGGCTTTGGGGGGCAAAGCCTGACCACGGTTTGGAATGTGGAAAGCATTGACTGAATCTCCTCTGCAGACAGATTCTCATACCCCTCCCCCATATCATCAAGGACTCAGAACTCACTCTCAATGGGGCCCTGGCCTGCAGCTGGAGAGATAGGAAGCTGGGTACCTTTGGGACCTGAGTTGGCACAGAAGAGTATTGCGAACTGTTACATCATCGAAGCCGTAATTGACTATCCAGTAGACACACAGCTCTGACGACTGCTTGATGAGTCCCAGCACGGTCCTGACACCTTCTGCCATGTCAAAGTCCTCATTTTGGCAGCCCTGTTCCCAGGCATACACAGTGAGCAACTCCAGGGCGTAGGAGAACCGCCGAGATGGGGAAGTCATCCTCTTCTCCTGGCATTGGGAGAGAAGACAGGACTGTCAGGAAGCCGGAGCCTAGACGATGTCTCCGTCCCCCGTGCCTGGAAGTCAAGGTGTCAGTACCATCAGACACAGATGAAGCGATGGAAGGAACACCTGGAATGCTCACACTTCTCACAGGGGTGTGAGTGTGTGACACAGTGTGTAAGCCTGGGCGGTGTGAGTGTATGGGTATATGTGTTGTGAGTGTGTGTGTGACTGTGTGAGTGTTTGTGTTATTGTGAACGTGTGTATGTGCCCGTGCATGAGTGTGCATGAGTGTGTGAGCATGAACACATGCTGTGTGAGTGTGGGTGCACGTGAATGTGTTTATGTGAATGTGTGTGAGTAAATATGTGAGCACAGAAGTGTATGAGTGTAAACATGTATGTCAGTGCGTGCATGCATGTGAGTATGAGCTGTTTGTGAGTGTGTGTGAGGAGGCCAGAGGTCAAGGTCAGGTGTCTCCCTCAGTCACTCTCTACCTTATGTTTTGGAACAGGGCCTCTCATTGAACCTGGGGCTCACTGATCGGGTGCAGTGGTTGGCCAGTGAGCCCAGGGGATCCACCTGTGTCTGCCTCCTGAACACGGAGTTACAGACACAGGCTGCCACTCCTGGCTTTACAAGGGTGGTGGGCTCTTCTGTGCCTGCACAGCTATACTTTCCTCACTGAGCCTTCTCTCCAGTCCCAGTAGAGGGGTTTAAAAAATCCACTTGGCACTCTTTATTAAAGCTAAATAAGTACGCTCCACTATATTTCATGCAGAGTCCACGTATGCAAATATAGACACACACGTACATGCTGTCTGGGGCTCCAGCAATTCTACTGCAGGTCTACCCAAGAACAATGAGTGCTTAGGTTCACAAAAGACATATCAGAGGACACCCACAGTAACCCAAGTCACAGAGGTCACAACCTGGAAATGACCCAAGGGCCCGGCAGCAGCGGAGAGAAAAACACGGGTGTGTTACTATAGTGGAACACACGAGGGAATGAAAACTACTGCTATGTAATGATGTGGCTGGATTTCTCAGACACGGAGTGAAATAAGATGCCACCTGTGTGCAGTGTGATCCATTTACAGTGTTGGAAAATAAGGGGGGGGCAAGATGAAGAGAGTTCCATCCCCAGGACCCACATAGTGGACGGAGAAAACTCATTTCTGTACGTTGTCCTCTGCCACACGTACACTATGGCACATCCCCCCCCATGCATGCACACACACTATTTCTCATGCACTTGTGCACACACACATGAACACACTCTCATACACACATGCATGTGCACTCACACACGTGTACACACATCACATTCTTTTAAATAAGATTCATCTGTGGTGATGGTTATTGGAATTTAAAAATTATTTTAATATATTCAAATTTTTATTACTTATATGTATGGGTGTTTTGTTTGTATGCTTGTCCATGTGCCATGTGTGTGCCTGGTATCTATGGTGGCCAGAAGAGGAGTGATAGATGGCTGTGACTTGCCATGTGGGTGCCGGGAATTGAACCCAGGTCCTCTAGAAGAGTAGACAGTGCTCTCAACCATGGAGCCATCTCTCTAGCACCCTAATATTTTTTGTTATGTGTGTCTGTGCATGTGAGTTCAGGTGCCTCTATAGGCTAGAGGTGTGAGACCCCCCCTGGAGTTAAAGCTGGTTGTGGGATGCCTGAGGTGGGTGCTGGGAATTGAACTTGGGTCCTCTGGAAGAGCAACATGTGCTCTTAACCGTGGAGCCATTTCCTCAGTCTCTGGATTTTTTTTTAAGTGTCTTGCTATATAGTTGAGGTTAGCCTTACACTCTAGATCCTCTCGCGTCCACTGCTTTAGTACTGGGGCCACAGTTGTGCGACCCCTAGGTGCTTGGGTTGAGAAAATACTCAATTTTGGTTTGTGGATGAAGAAAAGATCAAATTAGATGGAAGTATGTTGTTAATATTATTAAAATTTGCTTGCTGTGAATGATCTCAATTAAAAGGTAACACAGTGGGGTGTGGTAGCACATGGCTTTGATCCCGGCAATTGAAAGGCAGAGGTAGCCTGAGACTCTCTTGAAACAAGGCAATGGCATAAATTACCTCCTGATACCAGTGCTTTACCAACAGGACCAGCTCCTTCACTCTCCTGGGATACCGCTGGAAGAACCGCTGCTGCAACGTGGTGAAGCAGGCTGCAAACTCGCCGGGCGCTGCTCTTACTTTATCCATGGTACTTTTGAGATCCCGATAGATCCGGGAGCTGGAGTCCTCACCAAAGCCTGCTGACAGAGAGCAGCAGGATGCTCGACTCTGATGGTGGTCTGAGTCAGCTGGAGCTGGGGAGATGTCTAGTTAACAGTGGGGCTACTCTCCCGGGTAGACAATGAAGGCTAACAGGAAGCCTGACATGAAGGCAGGACGGGGTGGACCTGAGACAGGGTCAGCGGAGTCACGCAGAACACGAGGCAGTGAACTATGCATGAGAAATAGATGCCCCGGGGTGATACCGAGGGCAAGGTGTCTGCACGACTGGCGGATGTCTGTACCACAGAATGCCTTCTACAGGTACCTCTTACAGAGACTCAGGGACACCTCGAGGTGGCAGGAGTGGGGAAGGGTGGAGGTGCGCTGAGCCAATTAGTTTCCATTCTTGCCTGCTGAGCTCTGCCATTCATAAATATATTTAGGTGCACAGCCTGGGGCGAGCAGCCCTGGAAGGACACCCTGGAAAGAGCTGGGCACATGCCTTACCATTTATTGAGTGTCGACTGTATACCAGGCACAGTTGAAGTCCTTTATGCAATGAAGTAACATGAAAGTCTTATAAACCTCTCGCGGGGGTGCAACTATCAAGTTAATTATCTTGAAAGAAACGCCCTGAAGTTAAATAAACTGGAGCCAATTTTGGGTTAAATGTCCTTGGGAAAGAAACCATGGCAGCAGCCTACCTCATCTGTTTGGGACACGTAGACCAGATTAGTTTTATTTTTATATAGTAAAGTAAGCAATTTATGAATCCCTCTGTAGGGTCTTATTTTCTCAGAAAGCAACATTTATTGCTTCCTTGTAATAAAAAAAAAAATGTTGCCAGGATTGGTGGTGCACACCTTTGATCCCAGCACTCAGGAGGCAGGGGAGGTGAATCTCCAAGAAAGTTCCAGGACAGCTAGTGCTACACAGAGAAACCCTGTGTATGGGCGGGGGGATTTGGAAGATTCAGCTCTACTGCCACCTGGTGGTAGCATCTGGGTGCTACATGTGAAGCTTTCCCTCTCAGGGCAGCAAGCAGAGGGTGGGCTGGTCTCCTGCCACCAGGCCCTGGGCATTAGAAGAGAGAAGCCATAATTTCCTGCAGCGATGGAGCCTCACATCTCTCTCACCGCTGACTTCCATTCTTTTGAGGCAGGCACACCACTACAACCAAACAAACCTGGAAGCTAGCTGCCCTGATCTTAGAGTCGGTGACAAAGGGACCCATGGGGTCATGAATCAGTTACTTTTCTGGTCCCTGGGATGAGACACCTGACAGAAGCAACCGAAGTGGGGGAAAGCTTTCTCTTGGGTCACTGCTGGGGAAGACATGGCTGCAGGAGCTGACGCTGAGTGCTTCCTCCTTGGATCAGGAGGACTGGAAGTGGGGTTGGAGGCAGGGTTGGGTTACCACCCTTCTTCAGGCTCAATTCCAGTCCACCCACTTCCTGTGGCAAAGACCCTTCTCCTACAGGCTCTACACCCTCCCAAATTAGTGCCACTAGCTGGGGACCAAGTGCTTCAAACCCTAACAGATGAGAAGGGCCCACGGTGGCAGCTTGCATTGCTCTCTGATTCAGGCCATCATCCTGAGAATGCTGTCATGTGGGTGCATGTACATCTCCATCTTGTCAGAAAATGGTCAGGTGATGCTTATTCGCAGTTCCAGTAACCCAGAAGTTCCTCGGAATTGTGGACAATGGAGGCACCCTAGCCCCTAGCTCAGAAGCCCTGGGCTGTCAGACTAGTTGAATCTACCATTGGCAGCAGAGCCACCAGCCATTCCTGTCCTTCTGTTTCCCTGTTCATCTGTCTGTCCATCCCCACATCCATTCACTTTTCCATCTGTCTATACATCCCCTCTTCCTTCCACCCATCTAAACATACATTCACACATCCACCCATTTTCCCATCTGTCCACCCATCCATCCATACGTCCTCTTACACATATACCGATCCCCCACTTCTACCCACCCATCCATACATCTAGTGAGCACCCAGCCATCCACTCTCCTTCACCCACTCACCTATAAAAAGGGTTGGGAACATTTTATCTAAAGTAAATGAGATGAGAATGAAGTTCTAGATAGAATATGTCCAGGGTAGGAGGCTTTTCTCTCTTGGGGGCTGTGGTGATGAGTCCCAGAGGCTCATATGTTTGAATGCTCAGTCCCCAGTTGAATTGTTTGGGAAGGACTAGGAGGTGTGTCCTTGTTAGAGGAGGTGTGTTGCTGGACCCAGTGACTCTCTTTCTTCCTGCTGCCTGTGGATCAGGATATGAAGCTCTCAGCTATTGCTCCTGTGCTATGCCTGTCTGCTTCCCACCATGATGATGAGGGACTAACCCTCCGAGCCTGTAGGCCAGCCCCCAATCAAATGCTTCTTTTTTTAAAGAGCTGCCTTGGGCAGTAACAAAACAGTGACTCAGACAGGGGGTTGCGAGCCCCATTTTGGAAATAGCCAGTCTGTCTGTCACAGCCTCAGCCTGTAGGACTCAAGTGGCTCCCCAGTACTCCCAGAAAGTTGGGGACCCCACCCCAGTCCCTGGAGCACTCACATAGAGGATCAAAGGCTGGAAGGATCTGCAAGAGTATCTTCTGCCCATGTACGGACAGTAGAACTTCAAGGGTGTGCCCAAGGCTCACTGACATAGAGTATTTCTTGTGGTGTTTCAGCCGTTGTTCAATCACACTGAGGAGTCCACGTTGGTTTTCCTTCTGATCCCGAAAGCTACGGAAGCCACCCATAAAGAGAACAAGGGTGCCATCTGAGTAGCCTCTTAGGACTGTTTCCCGACCATAGGAGCCACCCTGCAGGGAATGAAGCAGCAATAGTGAGGTCTGGACTTTCTGTAGCTCCAAACAGTGACATTTGTCAAGTCCAGTGAAATTCCCAAATGTCACCCTCATTTTAAAATCAGGTTGCTAGCACTAATTTGCGTCCGTGTCGGTACGCGAGCTCCAAACTGGAGGCAAAGAAAACTGCAATATGATGAATACATGGCACAGTGGAGTACCATACAAGAGTGAAAACGGCAGCACAAGCAAAACTCTCACAGATCGAGTCAAAGATGCCATACAGCAAAGCGCGCATGCGCTTATGCATGTACCCAGTCCCCGCTAAACTGAGCACGGATTACAGCAGGACCCTGTGCTGCTGGGAACACTGTGTGTCTCACCATCACAACACTCTGAAGTGGGGGCTAGGCTGATCTCATTCTACAGACCCAGACCCAGACCCAGACACTGTGGTACAGAGAGATGCAGCCGCCTGCCAGAGGCGTCTCCAGGCAGAAGGCGAGGTGACTGCTGCTTGTGCCCCTGAACAATCTGCCTTTGTGTCCGCAGAGGGAGAAAAACCTTGGGAAGTGCAGTCGCCAGGGCCTGGTGTGGAGCAGCGCTCAGCATCACCATGGGGGGTGGAGGTGGGGGAGGGGAACAGCCTGGGTCTCCAACCTGGTTCTTACCTTAGCCACTCCCCGCACAGGGAGCTCACTGCTCCACAGGAAGTCAGAGATGGCATCCACGTCCTGGTCTATCCGTTTCAGGCATTCTTCACTGGGTTTGAGTTTTGCGTGGATAAAGTCTTTTAGCCTGTATGCTGGCACTGCGTGCAAGTCAGGCCACCCGCCGGATAACCCATCGGATGATCTCCAGGATGGTCCCGCTGATGGCTCCCCAAATGATCCCCCAGATGGCCCGGCAGATGACTCGCCAACCAGCCAGTTTCCCATAGTTGCTAGCTGGCCTCAGGAATGCTGTAATGGCAGAGGGATGGCCCTGTAGGTCAGGTCTGGAGATTCTGCCCCACTACAGGGGGGTGTGACTCCATAGAGGAAGTGGAGTCCGAACTCGCTGCCCCTCCTCCATCACAGCCTTGCCTAGGAAATCGAAACCCAAGTGTGGGAGTCACTGCCCAGCAGCTGCATGGGGAACTTCCTGCTAGCCAGCCTCTCCTGGGACACACCACTCCAGAGCCAGAGGTGAACTCCTCCGCAGAGGCCTGATGTGTGTGTCCTTCAGAGCAGGACTGACTTCCTGGTGTCTCTATCTCCTCCATCTGTAGATCAGGGGAACCTGTCTAAAAAATAACCAAACCAGTAATCACTAAGCTAATTTGGTTTGATAGAGGGTGGAGGGTGTCCATGGAGACTGGCCCTTTTCTCCTGTTTACAGTGGCTGGAGCACGCAGTGCCAGGCTGAGCAGTAGAGAAAGAGCCCAGAGAGGCTACTGACTTACTCAAAGACACACAGCATGGCAGGTACTCTGGTAGATATAGGCTTCCTTTCTGCCTTTGGATGAACACGGGGCCCTAAAGAGTCAAGAGTAGCTTCCTAACACACACACACACACACACACACACACACACACTTAAAGTAAAATTTAAAAATAAAATTAAAAACAAGGGGAATTTTGTCAATTCAATATAATTATTTTGTGTTGGTTTTGAGACAGAGCCTTGCTATATAGCCCAAACTGGCCTTGAACTGGTAATCCCCCTGCCTCAGCCTTTCATAAACCATTATTATAGCATCTTCCTTCAGGGTAGGACGGACATTGTGTTTAGCTGTCCTATGTTGCAGATGGTGTCCTGGGAAGCTCACTGGTTTTGCATGTCCCCACAAGCAGAGTCCCGCTGAGTCCTGGACCATCGAGAGTACTGGCCCCCTACAGGAACCCTGAAAGCAGGAGGACTCTCGAAGTTCCTCTAAGTGAGGCCAAGGACAGAAATGACTGCAGGGGACAGACACTAGTGGCTCTCAGGGACCCTGCCTCGGCCTCCTGAGTGCTAGGGTTGTATATGTGCGTCACCTCACCCATTCCTAGCTACGAGGAGCCCTCTGGAACTTCTCCCCAGGGCCATGGCCTGAATAGAGCTCAGAGGATTCACTGCCACCACCATGGTGTCTGCTGTCGGAGATGGAAGGGCTTAGGTCAGCAAGGCCTCTCCGTGCCTAAATAGCTATGACCTCACTCCTCACTCACTCCAGCCACCAGCCACCTCAGTTCTGGAGCCATTTTGGCAAAAGGGTTCAAAGTCTGTGTGGTGGGAAGACGGGCTGGGATACTAGGCCATTGCCCTATCTGTTGCTAGATTCCATGGAAACATAGGTCTCTTCTGGTCACATTTGTCTAGACCAGAGGTTTTCAAGCGGTGGGTCTCAACCCCTCTAGGTCAAACAACCCTTTCACAGTAGCCTAAAATAACTGGGTCACACATATTTCCAATGGTCTTTGGAACATGTCCGCCCACATGCTGGTATGCCCACGGACGAGTACCTAGAACTGTATTAAAGAGTCAAAGCATTAAGAAGGTTGAGAACCACCAGTCTAGAGCTCCGAGGATGTTGTGACCAGCAGCCATCAAGAGACATAATTTGGGGTCTGGTTGGCATTCTCCGTGAGTTGGCTAGGTGAGGTGAAGTTGGGACCAAGCCTTGCCTGGAGCCAAGAGCAGGAGATGCCTCTCACCCAGGCTGGCCACTGTGGGCTAAGCTGAGGAGGCAGGAATGGGCTCCAAGGCTGAAAATACTAGGGAGGCGCTGTCCTCCTGCATCCCGGTTGTTCTGTCCCAACTGCTGTCCAGGGAGAGCCGGGCTGTCTGAGACACTCCTGATGGGGTATGGGCAAGTGCAGCCACCTTCCTCCGTTTCTCATTCTCCTGTGGAAGGATCATTACCATGTCCACCCCTCAGGTGGTCCCTCTGGAGGACCCTGCTGTGGCCACACTGCTCCCGGTATCTGGCACTTGCTTCCTGTGTGCAGGGCTGGGACATTCATAAGGCATGTCTCCCTACCTTCCACCCCCTGGTTCCTAGCTGTCACTTAGACTCAGCTAGGGGATTGGAGGCATTTTCCCATTTAAGACAGATAAGTAGACATTTGTCCTGGAGACAGCCTGGCATCACCCTGGCCCTGGTGGGAATCAGAGGACAAGGGACAAACACTGCCCATCCACAGTCCACCCATAGTGTGGCGAAGGTGAAGATTCTGGAAAATCAGTTTCTGGGTCAAGGGCTTGCTAACCCATCCCTTCCTGTCCCCATCAGGACCCTGTTTCTATTGCATTTGGGAGCATCAGACATCAGGAGGCAGAGGCCTGACCTTTCCTGGGGAGACGCGAACAAATGTCTGTTCAACCTAGACAGGGCACAAAGACTGAGCAAGGAAAAGATGCCAAGTCTCTAGTGGTGAGCTAATGGGTTTATTGGGGTTACTAACGGCATGAGTTGGGGGTTGCAGGGTGTGGGTGACCCCCAAGCACTGCATTATCAAAAAGCCTCAGCCTTCATCGGTGCTGAGTCAGGAAAGCTGTACCCCTGTGCTTCTCACTTACCCTCCCTGTCCTAGGCCCTAGGCACTCCCTCTTGAGGGAGTGGGTGGAACCACAGGAGAGCTTGGGGTCCTTCCTGCTCGTTCTATGTCCCTAAAGCCCAGGTATCACTTGTTTTGCTTATGTCATTATCGTGGCTGTGGACCCGGGTATTCTGTAGCCAGCATCACAACCTCTGCCCCACGATGGCCACGGTCACATTACACGGGGAACATATCTGGACCACAACTGGGAGGGTCTCTGCAGGTGAAGGGATACCAGAGAGGAGTGTGGCTTCTTGGCAGGGCTGGGCTGCTGCTGGTGTGGCTGTGGGGGTGGGGGCAGGACACAGTGAGTGCTGAACAGCAGACTGGCAGAGCCTGAGATGTCTGGATCCTAGGGAGCCTAGCATGGGAGTCAGGGACACTGGGGTGATCAAAGCAGAGGTCAATGAAGCTCCACTAGGTGGGTAAATGGGGGAGGAATGAGAGGGTGGTGGGTGAGCAGGCAATCAGATGGGAGATGGTGTGAGGGGGGCACACACAGACACACATACATATACACACAAACATACATACATATACATACACATGAAGTCACACACAGGCACAATCTAAGACGCATACACAGACACACACAAACACACATGCAGACACAGATACACACCAACAGATACACACAGAACACATGTAGACACACACAGATAAACACACAGACATACACATGCAGACACACAAAGACATATATACATGCAGACATACACAGACATATGTACACACACACACACACACACATCTGGCCCAATACTCCAAGTCTCCCATACTGAGGGCTGGTATCATTTTCTCTCAGCCGATGTGACCACTGATCTTTCTGGACGTCATACAGAAGCCTGTGGGAAGGAAGACATGCTGGTTACCTTAGCATTTCTGCAGAGCTGAGACCACACACGTACAGGTCCTCAGGGGCCATGGGTGGGTCCCGTCCCTCAGAGAGGACCATGTCTGCTCATGACCATGTCCTCCCCCAAAGGATGCTCTTGTCTACCTCAATGCCTCTCACCTTCACCAGCCACGGCTTGATGGGGGTGCCGTCCTTGTCCATGCAGCACAGGGCAGATGTGCAGGCTGCAACGTCCTGGGCAAGCAGGTCCCAGCAGGTATTGCGGCCCAGGTTGCCTGTGGGGTCAGCTGGATCCAGGATGATGGGTCTGCAATTGTACCCAAGGTCAGTCTCATCCCCACAGCGCCCACCTGAGACACTGGCTGGGCTGTTCTCCAGTCCCTAACACTACAGGGGCCAGGGCCAGGACCTCGGGGCTCCTCAGTACCCCAGGTGCACACTCTAGGGCAGGGGTAGAAGAGAAGAGGCGTATGGAGTGGGGTGTGGTGGCAATGCCTGTAATTCCAGCACCCTGGAGGCAGAGGCAGGAAGATTGTGAGTTTGGAGCAACCTGGGCCACACAGTGTATTCTAAAGGGTTGGGGGTGAGGGGACTGGCGAGATCTCTCATTGGTTAAGAGCACTGGCTGCTCTTCCAGAGGACCTGAGTTCAGTTCCCAGCAACCACATGGTGGCTCACAACCTCTGGAACTCCAGTTTCTCCATGGGCACTGCACACACAGTGCACATACATATACGCAGACAAAACACGACACACATAAAATCCTTAGAAGGGAAGGAAGGAAAGGAGGGAGGGAAAAGCAGCTGCACGGGTACCACTTCTTCAGGCTGTATTCATTACTAACCACTCACAGGGCTGCCCTTCCTCCCTGAAGCAGGCATTGCTAATGGATTACAGCCCTGATTCTGCCACTGCCCTTCCCAGCATCCACGGCAGACATCATCAGCTAATATATATCATACACCAGACCCTTTCTCAGGATACACTGCCACTGCCACTGCCCGCAAACAGTCAGTGTAACGTGCATTTCAGGGACAATCCCGCTTATCTCTGTCCCCATTTCAGAGGTGGGCGTGACGGTGAAGGATGACATGTGCTTCTATAACCCGAAGGCTGCTGGTGAGAAGTTGCCAGGTATAAAGAGTGCGAACACCCGATGCCCAGTTGTATCCTAGTTTCCGAGGAATCACAAATGCGCTTGAAGTTTGAGGCGGGATTCTCATGATGCAGCCCAGGCAGACTTTGAATTTGAAGCCCTCTACCCCCAGCCTCATGGTTTCATTTCATTCTCTTATGTGTACCAGTGCTTTGCCTGCATGTGTGTCTGTACACAAACATGTCTAGGGCATGGAAGCCAGAAGAGGGCGTCAGACCCCCAGGAACTGGAATAGGTAGTCACGAGCAACTGTGTGGGTTCCGGGAATGGAACCCAGGTCTCTGCAAGAGCAGCCAGTGCTCTGAACTGCTGAGCCATCTCTTCACACCTTCTACCTCAGCCTCTTGTGATTACAGATGTGTGTCACGGCATCTGGACACTTTTTTTTTTTTTTTTTTTGGACAGGTCTCACATAGCCCAGGCTGGCCTTGAATTGGTTTTGTAGCCAAGGATGACTCTGGACTCCCATTCCTCCTCCACCTCCTCATGAGTGTAAGTTTCACAGCTGTGAACCACCAAGCCCAGTTCATGCAGTGAAGGGGATGGATGCTGGGCAAACCCTCCGTCAGCTAAGCCACGTTCCAGCTCTCACATTAAAAGTAAAAAGCACATGTCTGGCCCAAATCTTGCATGAGGGCCACTCAGACTAGCATGCTATCCGATTTGTCTGCACTTGAGTTGAACTTGGAGTCTTGCATCTATTTCATCTGACAACCACATTTACAGGTGGCCAAGAAACTGACTGACTCTCTCCTCAGGCACTAAAAGTACCACTCTGGGAAGTTGCCCAGTTCCTGAGAGCAGGCCTTGCCCTTTCATCTTCTGCCAATAGGGAGGCAGGAAGTGGATATTGTGGGTCTGAGGTAGAGGAGTCTGGGGGTGACCAAACCTGGGCTTCTGAAGTTGCAGCTTCAGGAAGTCACTGATGGCTTTGTCCTCGGCGTTGTAGTTGATGGTCCAATAGATGCACAGCTGGCGGTGCTGGCCAACCAGCTCCAGCACGGTGCGGAAGCCCTCCGCCATGTTGAACTGGGGATTCTGGCTGCCCTGCTCCCAGGCATACATGGTCAGGAACTCCAGCCCATGCTGGGGTGGCAAGGAGCCCTTCCCCTGGACCATCTTGTTGCACTGGGGAAGCAAGAGAAAGGAGACGTGCTGGTCCATGTTGGCAACACAACAGCTAATGCCTCACCTGGTGGTCAGAGGGGCTCCAGGGATTGACAGGTGCACCCCTAAAGCTTAACTGAGCACCATTGTGTGCCAGGCTACTGGCCAGGCATCACCCTTGGCACAGAGACACAATGTGTTAGCTCAAGAGTGCTTGGGGGCATGTGTGTGTGTGTGTGCTGGGGGTGGGGCTCGGGCTCACGCATTCCAGGCAAGGCTCCTACCAGCCCCTCTCCATGAACTGCACCCCAGCATGCCAGTTCCTTATCATTTTGAGACAGGTTCTTGCTGAGTTGGCCAGACTATCCTTGTGCTCACTCTGTAGCCCAGGCTAGCCCTGACCTTTCAATCTTTCTGCCTCAGCCTCCTACGTAGCTAAGATGAGAAGCCTGCACCAGACCTGGCTCGACCCTGCTTTATGGACCTGCAATCCAAGGTCCTCTGGGTGGAATGTGACTGACCTCACACACTTGCTTGTGGCCAAACACACAACCCTCCTCTTACTCACCCCTCCCCCCTGCTCCCACCATCTCCTCCAAGGAAAATACTCAGGACACAGGTTCTGGGACCCAGCATCGCTGTGAGTGTATGTGTGGGAATTCGGGTGACGGATGCCCCTGTGCCTAACCTGTTGGTACCAGTGCTTCACCAGCCGGATCAAGCTCTTGAGTTTGGTGGGACGGATGCTAATGAAGTCACGCTGCAGCTCCGTGAAGCAGGTAGAGAACTCGCCTGCGTTGCTGTAGCTGTGGATTAGGTCCTTGTAGACCTGGGGATCAGGCCTAGAGCCGGGCCTCAGCTGGCCTGTACAGTGGGAAAAGGTTAGAGTCACTCTGCCGTCTAGGAAGCCTGGGTGAGCCAGTTTTCAAAGCTGGTCTGAGAGACCCTTTGTCTAAGGGTGACCTGAGACCCACTGGGAGGTCACCAGGTTTTAGTGAGGGCATAAGCGTGGCATGATCCATCTTAAAGCCCTCACGAGAGTGGAGTTATTGCCCAGCTTTTTTCCAGCCACCTGCTTGCCCACCATAGAGAAAGTCTTGACTGAGAGTCAGCCTAGGGTGTGGTGTCTCTAACCCCCTCTGATGCCCTCTCAGCCCGCTCAGGTAGGGGGCTCCAATGGTCATTAGACAAAAAGCCTTCTTCAGGTACCAGGGCTGCAGGGGGCAGGGGGACCACAGCTGGCTCTGAAGACCTAAACAGAAGCAGACCAGACCAGTTCATGCAAATAGAACCAGAGCCCACACAGCATCTAGATGCCTGTCTGTCTCACTCAGTATGTGGGTGCTCCAGGGTAAGATTCACACCCCAGGCAGAAGACTGAGGTGCCTACTTAACATATCAAAGTGGACCTGACCTCCAGGTTCTCCAAGAATCCCCAGTTCCTACCTGTTGCAGGGTATGGCTTGCACACCCCACCCTCTGCCCTGAATTCTCCAGCCCAGGGGACTGGGACTGTCCCCCCCCCCAAGGCTTTTCCCTGAATAATCCAGACATTTTGTTTACTTTTTTGTACCTTTGGCGTCCTGGCTGCTGCACCTGACTCCCCTCTCCCTATCTCTTCCCTTCCCCTCTCCCCACAATGCTCAGTTCAGCCTGGTCAAGTCCACTCAGGCCTCTCCCAGATGTCCCTGTCTCTGACTGTGTTCTCCCTTTTATCTACAATAAACTTTCTCCTCCCCCATACCTAGGAGCAGCCATGTCCTTTCCTTTCCTTTCCTTTCCTTTCCTTTCCTTTCCTTTCCTTTCCTTTCCTTTCCTTTCCTTCTTTCTTTCCTTCACTGGAAGCTGATCTTGGGTCCCATGGTGGGCTGAATGAGAACGTCCCCTCACAGGCTTATACATTAAAGTGCTTGGTCACCAGGTGGTGGGACTGTTAGGGAAGGATCAAAGGTGTGGCCTTGTCGGAGGAGGCTTTGAGGTTTCAAACACCCACTCCAGTTCCCAGCTTCCCCATGTCCAGGGATCAGGATGTAAACTCTCAGCTACTTCTCTAGTATTGTCTGCTGCCATACTTTCCTCTATGATGACAATGGACTAATTCTCTGAAACCATAAGCAAGCCCCCAATTAAATGCTTTTTTAAAATAAGAAGAGCTGCCTTGGTCATGGTGTCTCGTTACAGCAATAGAACGGCAGCCAAGACAGGTCCTCTGCAGGCGTAGTACACACTCTTAACCGCCTGGCCAGGTCCTCAGCCCCTCCTCTCCCAGCATCTTGTGGGAACCAAAAGTGGGGCCTTGCCACACACGACAGAAAAGTTGTGATCAATCTCCACATCTCCCATGCCTGTGACATGGATAGGACCGTGCCTGGGACCACTCTGCCTGTGTCCGGGAGCCCCACCGAGGGCGTCAAAGGCTGGCAGCACGTCGAAGTCCACGCTCTGGTCCAGCAGTGTCTGGGATGTCAGGGAGAAGCTGAGCACTCGGGGATTCTTCCTGTTGGAGATCTCAAACTTGACATCGAACTTCTGCTTCTGCTGGCACGCCTCCAGCTGTGCCCGGAACTCTGAGATGACCCCTGCCAGGTGGCTGCCTTGTTCAGAGAACTGGCGGAAGCAGCTGAGGAACACCACAAGGTCGGCATCCGAGCGCCCTTGTAGAGCTGTGCCTTTGGCAGAAGAACCGCCCTGAGGAGGACATGGAAGGTGGCTTGAGCCCTGAGTGCCCTTTGATGTCCCACAGATTGTGTGTGTGTGCGTGTGAGTGTGTGTGTGTGTGTGTGTGTGTGTGTGCATGCGGAGGTCAGAGGTCGACACTGGTGTTTCCACCAATCTCTATTATTATTATCGTTATGATTTTGAGACAAGGTCTCGCTGAGCCTGGAGCTCACCAATCTAGCTGTGCTGACTGACCAGGGAACCCGAGGGGTGGTCTTCTCTCTACTCTGGAGTTTGGGTATCACAGGCAGTCTCCATGATGCCAAGTTCACGCAGTGCTGGGGTTGGAACCCAGGGATTCCTGTATGCCAGTTAAATTCTCTGCCAGCAACGTGTCCTCCAAGAAAAGAGAATCCCCCTTTCTGGAGGTGTAGCACTCCCAAGGGCTGCCACATAAGAAAACAGTTTTGTAGATTTGTATGGAAATCAGATGACTGACTGTTAATAAATTTCTTGTGTTTTTAGTTTAAAAAGAAAGATAAAGGCAGATCCAAGAACCAGAGAAAACAGCCAGCCCTGGTACCCTGTGGATGTCTCTGGATCACGCTGTGCCTGTAAGCACACCGCTCTCCAGCTGAATCAGCCACCTTGTTCCGTTGCTGTAGACATGGACATCACTGGAGCCCACGAGGCGGCTGGAGAGGGGTCCAGCCCACAGGAGTTCCCTCACTTGCAGCTTTCCAGGCCTCACCTTAACCACCTTGAGCACTTTGATGGGAGAATCCCGGAAGCAGTTTTCCTTCAGGAAGGAGCATATAGTATCTACGGCTTTCTTTACTTGATCCAGGAAATGGCAGTCGGGCTAGAGGAATTTGCTGATGTCCAGGTCCCCAGCTGGGGTCTGGTGAAGAAGGGCTGGCTGTAGAAAGAAATGGGCAGTGCTGGCTGAAGCAGGATGCCGGGGAAACCCACGTGTCAGGCTTCAGCATTCCGGAATGATGCTGCTCCCACGGTCTCCCACGTCTCCTGCACCCACGGTCCTTCCCCTCTGACTGGTGTGTCCCTAAGTAACGCAGCAGGGCCTGAGCTCCAGATCTGTTTCTACCACTGACAGGGAGCCTCAGTTTCCCCTCCCCATCTCAGTGGATCTTGTGTGTTAAGCCAATGGAGTAAGATTGTATTGGCTATGGCCTAAGTTTGATTTGTTTTTCAAAGATTCGTACATTGCATGCTGGGTTGTCAGTGGGGGGGGGGGTGCCTTTAAGGTGGAGCCCTGCAGAATGTGCCTCAGGGTNCAGAATGTGCCTCCGGGTGGAGTTGAGATAGTCCTCAGGGAATCCTGAATGAATTCTGACAGGGAGATGTGGCAAGAGCCATGCTGGCCCTACATAGCCCTGTGGCATCTTGTCTCAGAGCATGATGCATTCCTTTGGCACACACTACCCCAGCGGCGACACTGGCCATTGTGCCAGCGCCATCACCTTGATCCACCTTCCCTAGAGAGCTGCCTGGCTTCAGGTCTTTTCTACAGTCACAGAAATGGACTAAGACGGTAGCTGCAGGTGGCTTATGTCTTGGGTTTTCTTCTCCAAGTGCAAAGCCCAAATACTTAACTAGGGCCTTATGTAGAGATGGGACACGGGGAGGATGCTGCTCAGTTTAGTTTTGTCAACTTGACAAGAGCCACAGTCATCTGGGAAGAGGGAACCTCAGCTGAGAAAATGCCACCCTGGCACTGGCCCATAGGCAAGCCTGTGGGCATGTTCCTGAGTAATGATTGACGTGGGAGGACCCAGCCTGCTGGAGGTGGTGCCACCCTGCACAGGCTGTCCTGGTAACCACGAGGAACAAGCCAGTGGGCAGCACTCCTCCGTGGCCTCTGCCTCAGCTCCTGCCTCCAGGTTCCTGCCTTGTCCTCCCTCAGTGGTGGACCGGGAAGTGCGAGTGTGAGCCAAATGCTGTCCCCTCCTCGGGACGCTGTTGGCCATGGTGTTTATCCCACAGAGAAAGCCAACTATGACAGGGAGGCAGCAGAGGGTGGACGGGATGAGAAGCCGGGCTTCAGCCAGGCACATGCTTGGGCCTCAGGGAGCTCGGGGGTGGGGACTGAACCCCAGATAAAGGCAGTTCATTGTATCTGAGTGTCAACAGGGCACGGGCTGAGGTCAGCGCTCCAGAGGAAGGGCAGCTGTCACCGTCAGCATTCCTAGAGACTGGGGAGGTGCATCCTGGCATCAAGAGACATGGAGAGGAGGCTACAGTGCTTACCACCCCAGTGAGCCCACCACCCTGGTGTCCTGTCTCCTTAAAAAAACGAAAAACATAACATTTAATATGTGGCATACGATGCTTGCACCAGGGGTGTGTGTGTGTGTGTGTGTGTGTGTGTGTGTGTGTGTGTGTGCGGCAGATCATCTGTGAAGGTCAGAGGACCACTTGGTGGGGTCAGTTCCCTCTTTCCACTTCCACATGGGTTCCGGGAATGAACTCAGGTTGTTGACCTTGTAGTCAAGCTCTTTCCCCGCAAGGTCATCCCAGTGACCCCAGGGCACCATCTCTTACCATCACATCCCAGGGTGGCACAGGAGTCCCATCTCCACTCTGAAGGCAAACTTGTGACTCCAGAGCTGCTGCCTCCCGAGCTAACAGTTCCCAGCTGCCCTGGCCCACGTTCCAGGTGGGGTCCACAGGGTCCAGGATTAGAGGCCTGGGGACAAAGCAGATGGAGGTGGGGAGGTACAGTCAGCGATGAGCAGCTGGGAGGGGCCGAAAGGAACATTAGATGGAGTCCAAGCCAACTGCCTCAATCAGAGAGCTCTTGGGCCAATTAACTCTAATGACGTTTAACTGTGCTAATCAAATGGGCTCTGGAGTTTTTGGGGGCATCCAATGTACCTGCTTCCTCATCACAATGCAGAGGCAAGTGGGGAGGGTGGGATAGGTGAACCAAAGCCCACCATGGCTCCTCCTGGGTACTCAGACTCCAGGAGGGAGGCAGAAGATGGCATTGAGGTGGGCGCTGGGGAAGTATGCACCTGGCTTTCTGAAGCTGGCTGAGAAGATGCGCTCTGAGGGCCGGGTCCTGTATGCTGTAGTTGACTATCCAGTAGACACAGAGTGACCGATACTGCTGGACCAGCCTCAGGACAGTCCGCAGGCCTTCAGCCATGCTGAACCCCGGTTTCCCACAGCCTTGCTCCCAGGCAAAGATTGTCAGGAGCTCCAGGGCATAGGCTGGGGGCAGAGCAGCACCTGCTGCCTCTCCTCCTTTATCTCGAGAGGCAACCTGTCATCCAAGCAGAGATCAGTCAGGGTGGCCACCTGGAGGCTGGCTCTTGGGACTTAGAAAGAAGCAGGGGGTGTGTAAAACAGAACCTCAGAAGAACTGGGTGGCAGAGACTCCCTGGATAATGCTTTGTGTTTTACAGATTGGGGAAACTGAGATCTGGAGGGGGCTTGTGACTTGTCCCAGGTCAGACCGTGAATTGGGGAGCTCAGATTTGGGTGAGACCTCCCTCAAGGAGTATGAGGAGCTGTATGGGAATGGGGGCTGCAATCTGTCCATCATAGTATCTCATCACCCTCAGGCGACAAGCGTGGGCTCTGGCAGGTGCGTGTTGAACACACAGAGGTTGTGGACTAAGGTCCACCTACAGGGCTGCTGCACTGACCAGAACGCCTGCGACTCCGAGGAGGTTGCAATGCTGCAGGTCCAGAACCAAGGTTTATCTTTAGCACCCTTGCCCAACTCTGGGTCTGACTTGGCATCCTTATGACTGTTCCGCAGAACCTTTCGGGATTTGTTGATTTAACAGCTAGCTTCCACCAGCCCAAAGGCTAAAACTGTTATCAACAGCATAGGAGGCTATAGCAGAGCTAACCCTGTTTGCAGTTACCCACCGCTGTATTTCAGAACTGTTTGATTTATGCCTTTTATTTTCTTTTTGTAGTATTTTTGAGACAGGGTCTCTCTATGTAAGGTTACTCACAGAGATCCGCCTACCTCTGCCTCCTGAGTGCTGCGTTAAAGGTGTGTGTCACCACACCTGACTTAGGCTTTCTTTATTCTGTTCCCATGAAATAACTGTCCCCATGGAACCTGGAATTTGGTGACCTAATCCTGGTTGCTCGTATTCCAGTCCAGGTTATACTTTTATCCCCTCTGAGGGGAGACCTGGTTTTTGTTCTTGTCAGTGGCATGAATGCAAGTTAGCCTTCAGAAGAGGAGGTTCTAGAAGCTGCTAGGGTGCAGCACAACTTAAAAAGAGGTGGTGATGGGGACCATCGTAGGCACTTGGAGGTAATGACCCCCCCTCTCATTTTTCTCATCCACCTGTGAGGTTTCAGACTGACATAAGGTAATGGGGAGGAATGAGTGTCAGGACCCAGTAGAGAAATTAATATGCCTGGTGACATTCAAATTCAACTATTTCCATGACAAATGATTCTTAAAGACAATCCACAGACTGGGAGAACACATTCACATTACTATAAATAAATAAGGATCAACATTCACAATATGTAAAGAGCACTAGTGAACCAACAAGAAGTCAGCTCACAAAAGAAAACCATAGACAAAGAACATAGCAAGTGCGTCCTGGAAAGACAATAAAAACGGTCACTAAGAAGATAAACCAACCAGTCTGCAGGCGGGACCCAGCCAAGCGGCCTCACCTGGCGGTACCAGTGTTTGACCAGCAGGATTAAGTTCTTAAGCTTGATTGGACGAGTGTTCACAAAGTCCCTTCGGAGTTCTGTGAAGCAGGCTGCGTGCTCCCCATCCCGGCAGCCACTGCTGAGGAGGGAGGAGTATACCTCAGGTGTGGGCTTGACTCCAGAGCGGGGCTGTCCTGAGGGCAGCAAGGGAGGCGGGTTAGGAAGGACACTGGGCACTGAGCTCAACCTGGGAGGGCAGTGGCTTGAGGAGACAGTGGGTTGGATACAGGGGTGTGAGGGCCTGAGAGGAAGAATGGGTTTCAAGGTGGCTGAACAGAGAGAAGTTTCCGGCTAAGTCAGAGATGCTGGGGCCTGCCTGTTGTGGTCAGGAGCTGGTCTCAGCGAAGAACAGGCGACTATGGCCTGCAGCTTGTCCCCACTCTCAGCTGCAGATGGAGGCGTATTTTGGAATAAGTCAAAGTCTAGCTGGAACATGTCTGAGAATTCAAAATTCTCATAAAGAGAACATTTTCATCAGCCCCTTGTTCACATAAGTCTTAGTTTTCAGGGCTGAGGGACAAGCACTGAGCTCAGGACCACAGACCAGCAGGACCAGGCCTTCCTGATTCCTGTGGTGTCTAAACTGGATATATTTAGGCAAGAAAGTTAGGTTCAGAGAGGGTTTAGGGGCCTTTCTTAGGTCACACAGAAAGTGGGTGGAAGGTCAGAATGCAGCAACCTATCTTTCTCCTAACCATGGCTCCTCCAACTCTGAATCAGGCCGAGGACCTCTCACCCAGCACATCAAAGGCAGGCACCAGGCTAACATCCATCCAGTTTTCCTGATCTGCTGACATCAGCCAGAACTGCAAGACGCCAGTCGCCTTTGGCTCAGAAAACTGAAAGGTCAGTCCAGGCCCAGGGTGGTGTCCCCAGGACTCCAGCAACGCCCGCATGGCACCCAGGGTCTCTGTGCATCTGGTCTTCTGGTCCCCAAAGCTCCTGAAGCAGTTGAGGAAGACAACAAGTTCTGCATCACAGCCACCCCTGAGAGCTGTGCCCCGGGCATAGGCTCCTCCCTGTGAAGAGAAAAGACAGCTGGGGACCTCACGAAGGACGGGGTGGGCCGTGTGGGCTGAGGAGGCAGCTCTCTGCATCCAACACTGCCACACCAACTCCAGTGTCGTCTGTGTGACATGACATATGTCATTATGCCAGATGGGAGCTACGTGTCCCATGGGACTAGGCTTCCTGGAGGTCAATGGCAGACAGCCTGGTATTAGCCACAGCTGAGGCATAGACGGGTTTCTCGATTAGCTGGCTATGCGGGATATGAGCTTTGCACAATCTCTTTTATAATAATGATAGTCTTTATATATACAAGACAAGGATTGTCTCTTCAGGAACAGCTCTGGAATAGGGAAGCACAGTATGGGAATGTATAAGACTACAGAAGAACCTTTGTCATACACAGGGTGTATGATGAGCAAGGGAATAGATGGGTTAATGTTGATGGACAAAGACTGTTATATTATACTTTCAACTTTATGGATAGGCTTGCTAGATCCCAACCCCCATGATGTCTGCTGCATAAAAAGGCACTAAAAAGTATAGTTCAGCAGGTGCAGAGAACTGATTAGGTATATTTGGTCACTAGATGAAATAAAGGGTTAGGAAGAGGAAGGGCCATGATAGCGATAATGAGACAGAAACTTTCTGTTCATAAGATGAAACCACTTGCCTGAGGTTTACAGTTCCAAGGACAAGATTTCCTCTAAGGATGCTTTATGTCTAACGCCTGTTCCTGATAATATACTTTTCTTAAATATTGCTGATGTGACTAAAAGAAACTTTCATACTGTGCCAACCAACACATGACCTTCTGATTTGTTCTTTGAATACTATATAATGAAAACATGAATTCAGTAAAATTGCAGCAGATTCCAACCACTCTCTTGTGTGTTGTGTCTGTCATTCGCCGAACTTATGCCTTCCTGTTACCAAGACCCTGCTTCTCCCACGGTCTGAGTGGCTCCCCTGAGCGGGTCCGTGGCACAACACCAGGCAGAACCCGGGTCCTGCTCACAGCAGCCAGGCCTGAGATCTGGAAGAAGGGACTTCAATCTGTAAACGTGTGATTGTCATTTGATGCTAGGCACCAGCCCCCACCTGTTCCTTTTCTATTTTACAAAGATTTTCATTTCATGTGTGTGAGTGTTTTGTTGTACATATGTATGTGTGGTGCATGTGTGCCCAGAGTCCACAGAGCCAAGAGGAGGAGTGCTGGATCCTTTAGAACGGAAATTACATTCAGTTGGGAGCTGCCAGGTGGGTGGTAGGAACTGAACCCAGGTCCTCTGCAAAACACAGCCAGAGCTATGAACCCCCCAAGCTGTCTCTGCAGGTCCCTTTTCCATTTTCACATGTGTGCATATTTGCAATGTGTGGGCACACACGCATGTGGACATGTGTGTGCCTGGGGACGCACTACGTTGATGTCAGGAATCGTCCCCGGTCACTCCTCCGCTTTACTCACCGAGGCAGAGTCCCTGGATCAAACCCAGTCCTCGCCAATATGGCTAGTCTTGATGGCCTGCTTGCTCTGAGGATCCTGTCTCTCCCTTCAGAGACAGGGATTATGTAGTCTCTGGGGATTTGAACTCTAGCCCTCATGCTTGTGTGGCAAATGCTTTAACCACTGAGCTGCCCCTCCAGGCTCCATTCTCAGTCCTTTCAAAACGGAACCAAGTGTGGTTGGGTACGTTCACGCTCACTGTAGCACAAGCATAGAAGTGTGCTGTGACAGGCCTAGTGTTTCCGGTGGTTTGATGTCAGACTTCCGGCCTGAGGACCCAGGAAGGACACTTCCACACCCTGTGCCCTGTGCCCTACATCTGCCACACGTTATCTGTTCCCAGAGCACAGCCACCCTGGTGTGGCCACGTATGGTGGCAGATACAGGTGCTTGAGCCTGACCACAGGATGAGAATCAGATTGTGGTACAGGTCCCAACCCTGAGGCCCTTGTCATTGCAACGATGACTCCAGGCCCCTCACTGCTGTGTGGAGGGCAACTCACCCTCCCTAAGGACGCTGGGATCCTCACCTCACAAGGAAAAAAATGGGAAAACTGGGAGGGGATGCTTCCATCTCCCGTTCGTCAAGTCAAAAGCAGAGACTGAGGTCTCAGCTGTCCCCAGTGGCGCAGGGAGAGGATCTTTTTCCTCCCATAGGGTATTGGGTTCAATTTTGGTTTTCAAACCCATACCATGGGGAGTTTAAAGAGGCATTGACCCACGAACCCTGTTCCTTCCACCTCTACCCCTGTCCTCTCTGTGTGATTGAAAAGAAAATTTCTAGCCCAGTGGGGGTGGCCTGTGCTGGCCTGTGGTGGCCTGTGGTAGCCTGTGGTGGCCTGTGCTGGCCTGTGGTGGCCTGTGGTGGCCTGTGGTGGCCTGTGATGGCCTGTGGTGGCCTGTGGTGGTCTGTGATGGCCTGTGGTGGTCTGTAGTGTTCCACCTTCCTAACCCCAGTACTGAGGGGACATGATAGATCTAAAATATTCACTTTCTAGAGCAGGTAACTGTGTCCCAGAGGACAGGCAGTTTGCACTGCAGATGCTTCAGGGACTGCTGGTCACCTGAGATAGGGGCCCATTCTGACATCGATCCTGAGGTCTGTGACTCCCAAACCCTGTGCCTTCCTTCTTGACTTTTTGGCCAAGCTGGGAACCACAGCATTCCAAGACCCCTTTCAGTGGGGGAGAGATGCCCCTGAAACTCAGTGTGGGCAGGGAGTGGACAGCAGGAGCCAGAAGATAGAAGCCGGAACAGTCCCCCTTGGGACACTGGAAGGGACCAGCCCGCTCATGTGTTGACCTGGGTCTCCTTATTCTCCACTGTCAGTCTGCCGCAGGCATATTTACACACTCTGTCCCTGCAGCCCCGGGGAATGGACCAGTCCCCTTGCCATCTCCCTGGCTCTCTGTACCTCCCCCCGACTCCTTTGCTATGTTTCTTCTGGTTTTTAATCCACCTCTGGGTCTCTGCACAGCTGCTCCCAGGGCCTTGCATGCTCTTCCACATCAGCATTTGGTTGGAGGTTCTGTGTGCTCTTGTCCTTGGCTAAGACGTTCCTTCCTGGGGTAGCAACTCAGGAGCAATTTCTAGTTTCCAGGCTGAGTAAGATACCCTGCTTCTCCCTTCTCCAGGATCTTGTCCTGAGGAAGGGGAGAAAGAAAGAGAAGGAAAGCCATGGTCGTGGGGGTGTGGGGGTTAAGATTCTGCAAGGCTGAATAACTAAGTAGAACTTTGGGAGGGAGCGTTGGGATGTTGCAGATCCAGAGCTGAATTATCATGGGCTTTCTTCAGTCAGTCGTTGAAGTCAGTTGTTGGCCACCCCCGTGTCTGGTTTACATCCTTGGAACCATCCTGCCAAACCCTTGGAATGTGTCTGACAGTGGTACATGTGTTTTAATCTCAACACTCAGAAGGCAGAGGCAGGAGGATTTCTGGTGACCTGATGCCAGCCTGGTTACGTAGGACAGTCTGGGCTACTGTAGAGACTGCCTCTAAAACAATAACAAAAATCCTTGCAAGAGCCAGGTAGCTGCTTCCTGACCCCTGTGGGATGGAGCACCTGCTGCTTCCCTGCCCAGGGCCAGGTCAGGCAGGATGTAAAGGGTCTGGTTTAAGGTCACGGCCTCTAGCAGGGTTGAGACCCTGGATCCAGACCAGTTGGGCTCTGACACACAGGCAGGGAGGCTTAGGCATGATACCACAGTGCAGAGAAGGAGCTGTGTGCACACACGTATGTGCCAGGGTGGCATGATACCACAGTGCAGAGAGGGAACTGTGTGCACACATGTATGTGCCAGGGTGGCATGATACCACAGTACAGAGAGGGAACTGTGTGCACACACATATGTGCCAGGGTTTGTATGAAGATTGGCCAACTGGGACGTCTCACCCTAGGGGTCAAAGTCAGCAGCAGGACATTCTTTTTGAGCTGGTGTGTGTCAGCATGTGGGGCTCATCTGGTAACTTCCGGTCAAGGCTTCCTGTCCTCTATGTCTGATTTCGCTGCAGGAACACCACCCTCTTCCCAGGTGCTTGAACGTTCACAGGTCTGGGTTCTGTTTCCTCAGCAGTCAGGAGGTTGGAGTGAACCCTGGCCCTGGGGACTCTGCCTGTGAACTGTCCTGTCATGATCCCCTCCTGTTCACACCCACAGTGCCTCCTGGAACCCCCTATATCTCAGATATGGAGTCCCTGGTCCCTGGTTGGTTAGCGATATTTAGGCAATGGGGGGAGGGCACCAGGAGGAGGGGCCTCACGGAAGGACTTTAGGCTATTAGGGAGCATGGTCTCAAAGAAGGTATATGAATCTCCATAGCAACAGAACAAATGTTGGAAAGTAATATGAGAAAAGACCTGAGAGATGCCCACAGGGAGAGAATGGACCCTTAACGTCACCTGCGAGCCTGGTGCTTGGTGTGATGTCACAAATGGAGCTGAGCAAAGGGCAGGTAGAGCCTTGACTTTTTCTGAGGTTGGGGGTTGGCCTTGAACTCACAAAGATCCTCCTGCCTCTGCCTCCCCAGTGCTGGGATTAAAGCTGTGCACCACCATCTGAGCAGTGACTTTTGTTGTTCTCAGATTTCTGCAAGGCCAGGGTGGGCATGGGGCTCGGTTGGCAGAGTGCTTGTCCAGGGCTTAACAGTGTGGGGCTCGGTTGGCAGAGTGCTTGCCCAGGGCTTAACAGTGTCAAACTCTGGGCTCCATATAAGCTCACATGGCATGTGCACGCACACACACAAACACACACACACACACTGAGGCATGTGTGTGCATGCACACGAGATTCTAGAACTGAGTGCATGTTTTGTACAGTCCATTCATTTGTCAGACAGATGAGGAAACCATGACTTCCTGTCATGTCCTGACAGGAAAACCACTCTCCTAGCCTGATGTTTAACACACCAGAAGACCACCTCTTGCTTCCCCTGTGTTCCAGAATCTTCTAGCTATCAGACTCACCTTGAGATTCTTAAAGCCAGCTGAGTAGGCTATCCTCCCTCTTCCTTTTGAGACAGTATTTATGTGTACATAGCCTAGGCTAGCCTTGAACTCCTAATCCTTAGACCTTGGCCTTCCAAATTCTGAAATTACAAATATGTATAGGGACACCTGGCTGCTGCTCATTATTATTATTATTATTATTATTATTATTATTATTATTATTATGTTATATCTCTTTGACACACACACAGGAGGGCATGGAAGTGGTAAAGATGAGCTGGGCATTGTGGCACACTATAATCCCAGCATTCTGGGGACTGAGGCAGGAGGATTGCTGTGAGTTGAAGGATAACCTGGCCTATTTGGCTATGAGACCCCATTCAACAACTAAAAGTGTCACTGACATGGTTCAGAGGATGCAGGGGTTTGTTGCCAAGTCTGATGGCCTAAGTTTGATCCTGGGACCCACATGGTGGAAGGAGAGAGAGCCGACTCTTGGAAGTTGTCCCCTGGCCCCACATGTTCACACACATGAAATAAAGGCAATAATATATTTTAAAGTATAATTTTCTTGGTCCTCACCCAGATCTGCTCAGGACCCTCAGCGGGGCTCTTGCTGTCCCGTCCTAGCCCTTATGTGAAGGGTCTTCAGCATCGCATCCCTCAGGCAAGGTCAGTGTTAGGTTTCTATTGCTGTGAGAGTCACCATAACCATAGCAACTCTTATAAAGGAAAATATTTAATTGGAGTGGCTTGCTTGCATTTCAGAGGTTCGGTCCAACATCATGATGGGGAGCATGGTGGCATGCAGGCCGACAAGGTGCTGGCTCATCATCTTCCAGCCACAACATTCCAGGTGAACAACACTGTTCAATCTTTCTGTCCTTAAAGTCATCAACAGTCTTACCCATCTGTGAATCCTACCAATAAGGACGGGCCTGGCAAGATACAGCCATGGGTGCAACAGTGGCATGGATATTATGGGGGTCACTGGCCACGCTCTGACTGGATTTGAGGGCCACGCCACGAGAGGAAACTCCAACCTGGTTCTGCACATCTGGTTGAGAACCCATGGCTGAGAGCTCAAAGGCCCCAGGGATGAACCTACTGGAGCTATCCTGACAAATGGACACAGTATCAGGCTACCCTCTGCATCTCTGCTCCTGTGGACGGGTGCAGCTCTCTGACGTCAGCAGAGAGGTCTCTCTGTGCGGTGGATGGTGGTTATACAGAGTTACAACTGAAGCAGGGAACAGGGTCTGTGGAGTGCTCAGCCACAAGCGGGGCGTCTGTATTGCACCCCCTCCTCTCATGGCTCAGGGGACATAGAGAAAGAGGGGATGGAAAGATCGGACGGTGGGAGAAGACTGGGGCAGATCAGAGTCTTCTGGACACAGCAGGACAGCTGCCACTGTGAAGTCACACAGCTGTGGTAGCCTGAACAAGGTCAAGAGGATCAACGTTCTAGCCTGGATGGGAGGGGCACTCACACACCCTCTCCCTTGATGAGGAGCCATTGGCAGTGGTGGCCATTAGTGCACAGAGAGTGTCGTGGGGATCCTATGGTTGGGATGAAACACAGTGACCAAGAGCAACTTGGGGAGGAAAGAGTTTATTTCACTCACAGTTCCCTGTCACAGTTCATCATCAAAGGCAGTCAGAGTAGGAACTCACAAAGGGCAGCAACCTGGAGGCAGGAGCTGATGCAGAGGCCTTGGAGGGTGCTGCTTCCTGGTTACAGTCCACGATGATGGAGGCATTTCTTCAGTTGAAGTTCCTGCCTCCCAGACAACTGGCTTGTGTCAACTTGGCATTAACCCAACCAAGACAGAGTTCATTTTCCTTAGGGGTGTGGTCGCTGGCAAGTTGCCCACATTCCCATGCATGTACTCACACCCGTGTGTATATAAGAAGCATTAACTGGGTTCACTGGTTTACTCACTAAAGTTACATGAAGTTATGAGGGGAGTTGGGGGGACCATGAGCTGTGAAGGGGTAAGGGGAGGGTGAATTTGATAAAAATACATTGCTGTATATTATGAAAATTTCACACATATTTTTCAAAATGTACAGGAAGATTCTTAATTCCACTTTTTGTTTTTCATCGTCCAAGAGGCACAAGTAACCTCCTGCAGAGCTGGTCAGTTCCTTCCAAGGGGCTCGTGAGGAATAGTAGTGTGTGCCCAGCAGCAGCTGCACATGTGGCCAAGAGGGTTAACCCTTGTGACCTGTGCACTCCCTGGCTCAGTCAGGCTTGCCAGGGGCGTTGGCCTCATTGGCTGAGTGATATGTCATATCTCTTTGACACACACACAGGAGGGCATGGAAGTGGTACAGATGAGCTGGGCATTGTGGCACACTATAATCCCAGCATTCTGGGGACTGAGGCAGGAGGATTGCTGTGAGTTGAAGGATAACCTGGCCTATTTGACTGTGAGACCCCATTCAACAACTAAAAGTGTCACTGACATGGTTCAGAGGATGCAGGGGTTTGTTGCCAAGTCTGATGGCCTGAGTTTGATCCTGGGACCCACATGGTGGAAGGAGAGAGAGCCGACTCTTGGAAGTTGTCCCCTGGCCCCACATGTTCACACACATGAAATAAAGGCAATAATATATTTTAAAGTATAATTTTCTTGGTCCTCACCCAGATCTGCTCAGGACCCTCAGCGGGGCTCTTGCTGTCCCGTCCTAGCCCTTATGTGAAGGGTCTTCAGCATCGCATCCCTCAGACAAGGTCAGTATCATTTTTAGGGTTTCTATTGCTGTGAGAGACACCATGACCACAGCAACTCTTATAAAGGAAAATATTTAATTGCTTGCATTTCAGAGGTTCGGTCCATTATCATGATGGGGAGCATGGTGGCATGCAGGCTGACAAGGTGCTGGCTCCATCTTCTTCAGAAGGCTACAGGAAGTGGACTGTAACTCTGTGTTGTATGATGGGCATGTGAAACCTCAAAGCCCACCTCCCTAGAGACAGCCTTCCTCCAACAATGCACACCTCATAATAGTGCCACTTCATATGAAATCATAGGGACAATACATTCAAACTACCCGAGTCAGGGTAAACCAAGGGGTCTTTATTAACAACCAGGCCATGAAGACTGTACTTTTTGATGAGGGCAGGCTTCTGAAATGAATGATGTATCTATGGCTACCTGCTTCTTCAAAAATAAAATTCCTTAAAGTCGTCAAGGGCTTGTAGCCATGACTGTGGACAGACCGAATGTTCCAGTTATTTCCTCTGTCTTCCTTCCATCCCTTGCTCTCTGCAGAGATTCCAACAGTGACTCAGGGTGTGTGTGTGTGTGTGTGTGTGTGTGTGTGTGTGTGTGTGTGTGTGTGAATGCATGATTGTTTTTTGAGACAGGGTCTCATCATGTAGCTCAGGCTGGCCTCAAACTCTTCATCTTCTGTGTCAGCTTCCAGGACTTGGGATCACAAGTATGGACCAACTGCCACCCTGCCATGATGAACATCCGCTCCTGCTGGGCAGGGAGGGTTAGGGATGGAGACAGGCTAGTTCCTCATGGTGATTTGTCCTGGGTATAAGTCAGCAATTTACATTATTGAAGTTGGGGGTCACAATTGACTGATAATGGCAGCTGGACAGAATGGCAGACCCCTGTAACCTCAGAACTTGGGAGGCCAATGCTGCAGATACCCAAGTTCACATCTATCCTGAGCAACATAGTGAGGTTCCACATTAATGAAATATGAACCCTTTGTCCTGTATGATGAACAGATGGGGTGGGAGGGCAGTGAAATCATGTGGAGGATGTCTTGGATGATGGCCACATGGGTGTGCACCTGAGGACCCAGGGAACTGTGAGACCAGAAGGCTGAACAAGCTCGCCATGGCCTGGGCAGAAAGCTCATCATATTGTCCCGGTATGGACCAGTCATGTGCCACACACCGACCACAGCAGTGGTGAAACTGGATGCCAGCATTTTCTGGATGTTTCTCACTTGCTCTTCACATTTTAGTGAGTGTCTGTATTGCTGTTAAATGTCTAGGTGACTATAAACCATTCTTCTTTCAGTAACAGAAGACCAAGAAGGAAAAATAAAACAATATGTTAAAATACTTCCTGCAGGATGAGGGTTTGAGAATCCAAACGTAAGGCCTCGCTGAAGCACCAAAGTGTCAGGGAGCCCAGGAGCCATAAACCCCAGAGGCCTCTGCCCCTCCCCTTCTGGGAAACAGAAACTAGCTGTGGATATAAGGTGCAGCTGGCTCCAGCGGCAGTGCCACAGTCAGCAAACACAGCTGGCCCGAGGATGACCCAGAAACTCAACAACACCCCTGCCAGAGATCTGGACAAGTTCATAGAGTACCACCTCCTTCCTGACACCATCTTCCGAACTGAGGTCAGAGCAGCCATCGACACCATATGTGCTTTCCTGAAGGACAGATGCTTCCAAGGTACTACCCATCCTGTGAGGGTCTCCAAGGTGGTGAAGGTGAGTTCCCCTCCACCTGAGCTGACCCGGATGGGGAGGGAGTGGACCCTCAGGAGCCAGGCTGCAGCCCTGAGTGAGAGTGGGTTACCCACCTCTCTATGTCCCAGTGTTCTCATGTGCACCCCAGATGTGGCACAGGGTAAAGAGCAGAACAGAGACCCCCACATGCTGGATGACTGGACTGAGGGAGCCTCATTGTCCATGTTTCCCACCTGCCAAATAGGACCTCATGACAACAGTACCTAACCCATAGTCACTGTCATGGCTACTGAAATGTCATTTTGTAATGCCAACTCAGCTCTGTGGGGTGTACACGTGTGTTAGTGAGTGTGCCCTATATTTAATTTTGGGAGGTGTTGTGAAATGGTGGGAGATTGTACCTTTGCAGGCCAAGAGGCGACATGGCAGGTGAGAGACAGACACACCATTCCGAAGACAGGACTTATGTGGGGAGTTTTATTGGAGGAAGGGAAGGGAGAGACAGAAGAGAGGAAGCACAGAGTGACCTTGTGGGAAGAGAGAGAAAAGGAGAGAGAAAGAGAGAGCAGTACAGAGGAATGCAGAGAGAAAGATGAAGAGGAAGGAAAGGTAGAAGTAGGCAGAGTTCTGCCTCTTAAAGGAACAGGGTACTGCCTGGGTGACACACTGTCGGGTATCCAGGGTGCAGGGACCATATGTGTCTGGATGCTAACGTTCCTCCCCTTTATTTATTAAAAGGTTGAGGAGTTAGGTGTGACAGGTTAAGGAAGTGAGGGCACGAACTCTCGAGACTGCTTCCTGCTGGTTCGTGGGGTGTCAACCGTATGTGGGAAACCTGAGAAAGCTGGAGTGCTGGCCATGTCCTGGGTTAGTTGGTGGTTTCACTGCTGTCCAGGATCTATGGAACTGTCTGCGCCTCTTGGACCTGGCAACATGCTGGCAGAGCAGAGGACAAGGTTAAGTTTAGGGGATTTTTTTTTTTCTTGGATTCTGGTCATTGAGAGAGGGGAGTGTCAAGACCAGGGACAGCTGGGGAGGCACAGTACGACCTGTGTGAGGTGAATCCAAGTCAAATGCCTGGAACTTACAAGAATTCTTTGAGTTTGCAAAAACATATAAACTTTAGACACATCAGAATTTTTACTGCATATAATCAGTATTGGAATTTAAATCACAGAAACAGCAGCGCACTCATCAGAAGTGATGCTGGTTGAAAGCATTAATGCTCTTTCTTCTGTCCAGAAAACTGAGACAGATGTTTTTAGCACAACGAAAAGGACCTTTTAAGTCTAGAGTTAGGAAACAACCAAAGGGAACTCAACATCCTGAGCTGTGGCTATGATAATATAGTGGCATAGGCCAGTGGTTACTACTCTGCCCAAGCTAGGTTAATAGCTTATCAGAATTGTATTGATTACTGTTAAGACTATGAGCTTGTGGAGTCTTAGTAGCATAATGAGAGAAAGAGAGAGAGAGAGAGAGAGAGAGAGAGAGAGAGAGAGAGAGAGCAATCTGGAACATGCTTCATTTATTTAAGTGTCTCAAATCACTTTCTCTGTCAGCTCTTAAGCCTTTTTCCTCAGAACTTTATTGATGTGGTCCAGCTCTGTATGCTATAAATATGTCTTATTACCATTGGTTAATAAGGAAGTTGCTTTGGCCTATGGCAGGGCAGAATAGAGCCAGGTGGAAAATATGGACAAAGATATATAGAGAGAGTAGGCTGAGTAAAGAGATGTCATGTAGCTTAGCTGCTGAAGGAGACAGATGCCTGTCCCGGAAACTTATCAGTAAACCACGAACCTCATGATAAAATACAAAATAATAGGAATGGGTTAAATTAAGATGTAAGAGTTAGTTAATAAGAAGCCTGATACAATAGGCTGAACAGGGTTTTTTTGTGTGTTTGTTTGTTTTGTTTTGTTTTTATTTTTCGAGACAGGGTTTCTCTGTAGCTTTGGAGTCTGTCCTGTAACTAGCTCTTGTAGACCAGGCTGGCCTCAAACTCACAGAGATCCGCCTGCCTCTGCCTCCCACGTGCTGGGATTAAAGGCATGCGCCACCACAGCCCAGCCTGAGCAGTGTTTTAATTTATACAGTTTCTCTGTGCATATATGGTCTGGGCGGCAGGGAAAGAAACTAGCAGACTCCGCTTACACTTTATAACTTACATTTACACACTTAAATAACCTGCATCTGCCCACCTTAAGACACCTTCTTAGGCCCTAAAACATTCTGAGATCCTCGTATCTTAAGCTTTTCTATCTTTACAGAAGTGGCCTTTAAAGCACCTGTTCCTTCCCCGTCATCATGGCATCTCCCTAACACTCGGGAGAAATCTGTCTTGTGAGTTTCTCTTTCTGAGTCTGGGAGCAAGGTGAACTATGTCTAGACCTAGCATTAGCTCCAGGAGAGTGAGGCCTGGGACTTGAATTCTTACACAGAGTGCTGAGAAGGCGGCTGAAGCCTTGGTTGCTGCTGTAAAAGGGGCAGAGTCGTCCAACAGCGTCGGAGTCCAGAGAGGCATAAATTTTACCTGAATTAATGATTAGAAATGGCAGCGACTTATTGCTTGGCTACCTAGGCGGCCACCACAGGGTCCCCCATGGTCACAGAGGTTTCAGGGCAGCATCCATCTTCTGGCTGGAAGAGGCAGGCCTGCAAGGCCCCAGAAGACCCCACAGGCTTCTGTGGAGTAGGGGCTCCTCGGGGGAGCAGCCGACCCTTGTTCTAGGCGACCTGAGGCAGTCTATTCTCCAGGGTCCTGCTGATCACAGTCTGAAGAGGGTTTTGCAGCAGTTGAGGTGATAGGCATTTTTTTTCCTTCAGCGGCTAGCACTGCCACTTATGAAGCAAGTTCCAGGTGGAGGTTCTTCTGTGCAGAACCATCTTCTTTGGAGGGAATGGGGGCCGTGCCAGGAGCTGGCCTGTCCTTCTTTATGACAAACCTTTTAGTTAAACTTTTTAAATGCAGTATTCTGCAGACCTCTGAGTATTTGAGGACTTCTGTCTATTGGGTTTATCTGAGTAGTTATTTGTTAGAAGCCTTACACTAAAAACCGACAATAGTGAAGGTCACACAGTAGGAGAGGGAATAATCTTCTACCTTTAGTTTACGCTTGATTTAATTTTATTTTGCTTTGTTAGGTCTCCCTTGTAGACAGCTCACAGGAAGGACGGGGTGCTATACATCTCTAAGTTAGCTTTTGTTAGTCTGAGATAGATCTTTATAATCTTAAATTTTTTATCATTATATAGAATATATTTTAAAGTAGAGTTGAATCACATGTGCAGTATGCTGTAGCAGAGCTAACCATATATTCTTATCATCGTCTTAAAGTACATGCTAATTTAAAGTACTTGAGACTTTTTTCTTAGTCTAGAAGGAGATACCATGAACAGGGCTCACTGGGATTGTTTAGAGCATTTTCTTAGACAATAGCTACATATATACACACACAGAGTTAAAGCTAGCTTCCATGTACACGTATAGGGTTAAGTCTAAATTATAAACACACCCGTATTAAACAGGATTTGAGAAAAATAGTAAGGGAGAACAGTATGGAGCAAGAGAAAGACTGACTCTCTCTCTCTCACACATACACACACACTCACACTCAGAGCCATATTAAAATCTGGACTCCAGAGATAAACACTGATGTCTGTCATCCTGATTCTGGCTTCTCTCTCCTACCATGAGGACATCCAGAACCATCTATTTTCCTACATAGATCCTGATTTCACGCTCGGGACTGACTAGTATTCCACTGCGCATGTGCCGGCTTTCTCTACTCAACTATCTCCCTGGGTGGTGGACCCCTAGGCTGCTGAGGGCCTGGATTGCTGGCCAAGGCTCTGCCTGTCGCCTGTCATTCTCATCGTTCTCTTTCAGGGCGGCTCCTCAGGAAAAGGCACAGCTCTCAAGGGCAGGTCAGACGCCGATCTGGTGGTGTTCCTTAACAATTTCTCCAGCTTCAAGGACCAGTTAAACCGACGCGGAGAGTTTATCCGGGAAATTCGGGAACAGCTGTATGCATTGCAGCGTGAGGAACGTATTAGAGTGAAGTTTGAGGTTCAGAGTTCATGTTTGCCCAACCCCCGGGCACTTGGCTTCACACTGAGCTCCCCCCGACTTCAACAGGAGGTGCAGTTTGATGTGCTGCCAGCCTATGATGTCCTGGGTAAGGCAGTCAGGGCCTAAGGGTCCCTTCCATCCTCTCTCTCATTTTTGTCGTGTGTGTGTGTGTGTGTGTGTGCATGTGTGGGGATGTCCACACGTGTGTAGATCTATGCACATGTTTGCAGGTGTGTGTAAAGACCAGAGGCCAGTCTTGGACGTCGGTTACTTGGGAGCCTGATTTGTTGAGAGTCTGACCTGGAATTTGCTGGCCCACCTTGGTGGCTCTGGCAGTATGCAGCTGAGCTCAGTGGGGTGTGAGCTCTGATGGAGCTGCAACCACAACCTCGGGCAGCCTGGTGCCTGGGCATGTTTATTAGGTACAGCACAGGGTGGGGGAGGGGTGGCTGGTGTGTAGTTGGTGTCTGTAGGAGAGGACTCAGGCTGTAAACAAATATATTCAGATATATTCACTCAGGCTTCCTCCACTTTCTACGAGACAGCCAGGTTTGTCTGTCTTGTTTTAAGAGAGGTTAAACCGGGGCTGGAGAGATGGCTCAGTGGTTAAGTGCATTGCCTGCTCTTCCAAAGGTCCTGAGTTCAATTCCCTGCAACCACATGGTGGCTCACAACCATCTGTAATGAGGTCTGGTGCCCTCTTCTGGCCTGCAGACATACACACAGACAGAATATTGTATACATAATAAGTAAATAAAATTTAAAAAAACAAAAAAAAACAAAAAAAAAAAAAGAGAGGTTAAACCTTGACCTGGAACTGGCTGGTTTTGTGTGTGTGTGTGTGTGTGTGTGTGTGTGTGTGTGTGTGTGCACCCCAAAATTACAGATTGTCCAACTCTACCGAAAGACAATCAGGAACACCCATGAAAGCACAGTGGGGGTTTGGGAAGCTTAGAGAAAGCTTGAGGCTTTACATTTGGGGACACAGCTCCCTGTTGACCACTGCTATTAACTTAGAGACAAGGTCATTGCCCTTGACTTAAGAGAGCCATAGAAACAGAGAATGAGAGACCAGTCTGGGAGTAAGAGCAGGGCAGCACGCGATGGAAAACCGCAGGAAGCTTGGATACCTGCTGAAAGGAAGGGGTGCAGAGGGGGTGACTCCCCAGAAGGCTGTCTTGGCCATGGACATCCCCAGCCTCAGCAGCTTTCCAGTAGGGAAGGGGGGCCACCACAGAAGGACCCCCTTGGAAATGACAGTGAGTGACAGCCCCAGAAAGGACCTCATTCACAACTCTACCCAAGACGACTTAGTCGGTGCCCCATTGTGTGGTGGACCTTGAAGCTGAAACTCTCCTGGGTCACTGAGTGATGGGCATGTTCCAGTATCACAGAGTGATTTTGCCATGTGCCAGCATCAAAGCCTGATGGTAAGGTCTGCCACAACCGTGGCCACACACGTGCACACGCCTGAGACACAGACACAGCCTGCTGCCTGTCTAGTCTACGCAGATGTGCACATGCACCCACACACAGTCACACAGCCATATGTGTTCCCTAGCCTGCTGCCTAACCACTCTACAAGCTCAGGAAACAACACACACACCCTACTCCTCTTAGGACCTGGGCAAACAAAACCACATGATATTCATTTAAGTATGACGGAAAGTCATCCAGTGAAAACGCACAGCTGTTGGTGAGACAGCTCAGTGGATAAAGGCAATTGCTACATAAGTATGAAGACCTGAGTTCAAATCCTCAACACTCACCTAAACAGAAAGGACCCACAACTGACCTCTAACCGAGGACTTACATGGCCAGAGACAGGAGAATCTCTGTGGTCTGCTGGTCTTCTCAAAGGGAGACACCTTATGTCTTCTCATGAACTCTTAACATAAGTGTGTACTTTCTCCCAAACACACACAAACGATATATACACCAGACAAAAATAGGACAGAGACACCGTAAGCACGTGGCCCATGATATAAACTATATCAAAGTGCTCCACAATAAACTCCGACACAAGCAGGAGTGTACACATGTGACATGCACCGTGCAGAAGATGCTGGACACCAGGGCATGGTTGGCCATTCTTAGATGACCGTGCAGCTCTCTTGTGTGTGACCTCAGTGTGCTGTTTCCTCCCACCACTGTCTCCAGGAGCAGCTGGTGGCAGGAACTTTCCAGGGCCACATGATGTATGCAGTCCTGAGGTGAGGGATGACACATGGATGTATGGGGAGTGATGCTTGCTAAAACTCTGGTCGCTTCACTGAACCCCATAACCTGTGAACTTGTCACCCCACAGATAGAGCCAGGAATGCCAGAGAAGGGCTGGAGAATTAGCTGAGTAAGGCCTCCTTTACAGGTCATGTCAGCACTGAAAGGAAACCTGACCCCCGGATCTACAGAAGCCTCATCCGTGAGTGCACCTCCCTATGGAAGGAAGGCGAGTTCTCCACCTGCTTCACCGAGCTCCAGAGAAACTTCCTGAAGGATCGGCCACCCAAGCTGAAGAGTCTCATCCGCCTTGTCAAGCACTGGTACCGACTGGTATGGCATCTGGTCCAGCCACTGTGGGCCCCATCTTACAGGGCAGAGAATGGAAGGGGGTGATGAAGAGGAAGAAAGATGAGGAGCAAGGTGGGAGGGAAGGAGTGGTGGGAAGGGAAAGAGAGCTGAGAGGTGAAGGGGAAGTCAGGGAAGAGATGCTGTAGGAAAGGGAGGGGGAGGGAGGGAGGGAGGGAGGGAGGGAGGGAGGGAGGGAGGGAGGGAGGAGGGCTTCCCATGCTGTTAGGAATGATTTCTTCTAGTCCAGTTTCCGTTCCGCTAACTCACTCTTCAGCTGCAGCTAATTCACTGTTCACGAGTCACTGTGAACTCTGAATTTCTCTTTCTTTCTTGCATTATTTAGAGACAGGGTCTCACTAGGAAGCTATTGATGTCCTGGAACTCACTATGCAGACCAGGCTGGCCTTGAACCCACAGTTCTGCTTACTTCTGCCTCCTGTTGCTGGGATAAAAGATACACACCCTCACACCAAACCTTATTTATGGATTTCTAGTGTCTTTTTAATGCAGGGTATTTACAATGACTTAGATTTTCCTGATGTGTCAAGCTATACTTTCTTAACATTCCCATCCTGCAATATTTCTTGAGTTTTTATATGTGTGTGAGATAGATCTGGTGCGGTGTATGTATAGCTGCTCTTGGGAGCACCTGTCTATGGTGTGCATGTGTGTACATAAGCATGTGGAGACCAGAGAGCGATGCCAGGTCCTCAGTCACTCTCCACCTTTTATGTCCAGGCAGGGTCTCACACTTGAGCCCACAGTGTGCTGAATCAGCAGTTCTGGATCGTCATATAGTCCTGGGGACCCCCATTTCCATCCACTTAGTTTGGGATGAGGAGTGGGTTCCTCACAAGCCTGACAGTCATGTGCTTTCTGGGATCTGAGAACTGGTTCTCACCCTTGCAAGGAGAGGGTGGCACTTTACCCACAGGGCATCTCCCTAGCCTTTCCCCAGTTATTTCAGAGTCTGTGATAAAACCATCAATGGTGAGCACCATTACTATCCCGCCCCTACCCTCACTCCCTGGCTGTCAATCATGGTGTCATGATTCCTCCTGTGCCTGCTGGTAAATGCTCAGTCTCTGTGGACCACACGGTCTCCATCTCAACCACACAGCCCTTGGCTATAGCATGGAAGTGCACATAGACCGAATCTACAAGGATGGGTATGACTGTGTGTCAATAAACCTGTGATGACATCAGGTGGCAGCTGAACTGACCCCGTGAGAAGTGGTCTCCACACCAGCTGACAGGCCTGTTCTTCTCATTGCCTTTCTCTTCTCTGTGTAAGAAGAAGCCGAAGAAGAAGCCGAAGAAGCCGCTGCCCCCACAGTATGCCCTGGAGCTGCTCACGGTCTACGCCTGGGAACGTGGGAGTGGAGACACTGAGTTCAACACAGCCCAGGGCTTCCGGACAGTCTTGGAACTGGTCACCAAGTACAGGCAGCTTCGAATCTACTGGACAAAGTATTATGACTTTCAAGACCAATACATCTCCAGCTACGTGCTCAGTCAGCTCAGAGGAACCAGGTAGACCATTCGCTCATGACTCAGCTCCTCACCAGGGGCTCCAGGCTATAGCAGTGGAAATGGGGAGGTGGGAGCTCCGTGTCAATGGAGCATCTCCTGTCCTGTCACTGTGCTGGGCACTGTCCTGCTGTCACCTGATTGACATGAGGACCTGCAGCTCTGGGAGGCAGGGGTGGGTTCTCCTGTCTGCAGATGAGGAAACCAAGGCTCTGACCTTGTCCAGACCCAAACAGCAGAGAGGGGAGTGTATGGAGCAGGAACTGAGCTGTTCCAGCTGTAACAGTATCGTAAGGGCTGCGAGGCACAGAACAGTGCTGGACTAATGAACTGTAAACAATGCGGTAGACTTGTTAGATGTCTTGATCGTGTGTTGTGTTCTACCCTCACACCTCATCCTTTGAGATGGGCTGGTTCAACTCTCTCCATTTCACAGACCAGAGAGGCTGAGGGACCTGACCCAGGACATACAGCTACTAAAGGGTAGAGGATTGGAACACAGCCCTTCCAAGTCATGTCCAGGGATCTCTCCAGGCTTTCTCTATGCTCTGGGACAGAAACTCAGGACAAACTGTCAATAGCGGAGCTCTGCTGGGCTCCTCCCCTGTCCCTGTGCAATGGTATCTGTGGCACTGGTCAGCTGGTCAGTTCCCTCTCTGAATGTTGCTCTGCAGGCCTGTGATCCTGGACCCGGCTGACCCAACAGGGAATGTGGCTGGTTCCAACTCAAAGGGCTGGCGACGGCTGGCAGATAAGGCTACAGCCTGGCTGGGAAAGGCATGCTTTAAAAGAGAGGATGGTTCCCTAGTGGGACCCTGGAATGTGCCGGTGAGAACTTATCATCATCTTGTCCCTTTGAACACAGATCTGGTCACACTATCTATTTCAAGAATATTCAGACAAAGATGCCTAGGCTTATAGGTTTTCCTGCCCCACTGATTGCTGTACAGTTATTCTCTGAGATTGTCACATCACCCCTGCAGAGTTCCTGTCACTCGGCCTCCTAAGGAAGGACAGCCTCTTTTCTGACTGTCTGCTTTGTGTTCAGGCTCCGTCCTGCACTCTTTATTATACACTGGATCCTCACACATGCTCTGTCCTGTGTTCTGTATCATGAGTAGCTCACTGGATCTGCACACACGCTCGTCCTGTGCTCTGTATCATACAGTAGCTCACTGGATCTGCACACACGCTTTGTCCTGTGTTCTGTATCATACAGTATCCCACTGGATCCTCACTAGGGCTCTACAAGGTGTACTTAATAACATCCTTGTCTTTCTGGTTGAACAAGAAGGCTCAGGGCTGAGGATATGGTTTAGTCAATAAACACTTGTCATATTATCAAGGGTAAGGAGCTTAATATCATCTCCAGATTCATGTAAGTGAGTCAGACAATGCACTTGCCATTCCAATGCATGGACAACAAGATCCCTGCCCTGGCTGGTGAGGAAGCATAGTCTCCTTGGTGAATTCCAGTCCAGTACAACCCAAATGCCAAGGTGGACAGCAGTTGAGGGCTATAGTGTTCTCTGTTGATTGCACAGACACAAATACATATATTCACAAACATATATACACATGCAAATACACATACAACAGAAACACACACACACACACAAATGAGGCCACCAGGATAAGAAAGCTGAAGCCACTGGCTCAGGAATGTTCAGCTAATGAGAGGAGGGGCTGGGATTCCTGTGAACTTTGAAGCCAGTGCTCAGGTCCTTGAAGCAGCCCATCTTTCCTGTCTCATCATCATGTGGCCAATGGGACTCAGCAGGGCTGTGTCACAGCCAAAGAGACACAGAGGGATTTACACTTGGACTTTTCCTGTCTTTGGACAGGGAACTTTCTGATGCTAGGGAAGAGATGAGGTCATGCGTGGACTCAGGATGGAGCCTAGCATGGGTGCATGGATGTGATAAGCAAACCTCAGAAGGTCAGGAAGGAAAGGAGAAAGGACTCAGGAGGGAGACAGCTGTGCCTGCTGTGGCCTTAAGGACTGTCACACAGCAGACTGTGGCTTGGCCCTGTCTCTCAGTTGGCAGATCTGTTACTGAATGAGGGGAACTCAGGTAGGGCTATGTACACCTTCATGCAGCTAAGAACCTGTCCATCCCCAAAAGTCCCGATGGCCATCTTCCCAACATGGGGATTGCTGACCCTTCTTCTGAGGGGCTCTGGTGGTCAGTCAAGTGCCCATCCCCAGAGCTAATTTACATACCCTTCCCGGTAGAAATGTGGGCTCCTGACACGATTGTGTGTTTTCTGTTACAGACGGAAGTTCCTGTGCCACAATAACAGGTTAGCTATTTTTCTTTGTTGTTTTTGTTTGTTTTGATATGGGCTTTAGCTATGTAGACCAGGCTGCCCTGAGCTCACTATCCTCCTGCCTCAGAGCTGGAAAGACTGCAGTGTAGGCCCGATGTACTCTGTCTTTCTTCTTCCCCAGGTGAACGAGAACGGGACATTCATCTCCTGTGAGCACAGCAGCATCTGCCCGGAAGGCTGCAGAGTCAGGGGATGTGCAGGCCTTGACCAGAGAGGGAAGGATGCTGCCCAAGGCCCCAGGGAGGGAGTGTCCAACCTGGAGTCAGACTCCAGGCTTCTGATCCCTGCCTGCTGAGTCTTCCATCCTGTCCCACACAGACAGCCTTCCTCATAGCCTGCTTCAGGCTTATCCTTATCCTCTGACAGTGTTCTCTGGGGGACATGAGATTCAGAAGGGGAGGGGAGAACTCAAGTTTGACTTCTGTCTGTGCGCCTGTTCTGTCCAGTGTCTGATCAACAACAATAAACCACAGCAGATGCCATGAGAATGTCTGAGACGACCCAGATACCCCCCCCTCTCTCCCTCTCTGTCTTTCAGTTAGATGCATTTATTGAGCACATACTACATGGTCCAGTGGTCCAGGCACTGAGCACTCATTAGTGGACAGAGCAGAACCAATCCACAACAGCGATGATGCCACATGGTTTGGGGTCCTTCCAGGTTTCTTACATCTAAACTCAAGACAGTATCCCTGGTTCCTTCTGTCCATGTCCCCAAGACAAGACTCAAGACTTGCCCCATCTGAATCAGAAGCTGTTCTGCAGCTGCACATGGCTACGGGGACCTGGAAGTGTGAGCAGTGCACATGAAGATACATGGTGGCAGCAACATGCAGGGGGGTGTGAAGAGGTGCATGACAAAAATGAACTGAATTTGTGAGACTGGTGGTCACAAAAACAGACACATGTATGTCTGCAGTGACGATGAACTTTTGATGCATGGAGTTAAATCACAGTGGGTGTCTGCTTCCTTTTTCTCTTTCTGAGACAAGACCTCATTATGTGGCATAGTCTGACCTAAAACTCATAGGCATCCTCCTGCCTGAGTCTCCCGAGCTCTGGAATCGCACACACACACACACACACAAACACAAACACACACCCTCCACACAGAGACCTAATGGTTCCATAGTTCAGTGTTGTGAACCAGTGGCTCATTTGTCAGATCCCAAAAAAACCATGTGTGCTCAACTCTTGTACCCTGCTTACTTACGAGTTCAGGGCATTGCACAGGGCACCTGCTCCCAAAGCCTGCTCCTGTCCCCAGTACCCACTCTTTTAATCACTGTGTGTGTGTTTGTGTGTGTGTGTCCTTCCAGTCCTCATTCATTCAGTTCTTGCTCTAATAGCCCTGAGAACCAGGAGCCCCAGTGTCCCAGAGTGTGAGAAGATGCATGTCCCCTAGACCGCGGAACAAATCACACTCTGCGTTGTGCTCTATCTGAGCCCCTGGTGACCCTGGTGATGCTGGTCCTACTATTCCAGTCTTACCTCTTCTGAAACACCCCCATATACACAGAGAAGGTTTTAACAACCAAGGCCCAGGGGTCCCTCGTAAATCCTGCCAACCTGAGGGGACCCATCATGTACCTCACACTATAAAGCAAATATACATGTGATATATAATGGTTACATCCCATGTCTCTATGATGAAATGACCCCTGGTGTGGACCTGCAGAGCCTTCCCAATGATAAAAAACCACGGAGGCTAACAGCAGGATACAGGAATGAGTGATGAGCTACCTTACAGAGGAGCCATAAGGTGGCTGGGTCAGGTTTCCATGACAACAGGGAGACTGAAGATCATCTCTCCGATGGAGTAAGATGACCACAACGGACACTTTCATACCACTGTGTCTGACAGCCATGTTGAACAGTGTCATGCTTGCCCCACACTGGACCTGCCCAAGAGCCCTTTGGCCCTAAGCACAATGCTCATCCATGTTCTTTCTGTGGGTGCCATCTTGGTTCTGACTTAGCATCCATCCTGTCCAGGGGAATGGCAAGGCTTGATGACAGACACTGGGTTTTTCAAGCCTTGTCTTCAACTTTAATCTTCTTCCTGAGGTCAGGAGCTCCCTCCTCTCCAGGGCCCACCCACTGAGTAAAGGAGTGTATGTCCATTGGAGGAAGCATTGCTCTGTCCACCATTTGACCACAGGGTTCGGTTCTCCAGGAAGCCACTTCATCTACACTCAATGGGTTCAACTCTGAAACTCAATTCATGTCAGGAACTGGGGGTGTGGGGAGGAAGCTGCTGTGACAGCCACTGCCTTCACTCTCTAGCTATCTCTTGTGGTTCCTTCTAATGGCCCACGCTGGCTCATCTTCATGACCAACTTCACCAACCTTAGACTCTCTGTGGAAACACCTCTGGGCATGTCGAGGGCATTTGTAGAAATGTCTTCTGACTGCTTCCTTCACTACGCAGCCTGCTGTCAGGGCTCCTCACCATCTGTGGAGTTTCCTCTGGATTCACACGGCCTGAACGATGTTTGAGAAGACCAACTATCAGAATGGTTAAGTGGCTTCTGACCAGTTTACGAGGAACACATAACGGGGAAGAAGGGCTCTTGTGCAGAGGGAATTGGGAAAGCTGGATCTCCATTGACAGGAATAAATCCCACCCTCACCTTGGGCATGTATATAGGCCATCCAAAATGGAAGCAGAAATCCCTAGAAAACAGATTATCTTAGCCATGATGACTTCGGCTGTTTTCTTGGCTCTGACATCAAAACCACAGACAACTCAGGATGATTCTTTTATGTCAGGCCTCATGCATGCTGGGTAAGCACTCTGCCACTGAGCCACACCCACAGTCTCTCACTGGAACACTCCAGACAGGTCCTTCCCAGTTGAGCCACACCCCTGCTGCCTTTCTGCTCTTACACGAGGAAGCCATTCTTCATGGAGACATGTCTCCTGTGGTCCTGCTTTAGCATGGAGTACGTGATGAGTGATATGATGGGTGCCCTCAGCTTGGTAGGAGACATAGGAGACCCCTGGGCATTGTTGATTCAAACCTTTGTGTATCTGGGGGTGTTTCAGAAGGGGAAAGACTGGAATCATAGGCAGCATCATCTGATTGTGACCATGTCCTGGTTCTTCCATTTCTTCCATCTTGGAATAAAGAAGTATTTAACTTGTGTTTTTAATGTTATATGAGCCCACAGTTGAGAGACTAATCTTTACAAGTGATGAAATTAAAAAGAATAAAACACTTTGGGACTTTTAAAGCTATGTTGTGTTTCTATGATGTGATAATTGACTTGAGATCTTAGGAATAAGTAAGAAAGAAAAAGTTATGGTTTTATAGTAATGTGCTTGAGTATCAAATTGAAAGGGGCTTGTTTGTAAAGATTAGTTTTTGTCAATTAGATATCAGGTAGGGTCATCTACTAGGAGGGAACCTTAATCAAGAAAACAACTCTATCATACTCGGTACGGGTGGTCTTTGCGGGTATGTCACCAATTAGTAATTGATGTGGTTAGTGCCGTGCCCAGGCAGGAGGCCGTAGGTTGTATAAAAGAGCAAGCTCAGGGACCATGGAGAGCAAGCCAGTGAGCAGAATTCCTCCATGGTCTCTGCTTCAGGTACTGACCGTTCTTCCCTCAGTGAAGGACTGTGACTGGGATGTGTAACCTAATAAGACATTTTCTTCCCAGGAGAGTTTTGGTCAGGTGATAAAGATATCCTGTCAAAAGAAAGCAAACTAGAACACCCTTTCTCTTCTCTGACTGTATTCAGTGGCTGTATAGACGGGGCTCACAGTGGATGGGCCAGACGCCATACCAGCTGCTACCAGTGCTTGACCAGGTGGAAGAGACCCTTCAGCTTGGGTGGTCGATCCATCAGGAAGTTATGCTGGAGCTCTGTGAAGCAGGTGGAAAGCTTGCCCTACAGCCCCAAGGAGGTGCACTTCCTGATGAAATTGGTGTAAATTTCAGGGTCAAGCCTGTGATTGTTTCTGACATGACCTGTAAAGGAAACTTCACTCCGTTAACCCTCCTCCCTTTTCTGGGTTTCCTTCACCTATCTAAGAAGTGATAAGCTCCCAAGCTGTGGGGTTCAGGAAACAGGGCAGAGTTTTACCACAGCAAGCATCACTCCCCACACATCCGTGTGATCCATCACACCTTAGGACTGCGTACACCTTGTGGCCCTGGAAAGTCCCTGCCAACACTGGTCCTAGTGCAGTTTCTTCTTCACAGGCCTGGAGACAGTGGTGGGAGGGAACCGCTCACTGTGTTCACACACAAAATTGCTGCACGGCCATCTAATAATGGCCAACTACATTCTGTGTGCCCGGTGTCTTCTGCATGGGGCTGGCCATGTGTGCTGGTGTCAGATTCACTGTGGATCAGCCTGCTGTATTTGTGTATCTTGTAGATCACACTTCCAGTGTCTCTGCCTGTTTTGTGTGTACATATGATGCTGTGAGTTCTTCAGGAGGTATATACATGTGTGCAGAGCCCAGAGGAGGACATAAAGCCTCTCTTGTCAATTTTCAAACCCAGGACAAACTGAGGTGCCTATTTAACATACCAAAGTGAACCTAGCAGCCAGGTTCTCCCAGCATCCTTCAGTCCCTACCTGTTACAGTTCCTCCTGCTCAGCATACCCACTCCTACCCTGAACATTTCAACCCAGAGGCCTGGGGTGCTCTTCCTTATATAATTCAAACATTTTGATTACCCATCCCTTTAATACCTTTGTCCTCATGGCTGCTGCACCTGGTCCCATCTTTCCCCTCTGTCCCTACATTGCCCAGCTCAGTCTGAACATGTCTACTCTGGACTCTCCCAGACGTCCCTGTCTTTGCCTATGCTCTGCCTTTTATACACAGTCAGCTTTCTCCTTCACAGTACCTAGGAGCAGTCAAGTCCTCTTCTTTCTTTGTTTCTGTCTAAATTCATCTCTCTTCATTGTTTGTCATCTTTATCCATTTGAGTCAGGGTCTCTCTGTGAACATGAACTTGAAGGGTATCCTTCAGGTCCACAAAAATTCTCCTGTCTCTGCCCCAAGTATGGCTTGGATTAAAGATCAATGTGTGGTCCTTTCTGATTGTGTTGTTGTTGGGATTTGAACTCAGGTCCTCACACTTGTGCAGCAAGTGCCCTCATCCACTGAGCTGTCCCCATAGGCACTGTGTGATTTCAGTGCATGATTTGATTTTCTGTAATGCCTACCTTAATAGAATGTGGTTTTTGTTTGTCTAGGTCCTTATAGCAACAGGAAGTGTGTGCGTGTGTGTGTGTGTGTGTGTGTGTGTGTTGAACTTGTAGAGTGGATGGGCAGCAGGCTAAGCTGTGGCTGTGTGGCTGTGTGGGTGCATGTGCACATCTGAGTAGACTAGGCAGGCAGCAGGCTGTGACTTAGGTGTGTGCACGTGTGTTGCTGTGGCTGCAGCAGGCCATACCGTCAGGCTTTGGTGCTGACACAGGGTACAATCACCTGCTGATGAGTTGGAGACATGTGCAGTGACACAGGAGCGTCTCTCCCTCGTGTGTTTATGTTCAGTTTCTGGGCCCAATACAGTAGGATGTTGGCTAAGTCCTCATGGGTAAGGTTGTGGCAGGGTCCTCTGTTGTGTTGTCCCCACACTGCTGTTTCCAAGAGAGCTCTTCTGTGGTGTCTCTGATGTGAGATTTCCCCTGTGTATTCTGTGAATACCATTGGTTAATAAAGAAGCTGTCTTGGGCCTGTGCAGGGAATAGAAGTAGGCGGGGAAAATGAAAATCGATGCTGGGAGAAAGAAAGGTGGATTTTAGAGAGAAGCCATGTAGCCCCTGCTGGAGACAGACACCAGACAGAATTTTATCCGGTAAGCCACAGCCTCATGGCAACACACAGATTAATAGAGATGGGTTAAATTAAGATGTAAGAGTTATCCAATCAGAAGCTAGAGCTAATGGGCCAAGCAGTGATTTAAGTAATATGGTTTGTTGCGTAATTATTTTGGGAGTATGGGCAGCCAGAAAACAAACAAGTGGTCTCCTACTAGAGTGGCCCTACTTCCCGAATCCGGTTTGAGCTCACTCAAGCTGGCCAAGTCCGTGACCAAGACAGGCTTCTGGGGAGCTGTCTTCCCAGCTCATTTCTGGGTCACCCCCTCTAAGTCCCCTCCATTCTGCAGGGATCTAAGCCCCTTGCAGCTTCTCACAGCATGCTGCCCTGCTCCTACTCCCAGGCTGGCCTCGCATTCTCTGCTGCCTGAGACTCTGTGTTATTTCCATGGCTCTCCTAAACCAGGGTGAGTGGTTATGTCTGTAAGTTAATAGTAGCAGTTCACACGGTGGCCATCAGGGGGAGCCATGTCTCCCAAAATGTAAAGCCTCCACCATTCTCTAAGTCTCCCTGTGCATGGCTGGTATGAAGCTGTGTGGCGAGTTCCTTGCATGTGACCTGCTTTGGCCTTTCTTTTGTGACCTTGTTGAATTGTTTACTAGCTCTAAAAACGTTCTGTCAATTCCTCCAAATTTTTCACCACATATTGATTGGTCATTATTGTGGTTTGATAGAAAATGGCACCCACAGGGTGTGGCACTATTAGGAGGTGTGGCTTTGTTGGAATAGGTGTGGCCTTGTTGAAGATGTGTGTCAGTGTGGAGGTGGGCTTTGAGGACTTTGTTGCTAAAGCTACACAAGTGTGTAACACACAGTTGCTTGTGTCACCTGCTTATCAAGATGTGGAACTCTCAGCTCCTTCTCCAGCACCATGTCTGCCTGCATGCTGCCATTGCCACTCACCATGATAATGGGCCAAACTTCTGAAGTGCAAGCCAGCTCCAAATAAATGTTTTCCTCTATAAGTGTTGCTGTGGTCATGGTGTCTCTTCACAGCAACAGCAACCCTGCTAAGACAGTGAAAGATAAGTTCACTAGTTCACTTTGCCCATGTGTAGGGAGGACAGCTAGACCATTGTTGTCAGTCAATTCTGGCTACTGTGCCTCTCTGTCCTCTGTGCTGGACAGTCCTCCATTGTTCCACAGGGAAGCCTGTCTCCAACTTCAGCCCAAGTGGGCATTCCCTCAGCCTGGCTAGTGCATCCTTGGGTAACTAAGTCGTGAGAGACATTGGATACGCCAGCTCTGTGACTAGATGATATGTCCAGCTCACTTCTTCTTGACGAGACCTGGACTAGCCTGATCTATATAATCTTTCACTAAGTCGCATGCCTAGGTGGCAAGTGATGTGGAGTGTGTGTGTGTGTGTGTGTGTGTGTGTGTGTGTGTGCATGTTCATGTCTGTCCCCTGATGAGAGCCCAAACGAGCCTCTCTATACCCTGAAAGGGCCCTGCCTCCATTCAGTGCCCTCTAAGAGGTAGAAGGCTCTCATATGCCCAGCGTGAGGCCCACAGTGAGCCATTTTTGTCCTGTGGAGGGTTGTCTGTGCACAGTGAACAGTGAGACTGCATCCAATCCATTGCCCACAGACAAACATGTACAATGTCCATGGGCTCCACCTTGTCATTTGTTGATAACCCCAGAATTGTGAGACAGCCTTGCAATTCTATATATA
>NW_026067985.1:5381595-5409048 GCF_014885135.2 Alexandromys fortis | reverse complement strand
TGCAGTAGGATCAAAAACCCATTGCCATTGTTCTATTTATTTATTATGTATACAATATTCTGTCTGTGTGTATGCCTGCAGGCCAGAAGAGGACATCAGACTCCGTTACAGATGGTTGTGAGTCACTATGTGGTTGCTGGGAATTGAATTCAGGACCTTTGGAAGAGCAGGCAATGCTCTTAACCGCTGAGACATCTCTCCAGCCCCTTGCAATTCTTTATAAAAACGATCTGTTTAAACATGTTGGGTGAGTCTGACATTGTCACAGGTGCGAAGAGTGTGTGCGCACAGCACAGGGTTGGTAAAAACGATGAACACCATTACAGTTAAAGTGACTTCACCCTTCTCTGCATGGCCCTGCTGTCCACGGGGACAATAGTAGCCCATGGAAAAGGGAAACATATGTCTGTGACCCCCAATATGTCAGAGCTCAGAAACAATGTCCCTAACTGTTAGGGGCACCACTGAGCACAGGACTGCCTGTTCACACTTTTAAACTTTGCTTTCCTTGCCACTGTGGTTTGTAGTGATCTTTGTTTGTGGGGGTTTTTTGCTATTGAATAAGTATTTTAATGAGACTATCTAATATGTAAAGGTTTCAGTTCATTAACATAGCTTTTTAAAGGATTTTTATTGATATTTATTGAGCTCTATATTTTTCGCTGCTCCCCTTCCTGCCTCTCCCCTCCCCCAAGGTCCCCATGCCCCCATCTTAATAAGGAGATCTTGTCTTTTTCTACTTTCTACTTCCCATGTAGATTAGATCTATGTATGTCTCTCTTAGTGTCCTCATTGTTACCTAAGTTCTCTGGGATTGTGGTTTGCAGGATGGTTTTATTTGCTTTATGTTTGAAACCCACTATGAGTGAGTTCATGTGATAATTGTCTTTCTGTGTCTGGGTTACCTCACTCAAAATAATGTTTTCTAGCTCTACCCATTTGCCTGCAAAATTCAAGATGTCGTTATTTTTTTCTGCTGTGTAGTACTCCATTGTGTAAATGTAACACATTTTCCTTATCCATTCTTCAGTCAAGGGGCATTTAGGTTGTTTCCGGGCTCTGGATATGACAAACAAAGCTGCTATGAACATAATTGAGCACATGTCCTTGTGGCAGGATTGAGCATCCTTTGAATATATACCCAAAAGTGGTATTACTGGGTCTTGATGAAGGTTGTTTCCTAATTTTCTGAGAATTTGCCACACTAACATCCAAAGGGGTTGTACCACCTTGCCTTCCCACCAGCAATGCAGAAGTGTTCCCTTAGAATCCAGCCATATTCAAACTTAACATGAAATTTTGGTTCATTTCCTCCCTCCCACCAAGCAAAATCGAGTTTCTCTCATGTTCTTTTAAGTCAGACCACTATGAGGATAGCCTGTAAGGCCTCTCTCTGCTCCTCAGGGAAGGGTTATCTGACTCTTAGCCAAGTGAGGGCAGCACAAATACTCAGAGGTTGGATCAGGGGAGAAAACACTGCCACTTCTCTTGGGGGTTGCGAGGCCCCCAGAAACTAGAAGAGACCTTTAACCTTATCTCCGAGGGTACTTGTGGTTGAGCAAACTGAGGCCCAACACTACCTCAGTCCCAGCAGACACCCTCACTTCATCTTCCCTGGCTGCCCATACACACTCAGGTCAGGACGAGCTCTGCTTTCCAGAGCCGACAGCACAGCTCTCTGGGCCAGCTCTGCAGTCCTCCCATGACAAGTGGGCCCCATGCCAGCATCTCCTGATATAAAAAGACTAAGAGATAATCTCAGACATAACACCAGGGCAGCTGTTAATCTTGCCTCCAGTCCATGGTGTGGTCCCTCCAATCCAGCATGTCAAGAGGCCCCTGTGTTCAGGAGCCTCTGAGTCTCCACCATGGAGGGTTGGCTCGGCATCCCACGCTAGGAGGTAGGAGTAAAGAGCCTTCCTGCCCTCCGTGACTTCCAATCCCATCAGAATCACAGTACAGTACAAACGAAGTGAAATATGGGGATACTTAACACCTGACTGGGGGACAGTTGGGACAGGGTTTCTCTGTGCAGCCCTGGCTGTCCTGGACCTCACTCTGTAGACCAGACTGGTTTCAAAATCAGAGACTGGTCTGCCTCTGCCTCTTGAGTGTTGGGACTAAAGGCGTGCACCACAACCACCCAGAAAACCCTTATTTCTAATGAACAAAAAAGCCTAAGACTTCAAAACAACATTTTAGTATCTGTTCTTTTGTCCTGGGCTGAGGTGGGGCACTCATCGGCTTCCCTGCAGTTTCATTATTTTACTATGAACCTGAAAGTCTGTGTGGATTCAGGCAGGTTCTTTCTGGGAGCAGCAGCTACACAGCACCCACACCTTCTGCCTTCACACTGGCTTATGGAGACCTCACTAGCAATAACCGTTGGGTAGCACATCCCAGGGCTCTGCAAACAGGCAACACTGTCTCTGAGTGAGTCCGGTGTCTCCTCAGGCCTGAAGAGCTGATGCCCCCTGCTGGTGCAGAGATGGAAGAGCACTTACCTGCATGAGCTCTTCCCTGCACAGGCTGAATGCAGTCTTAGAGGAAATCCAATTGCAGATTGTTTACACACAACTACTAGCTCCTCCGGCCTTGGCCTTCCAAAGCCTGAGACCCACTGAGAGCTGACTCCAAAGGATCCATCAACCTGGGCAGATAAGGCAGCAGAGAGCTCAGCCGCACCGACGCTGTGAGACACAGCCCCACAAGGAGGTCACCCTTCATGGGTTACTTATGCAGGCAACTCTGCAACACGTTCAGGCCTGGGAACAGGGTTGGAGGGGCTTGTTACTTCCCTAAAGATTGTACCGTCAGCTGAGCAAAGTCACAAGCCACTGTTAAACCTCTTAACTGCATCCATGGTCCTTTGACTGGGACAACACAGGCTATGAGTAGTTCCTGTAGGTCATCCTTATGTTTTTTATTACTTTTAAAAATTACCAATCTAAATTCCCACTCCCTCCCACGCCCTCCACAGACCCTTCCACCCCACCCCTCCAATCCTAAGAGAGGGCAAGGCACCCTGCCCTGTGGAAATTTTAAGGTCCTCCCTACTACATCCAGGTTGAGCAAGGTATACATCCAAAGAGAATAAGATCCCAAAAAGCCAGTACATGCAGTAGAGACAAATCCCAGTGCCACTGTCAGTGGCCCCTCGGTCTGCCCCAACTGTCAACCACATTCAGAGGGACTAGTTTGATCCCATGCTTACTCACTCCCAGTCCAGTTGGAGTTAGTGAGCTCCCACTGGCTCAGGCAAACTGTCTCAGTGGGTGAACCCCTCATGGTCTTGACCTCCTTGCTCATACTCTAACTCCTTCCACTCTTCGATTGGAGCTCGGCAATGCGATCAAGTGCACCATCTTGGGAGTCATCTCTCACTGAAGTACAACAACTATGGCTGCCACTGTGGCTTGGACAGCTCAGACACTGGGGTGGACAACTTAGACAGGTGAGCAATCCACCTGATAGAAGACTGGAGTGTCAGAGTTCAGGTGGGAACAGGGAAATAACAAAACGTCTTATGAGGCACATGCATAACCACCAGACATCATTTGTTTGCTTTTGTTTATTTACTTTTTTAGTTTAGTTTAGTTTGTTTGTTTGTGTGTTTCCAGACAAGGATTCTCTGTATATCCCTAGATGTCCTGGAACTCTCTCTTTAGACTACGCTGGGCTTAAACTCAGAGATCTTCCAGCCTCTGACTCCTAAGTGCTGAAATTAAAGGGGTGCACAATCATGACCAGCATATATTTCCTCTTCTTGTCATGTAAAGAAATCACCACAAGAGGACGCTGTGTCTAGTGGTCCCTGAAGGCAGAATGTGTGAGATGTAAAGAGTGGGCAGTGCTGCCTCAGGCTCCAGACCAGGGCATGAGCAACCATCAGAGCCACCATCAAAAGTGTCAGCCTTAGATTTAAAAGTCATCAAAACTTTGGGATATACAATTTCACTATATTCCTGCAGTTTTGTTTTTTAAAAAATCACTTTCTTGAGAGAGATCTCACATATTTATCCCTGGCTGATCTCAAATTCACAGATCCAACTGCTTCTGCCTCCCAAGCACTGGGACTACTGACAGACACACCACACTCCACAGAAGAGGCTTTCAATAAACATATACCAATAGAAATCACAGATTCTCAAGCCTTAGGACCATTTCTTCTGGAACATGGTGCTTAAATCACCTGACACGTTTAAGAGAGACTGCAGTGAGAACTTATCTCCTCTGGATTCATCCTCCTCCCTCAGCTGTTCCTCTCTCCGGGTGTTGCTAGACTCGTGGCAACTGCTACAATCAGGACTCGAATCTGGGAAACTGTTCCTTCCCCGTAGGCAACCACTACCTCTGATTCTCCTCATACTCGGGGGCTGGGAATGAGATCACCTGTGGTGGTAGGTTTACCCTTCAGGACCTCTGGACTCTGCTTGTCCCTGGGTAGGTTTGGAAGGGGCATGGAGGTGACAGAGACAGTCACCATTTAACACTCATTTCCTTGGACCCATTAGGGACCAAGACTTATCAGGTAGATACTAAAATACAGGTGAGGTCATGATGAGAAAGATGAGGAAAAGGAGGAAGGCTGGGCCATTAGCCCAAGGTCACCCAGCTTGGAAGTGATGTGTCAAAGACCAGCTTCAACAAAACTTGTACTTTCCAGGGTAGTGTGAGGATTAGAATTATTAAGCAAAAGGAACAGAGATAGAAGAGAAATAAGAGACAGAAACACAGAACAGCACTGGGAGGGACATTCAGTGAATACTGAGTCCACCTTGTTTATTTTCTACACGCTTCTATACTTCACTCCAAAAGGGAAGGGGGAGGCAACAGACTTCATTAACATGATATACGGAATAGACTTGAATTCTCCAACTTTGCTCCAGGTGGAGTAGATCCACCTCCGTACCCCAAATACTAATTCTCCATACCCTAGGTCAGAATCTCGCATTTGTGGTCACACCCGTTGCCAGCAACGTTGATAGAGCAAAAACAAGCTCAAACTCTCTGGCCTCCAGTCAAGGAGGAACAGGCTCACAGCTCTGTGAGCCCTCACTGTGATGGCAGTGAGATTTTGTTCTGGAACAAAATCTGCATCATTCTGATTCCTTTAAAAAAAAAACATTTAAAGATTTTAATATTTGTGTGAGAGACATTCCTGCCTGACAGCGCACATGTGGAGGTCTGAGGACAACTTGCATGAGTCTGTTCTCTCCTTCAACCATGTGAGTCCTAGGGGTGCCACTTGTTCTCTTGAGAGCCAGTGGCTGTATCCTCTGAGCCACCGTCCAGCTCAAAGCCTCTCTCTTTTATTATCTGCTTTGTTTACTGATTCCATATTTACTGAAAACTGGAAGCGCCATAATTGGCTATAAATCAAAACCTGGACTAAACATGTGTGCAGGGCAAGATTTGTCATTGCCATTTCACAGGTGAGGGAGGAGTCAGGAGCTGGGAATGCAGCTCGGCTGCTGGAGGGCTTGCCTAGCATGCACAGAGCCCTGGGTTCCAGCCCCAGAACCCATAAATTGAGCATGGTGGTTCACATCAGCAATCCCAGCACTTGGGAGGGGAGGGCTTCATTATTGTCTTAATTGTGATTAAATGTGATTTTAGATGTGGTAGCTGATATTTGTGGGTTTTTAAAAATATTTATTTATTATGTATACAATATTTTGTCTGTGTGTATGTCTGCAGGCCAGAAGAGGGCACCAGACCTCATTCCAGATGGTTGTGAGCCACCATGTGGTTGCCGGGAATTGAACTCAGGACCTTTGGAAGAGCAGGCAATGCTCTTAACCACTGAGCCATCTCTCCAGCCCAAAAATAATTTCTTGAGACAGCATCTACTCTTGTAATCTTGACTTTTCTCGAACTCAGAGAACCGACTGCCACTGTCTCCCAAGTACTGGGTTGAAAGACAGAAACCACATACAAGTTGCTTTCAATAAATATGTGCTAATGGAAATCAGAGATTATGAAGCTTCGGGACCATTTCTTCTAGATCATTGTGTTGTTTAAATTATCCTGACATGTTTGAGAGAGACTGCAAGTGAGAAATGACCTCCTGTGGGTCCTCACTCAGCCTCGGCTGTTCCTTCCTCTCCCCAGTTGCTGCGAGTATCATAAAAGGTGCTATGAAGAGGCAAGAAGCTTGGAGACTGCAAAATTTACGAAGACGACCGCTATTACATTCCCTATTATTACGTCTGCTCTGGCAGGAAGCTCATCTGCAGGGGTAGGGTTACCTCTGGGAACTCTGGATTCTCCTTGGCCCTGGGCATGTTTTGAAGGGCATGGAAGTAACAAGGACAGTCAACATTTAGTGATCATTACTTTCATCTCATTTGAATCACCACAGCTTTATTAGGTAGATACTTAAATGTAGATGAGGATATTGATGAGGAAGATGAGGAAGACCCGGCCACTTGCCCAAGAGTACCAAGTTTAGAAGTAATGGGTTTTAGTTCTGGAAAACAGGTCTACATCATTCCAATGCTTTTGTAAAGAACATTTAAAGATTTTATATATTAGGAGGCATGCCTGTGCCACAACACAGGTGTGGAGGTCTAAGGACAACAAACAGGAGTCTGTTCTCCTTCTGCTATGTTAGTCCTGGAGCTGGAACTTGTGTTCATACTTGGCAGCGAGTACCTTTATTCCCTGAGCCATCTTGCCTGCCCAGAGTCTCTCCATTTAGCTGCTAGGTTATACTGATTCCATATTTACTAAACAACTGAAAGCTACATCAAGAGCTACAAGACAAACACTGGACTAATCGCCTACACTGGGCAAGATTTTTCATTCCCATTTACAGGTGAGGTGCAGAGGGCTGGCAATGCAGCTCAGCTGCTGGAGTGCTTGTCTAGCATGCACAGAGCCCTGGATCCATCCCCAGAACCCATACATTGAGCATGGTGGTTCACATCAGCAATCCCAGCACTTGGGAGGCAGAGGCAGGAGGATTGTCTTAAATTGTGTAATTTCAGAAGTGGGTGTTCATATTTGTCGTTCTCCTGGTTTTAGGATTAAATATCCGTGATTATTTATTTTCCTGTATAGGAATGAGTTGGCATCCCCTGTCTTCTTCAGTCACTCTCTACCATGTCCTTAGAGGCTGTGTCTCTCACTGAACAGAACGCTCACCTTTAGCTACGCTGACTGTCAAACAAGTTTTGAGGATCCATGCTCCCTACTTCCCAATAGAGTTCCAGATGCCCCAACCACACCTTGAATCTTGCATGGGTGCTGAGCATCTTAGGTCAGGCCCTCATGCTTGTATGGCAACTGCTTTGCCAACAGTGCCATCTCCCCAGCTCCACAATAAATATGTCAATAAATATGTTTTTTTGTTTTTTTAAGACAGGGTTTCTCTGTGTAACACTTCTGGCTGTCCTGGGACTCTATCTTTGAACCAGGCTGGCCTTGAATTCACTGAAATCCACCTAACTCTGCCTTCCAAGTGCTGGGATGATTTTTTTTTATTATAAATGTGTCTCAACAATTTGGCCAAACCAATATATTGAGTTTGCTTTGTCTCTCAAGCCTAAGACTACACCTACGGGAGGGCCACCAGCTTCTTTTGCCTACAAATGGCAGCGAGCAGGGTCATAGGCTCCACTCAACTCCCTTTCTTGATTCTCTGCAGATAAAAACAATGCCTGTCAGGATGCCATCTGCAACTGTGACCGCAACACTGCCATCTGCATCTTTAGGGAACTCTCCGACTCGACGTTCAAAGACTTTGGCTACAATAGCTTCTGTTAGATTTGTCGCCTCATTTACTGCACCTCTGCTGCCCCACAGGTTGTGTTCACTACACACTGTGCCTTCCAATAAAGCACCTATAGAAAGAGCTAAGCCTTGGTGATAGTTTTCTCTGTCTACCAAACATAAATAGATCCTCGGAGAACATCCTTCGCCTAGCCCTGGAAACTGAAGGTTAACAGGAAAGGCATTGTCATTAGTGGAGCACCTTGAAGAGTGGGTTGCTGTGGGACAATGGTCTTGTACTATGTAGAGATTTGTCACTTGAATTGGTTTAATAAAACGCTGACTGGCCAGTAGCCAGGCAGGAAGTATAGGCAGGGCAACCAGAATAGGAGGATTCTGGAAATAGGAAAAGCTCAGTCTACAGTTGTCACAGACAAATCAAAAGAAGGCAAAATGAGAATGCCTCACTGATAAAGGTACCACGCAATGTGGCTAACACAGACAATTATGGGTTAATGTAAGATGTAAGAATTCGTTAATAAGAAAGCCTGAGCTAGTAGGTCAACCAGTTTATAATTAATGTAGGCCTCTGTGTGTTTCTTTGGGACTGAACGACTACAGGACAGGATGGGACAGAAACCTCTGTCAATAGTGGGTGATTAGCCCAGCCATGCCTCTTATCCCAGCACTCTGGAATAGAGAGGCAGAGGCAGAGAGAGACAGGCAGATCTCTTGAGTTCAAGGACAACCAAGGATTAAAAATCAAGTTACAGGACAGCAAGGAACATTACAAAAAGAAACCCTGTCTGAAGCAAAAGAAGGAGAGGAGGAAGAAAAAGAAGAGGAGAAGAAGTTGCCAGCATGAGATACAAATGGAGTAGTGGTGGAGACACAGAAAAGGGAAAGGAGAGGGGAGAGACGAGGCAGGAAAAGGTACAGGAGAGGAGGGGATGAGAGGGGAGGTGTTGGGAGGGAAAGAAAGAGAAGCAGAGAGAAGGGAGGGGAGAGAGGAAGAAGCAGTGTCACATGGGCACTAAAGGCCACACCTTGGCCCTAAAATGTGGGACTCAAAGAGCGTCTGCTGTGTGCTCATTATGGGAAGTGATAGGAAAGCAAACTGGACTGACTGTAAAGGGCCTGAAGGCAGGATTACATCCTGGTGGGCTTCCAGTCTTCACTGTGCCTAAACACACACCACAGGGTAAATGTCCCCCTAAAGTACATGCCAGCCTTTGTGCTACAAAGAAAACATAGCACGTCTTCTCCTGTCCATTTCTCTATCACAAGACCCCGCAGGTATAGACAGGTTAGTCCCTGGTTCCCTGGTCAACCGGAATTAAGAATAAAATGTCCCATTGGTTGGTGTAGGCTACGTGGTTCTCGGTCTCTCTTTTCATTTAGTGGACAGCTGACCAGTCCTCTGCTTTTCTACCCCCAAAGCCATCCTCACTCCAGTCCCATCCAAAGTTCAGGCCTTGCCCTGCCCAAGACAGGTCTGGGGAGCAGCAGGTGCAGCTTGAGCTGTCTGCACAGACGCAGTGACCTAAGTTCAATTCACAGCACTACATGTCAGCCCATAGCCATCTAGAATGGGATATGATGCTCTCTTCTGGTGTGCAGATGTACATGCAGACAACACACCCACACACAGAAAATACATTTTTACAAAATCTATAAAGAAGAGGCTGGAAAGATGGCTCAGAGTTTAAGAGCATTGCCTGCTCTTCCAAAGGTCCTGAGTTCAATTCCCAGCAACCACATGGTGGCTCACAACCATCTGTAATGAGGTCTGGTGCCCTCTTCTGGCCTGCAGACATACACACAGACAGAATATTGTATACATAATAAATAAATAAATAAATAAATAAATAAATAAATAAATAAATAATATATAAAGGAAAATAAAACTGAGGCCCTGGGGAAGATCATCCAGAAATCTAGGTGTACTCGATAGGGACAGAGGTTAACAGAATTGAAGCCATCTCCTCTTCCATCCTATACACTAACCGTTGTGGGGGTCACTTGCTTACTGTGGGCCAGATGCTCGGCCATGTGACTTGTTCTTCAAAACCCACGGAAGTAACTATTATTCTAATTTTTATTTTTTGAGGGTCTAGTGTGCTATCCCAGGCTAGCCTCCAATGCACTACGTAGGTAAGGATGACCTCAAGCTGCTAATGCTCCTGTCCTCAGCCTGAGAGCTGGGATTGCAGGTGTGCACCACCACGCCCAGTTTATGTGCTAGGGATCTAACCTAGGGCGTTATGTTGCCAGGCAACCATTCTACCAACTGTGCTGCATCCCTAGCCAATCCTTATGTATTCAAAAATATGCCTGGAAATCACACAAAATAACTTAGGTTCATCTAATTAGTAAATAGAAAAGCAGACTGAAACCCACTTCTGTCTGTTTTTTGAGTTTCAATTCCATGCTCAACTCTATTTGTAGTAAGTAAAAATGACAAAGAAAACTTTCTGGGACGAGTGTTCTGGTGCACACCTTTAATCGCAGCACTCAGGAGGCAGAGGCAGGTGGATTTCTGTAAGTTATGGTAAGCCTGATCTTCAGAGTGAGTTCCAGGGCTTTGGCAAATACCAAGTTCTTCTTGGGGGAGATTTGTTTGTTTGTTTATGTATTTATTTTTAGAATTCCACCTCAGTATAGAATACAAAGAAAACATGTATGCCTACAAGTGAACCCTTGACTCAAAGAAAAAGGGGGGATGAGTAGGAAGGCTAGAGACATGGCTTAACAGGTATATAGAGCCCTAGCTACCTGTTCAGAGTTCATTCCCAGCACTTTCATAAACCCGCTCACGATGAACTGTGGCTCCAGCTCCAAGGATTCCATGACTCTGAGCAGCTGCACATACACTCAAGCATACACATGAACAAATTGAAAATAATAAAATAAGTCTTTAATAAATAAAACCCTGGAATGAGATCTACAACCCTGTGTGTCTTCTGAATGAATGACTGGGCAGCCCCACAGCCCAAGAGCACAGATTACCCTGTGAGCTGAGATTGCTCCCGAGGTCCGGACAGGGAAGCATGAGCTGCCTGTCCCCGACTCAGACATGGGGCTTTCCAAGGAAGAGCGTGAGTCTTCATGTGCCTCACGTTTCAGGGCACACTGATTCTTTCCACTGAGCGCAGTGATCACACAGCTGAAGAACCCACAGGGAATGAACTGTTTTCCCTTTACACACCAGGTTCAAGGCAGGCATCCCCTTCTGAGAGCAAACAGCAAGTAGAAATCCTTAGGGCACCCTAGCCTAAACACCTACTTTCTTGTATACACAAATGTACAGTCCATACACTTGGTACGCTATTTAAAATAATTTATTGTTCGGTTAATAAAATTTCATTATGCTGTTGCTCATGCTGTTAAAATATCAAGGTGCTTCAGTCAGACACAGCCATGTGGAATCAGAAGTCAGTTATAGATGCTCTTCTGGTTCTTCCCTGAATCAGTGAGGTCTCAATGGCGGCCTCCACAGACCACGCTGGCTCATGGACTTCCCAGATGTTCCTTCTTCCCGGTGGGATGAAAAGGAAGGTGGCACAGTTGTGCCGTCAAGAACAGCTGCTTCTTTAAAGTCCTTCTTAGGAGGGCAGATCTCATCTGCATGAGGACTCTGACAGCTATCTGTAAACAGGGGTGTGCACTGGTGGACTGGCCTGCAGATATTGCTTTATGCCCTGTATAGGGCACAGTCAGCCTCCATTAATTTGAATGCAAGGGAAGAAACTTTAGAGATCTGAAAAGAAATCAAACAAGATAATGTTAATGGGGAGGATAGGATGGAGCAAGTATGGAGCAGGCATGGTGGCACACACATTTAATCCCAAAACTCTGAGGGCAGAGGCAGGTGGATCAGAGGCAGCCAGGTCTACACAGGCCAGCCAGGACTACACAGAAAGACTCTGAAAACCCGCAGGGCAGTGGTGGCACATGCCTTTAATCCTAGCACTTGGGAGGCAGAGGCAGGCAGATCTCTGTGAGTTCGAGGCCAGTCTGGTCTACAAGAGCGAGTTTCAGGACAAGCTCCATAGCTACAGAGAAACCCTGCCTTGAAAACCTAAAATCAAACAAAAAAAGACTTTCAAAACCAACCAAAAAACCCAAGGCCAGTGAGATGGCTCTGTGGGTAAAGTGGGGAAAGGAGCTTTCTACCAGCCCAGAGAACATGAGCTCAATCCCCATAACCCACAAGGTAGAAGGCAAGGACTGACTCCTATACATTGTTCCCTGACCTGGACACGTGTGCCATGTTACCTGTGCATCCATACACATGCACACACATACAAAATAAAACGGTAAAGATGTCCAGCATTTACAAACAGTGGTGATGCACACCTTTAATCACAGAGGAAAGTGAATCTCTGTGAGTTCAAGGCCAGCTTGGTCTACAGTGCTAGTTCTAGGACAGCCAAGGCTACGCAAAGAAACTCTCCTTTTGTAAAAAAAAAAAGAAGCAATAAAGTACAGAAATGAATCTTAATATATTATGGTAAGTAGAGAAAACTATATGCTGGCTGGGTGTGGAAGTGCAAACCTGAAATGCGAGTACAAAGACAGCTGAGGCAGGAGGACTTCAAGTTTGAAGCTAGTTTGGACTACATATCAAGACCCTGCCACAAAAAAATTAAAAATCTACACAGTCGTTGAAAAGTCCATGAATGCATGAATGTATGTACAGATGGAAGGATGGACACACTGACAGATGTACGTATAGAAGGAGGGATAAACACACTACAAATGTATGTATAGATGGATGGACACTCTGACAGATGTATGCATAGATGAGGGATGGGCACACTGACAGATGTATGTATAGATGAGGGATGGACACACTGACAGATGTATGTATAGATGAGGGATGGACACACTGACAGATGTATGTATAGATGAGGGATGGACACACTGACAGATGTATGTATAGATGGATGGACACTCTGACAGATGTATGTATAGATGGATGGACACTCTGACAGATGTATGTATAGATGGATGGACACTCTGACAGATGTATGTATAGATGGAGGATGGACACACTACAGATGTATGTATAGATGGATGGACAAACTGACAGATGTATGTATAGATGAGGGATGGACACTCTGACAGATGTATGCATAGATGAGGGATGGGCATACAGAAAATGGTTATTTGTTCTCAGAGGTTGGTTAGTAGCCGTGTAAAGGTTATGGGAATTGGTAGAGTTCTTCCTGAAGTGATAGAAATTCTTTAATTAGATAATAACTACACCAACTTTGAAAATGTACTTTAAATTTTTTTTTTAATCTGAGCAGTGGTGGCGCACGCCTTTGTTCCCAGCAGAGCAGCCCAATCTCTGTAAGTTCGAGGCCAGCCAGGTCTACAGAGAGAGTTCCAGAATAGCTAAGGCTAAACAGAGAAGCCCTGTCTCAAAACTCACCCCCAAAAGAGGTTTATTTTTAATTACATGAGCGCTCATGTGTCTGCATGAACAGATGTCCTCAGACAAGAATAAATGTCTATATACACACATATATACATATGGCCTCAGACATGAATACATGTCTATATACATACTTATATACATATGTCCTCAGACAAGAATACATGTCTATATAATACATATATACATATGTCCTCAGAGTTCCGAAGAGGATGTTGGATTCCCCTGGAACTGGAGTTCGGGCAGCTGTGAGCCACCAGCTGGGAAATGGGCTCTAGTCCTCTGCAGAAGCAGTGCACACCGGGGACATCTTGTGTTGTGTTGTGTTTCTTAAGAAAGACAAACAAGGAGAAATAACTCACTGATGAAGAGCACTGGCTGCTCTTCCAGAGGTCCTGAGTTCAATTCCCAGCACCACATGGTGGCTCACAGCCATCTGTAAGGGCATCTGAGGCCCTCTCCTGTTCTGCAGACCTACAGGAAGACAGAGCGCTCATATACATAAATAAATACAGAAACCTCTAAAGAAAGACAAATAAACTAGACCTAAAACTGGGTGCACCCTTGGCAAGCTGGGTCAAGAGGACTGCAATAGATCCAAGGCCAGGCCGGGCTAGATAGCAAGTGTCACAACAGCCAGCGTTACACAGCAAAACTCTGTCCTTAGAAGCCAACAACACAGGGCTGAGTGATGGCTCAGCCTGCAAGAGCATTTGCTGCTCCCAAAGAGGCCCTGGCTTGGTTCCCAGCATCCATGGAGTAGATTACAACCTATAACTCCTGGGCCAGGGAATCTGATGCCCCCTTCTGGCTTCTGTGGGCACTGCATGAATATGTTGCACAAATATCCAAGCAAAACATCATACGCAAAAATTAAAAATAGGTTAAAAAAAAAACAGAACAACAGTAAAAATCCTACCTACTGTTAAAAGTAAAATTAGTTTTAATTTTAAAAAAATGGTCATATGGGGGCTGGAGAGATGGCTCAGGGTTAAGAGCATTGCCTGCTCTTCCAAAGGTCCTGAGTTCAATTTCCGGCAACCACATGGTGGCTCACAACCATCTGTAATGAGGTCTGGTGCCCTCTTCCAGCTTGCAGACATACACACAGACGGAATATTGTATACATAATAAACAAATAAGTCATATGTTAAGTCTAGAACTGTCTTTTTTGTCTGTCACCTGAGTCCTTAATCTAACAGGAAGTTGAATCTGTCATCTGGTTTTTGTTTTGTTTTTGAATTTGGAGTTAGGGTCTCATACCTGTGACCTAATCTAGCCTAGAACCCACTATGTATGGAGACTGGCCCTGATCTCTAGACCACCGTCTAATTAGACTCTTGAGGGCTGGGGTCACAAGCATGAGCCACTACACCAGGTTAGACCCTACTGTCTGAGAAGGTGTCATACCTTTAGCAGCAGGACTCAGCGGAAACTCCATTCCCAGACTCTGAGCACCAGACCTCGGTCACTGTGGATTTATTAAAGGCAACAACTCTCCGCAGCGGGAATCCAGCTTCAGGCAGGCCAAGTCATCCGACCTAGTGGGTCCAATGTTCAGAATGGCAATAGGAAGCTTCTTCTCCCGGGCGGTGAGGATGAACCGGTAACCAGAGTACACCTGCCCAGATGGAGGACAAGAGTTCGCTCTAGATCCAGGTAAAGAACCACCTCACCTCAGAAACACAGCACAACAAAGAAAGAAAAAAGGGAGAAGAGAAGCTCGGCAGGTAAAGGAGCCTGCAGCCATGCCAGATGGTGTCAGTTCAATTCCCAAAACCCATGAAACCCATGATGAAAGGTAGGTAGGGAGAACTAATCCCACAAGTTGTCGTCTGACCTACAGACAATCAACCACCAACCAGTCAATCGGTCACTCATTCTACAAGTCTACAAAGAGGTGGTGGTACTTGGGAAATGGTTCATTGGAGAAAGTTCTTGCTGCCCAAGTGTGGGAGCCTGAGATCAGATTCCCAGCATCCATGTAAACACTGGGTTTGGTGGGAATCGTGTGTAAACCTAATGTTCACAGAGGGAAACCACACGGTTCCTAGGAGCTCACTGACCAGCCAGGCCAGTCATTCCAGGGCCTCTAAGTTCAGTGAGAGACTGTCTCACAAATCATGCCAGGGATTGGAGAGATGACTCAGTGGTTAAGAGCACTTGTTGCTCTTGCAGAGGATCTGGGTTCAGTTCCCAACACCCAGGGCTGTTGAAACCATGTCTTGGGGGCTAGAGAGATGGCTCAGTGGTTAAGAGCTCATCTAAAGGTCCTGAGTTCAGCTGGGCGATGGTGGCACAAGCCTTTAATCCCAGCACTCGGGAGGCAGAGGCAGGCAGATCTCTGTGAGTTCGAGACCAGCCTGGTCTACAGAGCTAGTTCCAGGACAGGCTCCAAAGCCACAGAGAAACCCTGTCTCGAAAAAAGCCCCCCCCCAAAAAAAGGGTCCTGAGTTCAATTCTTAGCACCTACATGGTGGCTTACAACCATCTGTAATGAGATCTGGTGCCCTCTTCTGGCCTGCAATCATGAATGTAGGCAGAATACTGTATACATAATAAATAAATATGAAGAAAGAAGGGAAGGAAGAAAGACACCAAAAAAAAAAATGTCCCACAAAGTGACCTTAAAAAAAAAAAAAAGAAACCCTGTCTCAAAACAAAAACAAAAACCCTAAAGTAGGCAGTAACAGACACCCAACACTGACACGCCTGCATACACATGTGCACACTCACGCATATACACACACGCACACACTCACACACGAAGACTAAAAGGGAAGCTCAAATAAGAGCAAACCTCTAGGACTTCACACCCTATAAAACGGGCAAGGGCCTCTGCAACCCTGACAGAGCCAGGTACCTGCAGGGACGATCCGACCACCAGTAGCGAATCAGCCTCTTTCACGCGCCTGTGCACAAAGTCAACCTTGTCTGGGTTCACTGTGTCCCCAAAGAAAACGACATCTGGTTTCAGAGGACCTCCGCACCGATCACAGGACGGGACCTGAAAGCTCCGGACCTGCTCCTCAGTGAGGAACACATCGCCGTCGGGGGCCACGCCCTGCGCCTCAGCGCTCCAGCTGGGGTTCAGGACTTGGAAGCGTTCCTGCAGTACCCTGCGGGGAGTCTGTTCCCCACAGCTCAGGCACAGGACTCTAAAGGCAATATGAGACCTTCTGAGTATAGTTCCTGGGAGGGATAAAGCCCCAACCATTTTCAATCCCCCCCCAAAAAACAATCACAAGTAGGACATCCATTTTCATTTTCGTGTTCTCCTTTCCCTTCTTTGCAACCTTCTAGAACAGTGGTTCTCAACCTGTGGGCCACGAACCTTTGGGGTTCAACGACTTTTTCTTTTTTTTTTTTTTTTTTTTTTAAATATCTATTTATTTATTATGCATACAATATTCTGTCTGTGTGTATGTCTGCAGGCCAGAAGAGGGCACCAGACCTCATTACAGATGGTTGTGAGCCACCATATGGTTGCTGGGAATTGAACTCAAGACCTTTGGAAGAGCAGGCAATGCTCTTAACCACTGAGCCATCTCTCCAGCCCCCCAACGACTTTTTCACAAAGGGTCGGATATCAGATATCCTGCATAACAGATATTTATGTTATGATTCCAAACAGTGGCAAAATTATAGTTATGAAGTAGCGACAAACATAATTCTTTGACTGGGCTCATATGGCCAGCCACCGTTTTGTCCACACTCGATCACCTTGGTACTCAAACCTGTGCCCCTCGGCACTCTCGTCTGCCCCTCCGCGGTGCCTGTCACTATCACTCCCTGTGGAGACACTTTTTGAAGGGCGGTGGCACACGCCTTTAATCCCAGCACTGGTGAGGCAGAGGCAGACTGGGTCTCTGTGAGTTTGAAACCAGCCTGGTCTACAGAGTGAGTTGGTTACTCAAGACTACACAGAGAGACTCCATAAAACAAACAAATAGGAAGAAACAAGAAGTGAGCATGTTAGGGAGTTAATTCCCCAACAGTGATGCTGGACCATGGTGAGATTGGAGATGGTTTATTAACACCCTAGTTTTCTTCACTTTTGGTGAAATAATTCTCTTTTTTTCAACCCAAACTCAGGGTTAGCAATACTACTCACCACCCCCATAGTGGCTCTTTCTGTACAGTTGCGATAACTCTGAACTACAGTCTAGACTGGGGGTCCCCGGGGTGCAGCCCCACTCACGCTACAGTCTAGACTGGGGGTCCCCGGGGTGCAGCCCCACTCACGCTACAGTCTAGACTGGGGGTCCCTGGGGTGCAGCCCCACTCACGCTACAGTCTAGACTCGGGGTCCCTGGGGTGCAGCCCCACTCACGCTACAGTCTAGACTGGGGGTCCCCACGGGGTGCAGCCCCATTCACACTACAGTCTAGACTCGGAATCCCCGCGGGGTGCAGCCCCACTCAAGCTACAGTCTAGACTGGGGGTCCCCGCGGGGTGCAACCCCACTCACGCTACAGTCTAGACTGGGGGTCCCCGCGGGGTGCAGCCCCACTCACACTACAGTCTAGACTCGGGGTCCCCAGGGTGCAACCGCACTCACACTACAGTCTAGACTCGGGGTCCCCACGGAGTGCAGCCTCACTCACGCTACAGTCTAGACTGGGGGTCCCCGCGGGGTGCAGCCCCACTCACGTTACAGTCTAGACTGGGGGTCCCCACGGAGAGCAGCCCCACTCATGCTACAGTCTAGACTGGGGATCCCTGGGGTGCAGCCTCACTCACACTACAGTCTAGACTCGGGGTCCCCAGGGTGCAACCTCACTCACTCTACAGTCTAGACTCGGGGTCCCCACGGAGTGCAGCCTCACTCACGCTACAGTCTAGACTTGGGGTCCCTGGGGTGGAGCCTCACTCACACTACAGTCTAGACTCGGGGTCCCTGGGGTGCAGCCCCACTCACATTTTTCCTGGTGCTGGGAAACTGAACCCAGAGCTTTGCATGCGAGCAGCGCACCACACAAGCCAGCCTGCTCCCTTCCTCGTTTCTGTCTGTTTCCCCTCTCAGTTCTCTCGGCTATCCCCAAAGCCAATGACTTGCTCAGGAAGCCTTGGCTGTGGATCTAAGGCAGCCAACCGCCCTTTGCCTGGGGAACCACACATCCTTTTATGGGCAAACCCCGTAGACTCCGGCACCTGTGCATGCATCCATGGAGCTCTGTCAGCCGCTGGTTCCCCGCCTTGGAGTGCAGAGCATCCACATTCTGAGTCACCAACCAGTGCAGCTTCCCCAGTTTCTCCCAGTTGCTCAAGGCCCAATGTGCTGGGTTGGGTTGGTGAGAGGAGAACTGAGGCCAGCCCACAAAGTTTCTGGCCCAGTACCGCTGACGAACTGGAGCACTGCGTATGAACTCGATATGCTGGATGGGTCTCCGGTCCGTGCGGGCGTAAAGACCCACCTTTTCCGACCTGTAGTCTGGGATCCCAGACTCCGTGGAGATTCCTGCGCCAGTCATCACTAGGAGTTTCTTGGAAAGGGTAATGAAGCGCTGTAACTCCTTGATCTTCTCGGGGTCCAAAGGAGGGCTTGGCGGCACGAATAACCCAGTAGGTCCATGAGAGCACGGCCGGCTGAGGTTCGCTGTCCAATGGGCTTTTGTTGACCTGAAAGTCAATCCACTCATTCTCCTTCTAGAGAAAAAGAAATCCATGAGAGAAGCTGGGTTTTACCACCAAGCGAGGAATGGGTAAACAAAAAGCATGTCTATCCACTGCGGGTATACATTCAGCTACGAAAATTCGTCATGGTGGTCCATGCCTAGAATTGAAGCACTCCGGAGATGGAAGCAGGAAGGTTAAGGGCTTCCTCAGCTAATGAGAGAGTCAGAGGCCAGTCTAGGCTAAACTCAAAAGAGAAATCGAGAGACAGTACATGGTGGGGGGTTGTGTTAAATGTAAGAAGTCAGTTACAGGGTTGTAGAGATGGCTCAGAGCTTAAGGGCACTGGTTGTTCTTCCAAAGGTTCTGGGTTAAATTCCAGCACCCACATGGGGTCTCACAACCATCTGTCACTCTAGTTTCAGGTGATCAGACCCCGTCTTCTGGCCTCTGCAAGCACTGGGAGCAAAGGTGGTTGGTACACAAATATATGTGCAGGTAAAATACACGGAAAATTTAATTTAGCAAATTTTAAATATTTTAAAAACAAACCTTTCTTCCTTCCATGGAGCCCTGACTGTCCTGGAACTCATTCTGTAGACCAGGCTAGCCTCGAACTCACAGAGATCCATCCACCTTCTCTGCCTCCTGAGTCCTGGGATTAAAGGCGTGCAGCACCATATGGGTCTATTTATCTATATTTTTGTTAATACTGTCCATCAAGGGACTATTTGCTCTCTAACCCTGCTTTGTTTAAATCAGAATTATTACTTTTTCTTTTCTTGAGACAGGATGCCTGTAGCCCAGGCACACCCAGCTAAACCAGAGTTACCTTATTTCTCCATGAGATATTTGAATTCTAGTATGTTAGGGTTTTTTTTTTTTCTCTTTCGTTGTTGTTTGCTTTTGTTTTGTTTTTCTACATGATATCACTCATTCTATCGCCAAGCTATACTCCAGTCCAACTTGGCAGTTTTCAGGACGTTGATCTGATCTTTCAGGCGTTTGGTTTTATTCGTGTCTTCACAAATACACTTTAAATTACTTCATTTCCCTCATAATATCTGTTTAATGTGCTCTGTAAATTCTGCTAGTTGGACACAGAAGACAATGCGCGCGCGCGCACGCACGCACGCACTTGCCTGTCTGGTTTTCTAGTTTTAAAAACAAGCATTGGATACATCCTGTGAAATAATGCAGAAATTACCTAGCGACAGGCAAACATTTTAGGCTTGGCTTTCTACACATAAGGTCAGGACCCGGCTTTCTCCAGGACATTCCACAACTACACGTGAAAGCTAAACAAACAGTCGGGTTTGTTTTCCTCCGTGTCCCCTCAAGAACAAAGAGGACAAATGGGATCCCCTGTTTTAATAAAATTTAAAAAAAAATGCACAGCTGGAAACCTAATGCCGAATCGGAATACTTACTTACCTTCCGCAATTTTCACCCAATAGTAGGATTAGCTTGCTACCTACCTGTGCATCTTGGGAAGTGTATTCCGTGAAGCAGACTTAATTGGAAAGCAAACTACAAGTCCCACAATCCTGCGGGTCTCTCACTTCAAGGTCCTACCGCAGTCCTCCCCTGACTTTCGTTTGTCTTTCCTGGTCAGTTCAGTTAAGGTTCCGGGTGCGCTGCTGACACCTGGGATTATGAGTGCCTTTTGGGGGTTTTGAGTTTGGTTAATTGGTTGGTCTTTCTGTGTTACGTTGTTTTTTGAGGCAGTGTCTCTGACTCCAAATTCCTATCCTCCTGGCTCAACTTCAAAAGTGCTCGGATTATGGGCTAGTGCTACCATGCCTGGTAGAGAAATGGTTGTTTCCAAAGTCCTGTGTGCAAAATAGCATCTAAACAGCCCTACTTTAGGAATTCACCCTATTTTTTTGTTTTTTTGAGACAGGGTTTCTCTTTGTACCCTTAGCCTGTATGGACCAGGCTGGCCTCGAACTCAGAGATCTGCCCGACTCTCTCTGCCTCTTTTTGCTGGGACTAAAGGCGTGGGTCACCATACCCAGCTAAAATACACTTAATAATTTACAATTGACTTGTGTTCTTCTTTTTTATATATGTTGTTCATTTGATTTGTTTTTGTTTTGCTTTGTTTTTTGAGACAGGGTCTTACTATATAGCCTTGACTGGCCTGGAACTTGTTATGTAGACCAGGCTTGACCTCCATTTCATAGAGATTTGCCTACCTCTGCCTTCCCAGAACTGCGATTAAAGGCATGTGCCACCATGATTGGCAAAATTGACTCGGTTTCCTCTATGTATATTCTCTTCCATTTCAAAGTAATTAAATGTCCTGCTATGAGTTAAATATGGATTGGGGCCTGACAAGTGGCTTCTTTAATCCCAGCACTCAGGAGGCAGAGGCAGGCGGATCTCTGTGAGTTCGAGGCCAGCCTGGTCTACAAGAGCAAGTTCCAGGACAGGCTCCAAAGCCACAAAGAAACCCTGTCTCGAAAAAAGAAAAAGAGAAAAGAAAGAAAGAAAGAAAGAAAGAAAGAAAGAAAGAAAGGAAGGAAGGAAGGAAGAAAGAAAGGAAGGAAGAAAGAAAGGAAGAAGGAAAAAGGGAAAGAAAGAAAGGTAAAGAATTATAGGTGCTAGAGAGACAAGACTCTGCCTCAAAGGAATAAAGTAGCCAGGCAGTGGTGGTGGTGCACACCTTAAATCCCAGCACTAAGGAGGCAGAGGCAGGTGGCTCTCTGTGAGTTCAAGGCCAGCCTGGTCTATGACAGGCTCCAAAGCTACAGAGAAACCCTGTCTCAAAAAGAAAAAAAAAAGGCATAAAATAAGAGTAATAGAGAGGGGATCCCAAACACTCCTCTCTGGCCTCCACTGGCTCCCCTACACATATGTACACACACACACAAAACCAATATGGATTATGAGGAATATACCCATAAACTTGAAAAATGGATGATTTTGAAGTTAATACGAGAAAAGCCAAGTATAATGCATAGAGATTTATACACTTACTCTCTTGACCAGAAAGCATAAAGAACCACCTGCCTCTGCCTCCTAAGTGCTAGGATCAAAGGTCAAAGGTTCAGCTACTGTTTGATTTTTTTTTTATTTTTGGTTTTTCAAGACAGAGTTTCTATGCATAACAGTCCTGACACAAACCAGGCTGGCCTCCAACTTACAGAGATCCATCAGCCTCTGCCTCCTGAGTGCTGGACCACCACGGCCCAATTATACTGTTTGCATTTTAATAAGTAGCAAAAGTCAAAATAAAAATGGAGAACGTCCCTCAGGAAAGGAGTTCAGACACAGGTCATGAACAGCTTTCTACTCGCCAAAGAAAAACAGGCAGAGAAACTTACTTCACATTTTATATGCTGCAGCATTTCTGAGGAGTAAAGCCACTTAACCTCTCCAACCCTGGGTTTCTCTTCTACTTCTTCTTCTTCTTCTTCTCCTCCTCCTCCTCTTCCTCCTCCTCCTCCTCCTCCTCTTCCTCTTCCTCCTCCTCTTCCTCCTCCTCCTCCTCTTCCTCCTCCTCTTCCTCCTCCTCTTCCTCCTCCTCCTCCTCTTCTCTTCTTCTTCTTCTGCTCTTCTTTTTTTTTTTTGGTTTTTTTGAGAGAGGGTTTCTCTGTTAAACAGTCCTGAATGTCTTGAAACTCACTCTGTAGACCAGGCTGGCCTTGAACTCACAGAGATCCACTTGCTTCTGCCTCCTAAGTGCTAGGATTAAAGGCAAACGCCAGCACCCAGTTTGGGTTTCATTCCTTACAAAGGGGTGGGGTTGGCTGTGATGGCCTTTAATCTTTGGCACTGGGGTGAATTCAATCCCCGGGACCCACATAGTGGAAGGAGAGAATTACCTCCCACAAGTTGTCCTTAGACCTACACACACACACAAACACGCACACGTGCACATGCACGTGCAAAATAAATAAATCTAATCAGAAAACATTTTTAATTGAAAACAGGAACCCAGGCTGATACTTGTACATCAATATCAGCATTATTTGTATTAGACAAAAAGGTTCAAACAAACAAGCCAATGAGGTTCATTGAAATCACCATTATTGCTAATTGAAGAATAAATAGGTAAATAAAATTCGATTAGATGGAAAATTGTTGAGCCATAAAAAGGCATGAGATCTAGATGAACATTACAATATGGATGAGTCATAAAAATATTACAGTAGGCTGGGAAGTGGTGGCACTCGTCTTTAATCCCAGCACTTGGAAGGCAGAGGCACACACACACACAAAATAACAGTAAGGCACTGGCTGCTCCTGTAGAGGATCTGGGTTTAGTTCCCAACACCCACATGGTGACTCCGGGATCTGATACCTTCTTTTGACTTCCATAGATACCAGACATTCCCATGAGGCACATGAGCAAGTAAAACACTCGTACACGTAAATAAATCTCAGCAATAATCCTTCTTTCCTTCCTTCTCCCTCCCTCCTTCCCTCCCTCCCTCCTTCCTTCCTTCCTTCCTTCCTTCCTCCCTTCCTTCCTTTTGTAAACAGGGTCTCTCAGTAGTCTTTGCTGACCTCGAACTCAGAGATCCACCACCTGCCTTTGTCTCCCAAGTACTAGAATTAAAGGCGTGTGCCGCCACGCCCAGCTTAAAAAGAATTCTTACGGCAAGAGAAACACAGACATTACCGTATTTTCAGCTTTGTAAAACATCTAGAGTGAGAGCGGTTGCCAAGGGCTGGCCATGAAAAGGGGCTAGGGAGATCAGAGTTTAATGTCAGAGTTTAAAGTTTTAGTTTGGAAAGACCAAAAGGTTCTGGAGATGTATGTGAATATATTCAACGACACTGAATTTACCCTTAAGACAGTTAAAACTACATTTTATGATATATAGACTTAATACACATATTTTATTGTGTTAAGATCAAAAACAAGCCTCCTTACAAAATGTGGTAACTCGGAGCCAACGGAATAACTCACGCCCTAACGCCCGTTCCGCCAATCGCCGCTTGCACGCTCGGAACTGAGTAAATTAGCATGTTTGTTCCCATAGTGCTTTGCTGCATGTCCTCACGCAAACCTACTTAAATAAAGCAATAATCTCCCTTCTATGTATCACACAGGGAGCACCATAAGATTGTAACAGGCCTCGAATTTTCAGGATAACAATAATAGAAGATTTTCTCCCTCGATTTAAGAAACCCCCTTCCTGTAATAGGACCCTCGCTTCCAAGGGACGATGCGCGAGGGGTGGCATTCTTTAGCTTTGCGCAGTGGCAGTATCGTAGCCAATGAGGTTTATCCGAGGCGCGATTATTGCTAATTGAAAACTTTTCCCAATACCCCGCCGTGACGACTTGCAATATAGTCGGCATTGGCAATTTTTGACAGTCTCTACGGAGACTGGATATTTTGGTCTGAAAAAAGCATATTGGTTTTAGCTTTACTGGCCATACGTGTGGCTTCCCGCGTTCTCGATCTTTTGCTGTTTAAACTTTGGCTTATTTCCTTTCTGTTACTTTTGCTAATGCTAACTTGACGTTTTTCCTCCCTCCCTACAATCGCCCGCCGTTTATTTAAAAGGAATCTCAGGTTTTTTTTTTTTTTAAAGATATATTATGTATACAACTTTCTGCCTCCATGTATACCCAAACGCCAGAGGAGGGCGCCAGATCTCATTACAGATGGTTTGGAGCCACCATGTGGTTGCTGGGAGTTGAACTCAGGACCTCTGGAAGAGCAGACGGTGCTCTTAACCACTGAGCCATCTCTCCAGGCCAGGAATCTGTTTTGTTGACAAAAAGCATCCCTGATGGCGGAGGACTCGCAGCAGTCCTCTCGCCGCCCGAGTGCTAGGGTGACCGACGTGAGTCACGTCCCCTCGAGGTCTATTTCTCCTTACCCGCGTTCTCCCGCCGCCGTCGAGTCTCCACCCCGGCCGTCGCGATGACGTTAGTCTCATTTGCATACGAGTCCCCCAGCATCCCAAGCGACGGTTGCGCTGTTTGCAAATCACGAGCGTCCGGACGCGAGATGACCCAACGGCAAGAATCTGTCCACGCAGATGACTGCGATGGAGCTGCTGGGCTTGGGCCTGTCGCGTGGCGGTCGCGCGTGGGTAGGAGCTCACCGTGACTGTGACGCGGATCTTCAGCCCTGGCAGGCTGAGCAAGCACGCTCTTTCGTCAGCTTTGCGCAGTGGCAGTATCGTAGCCAATGAGGTTTATCCGAGGCGCGATTATTGCTAATTGAAAACTTTTCCCAATACCCCGCCATGACGACTTGAAATACAGTCGGCATTGGCAATTTTTGACAGTCTCTACGGAGACTGAACATTTTATGTTTGAAAGTAAGGAGTTGAAATCCGATTGGCGTTTTCTGTGGGCTATCACGTTTCTCATTATTCAATCCCTGAGGGGAAGCACGTTTTTCTGAGGACCAGGGTTCGGTACCCATCCCCACAATTGAGTGTGTATTTGTGTGTGAGAGAGAGGTCAGCATGTCTGTGTGTGTGTGTGTGTGTGTGTGTAAGAGAGAGATAGGTCAGCATGTCTGTGTGTGTGTGTGTGTGTGTGTGTGTATGAGAGAGAGAGAGAGAGAGAGAGAGAGAGAGAGAGAGAGAGAGAGAGAGAGAGAGAGAGAGAATCCCAGCACGTGAGGAGATGCAGGGGGATCAGGAATTTGGATCAAGTTCGAGACTAGAAGACTAGCCTGGGCTACATGAGATCTGTAACAAACAAAAGACAAGCCAGTATTAAGAACTTGTGCTACAGCCGGGCAGTGGTGGCGCACGCCTTTAATCCCAGCACTCGGGAGGCAGAGGCAGGCGGATCTCTGTGAGTTCGAGGCCAGCCTGGTCTACAAGAGCTAGTTCCAGGACAGGCTCCAAAGCTACAGAGAAACCCTGTCTCGAAAAATAAAAAAAAAAAAAAAAAAAAAAGAACTTGTGCTACACAAGTATATCAGTCCTGGTCTGGTATGATGGCATGATGGCACATGCCTATAATCCTAGCTACTCAGGAGCCTGAAGGCAGGAAGATCACAAATTCAAAGTCAGCCTGGGTAATTTAGCAAGCGTGCTAAGAGGACTTTGTGTCAGAGATAGCCTGAGTTCCGTCCTCAGCTCCCATAAAGGTGGCAGGAGGTAATAACTTCCAAAGTTGTCCTCTAAGCCCCACTTAAGCATTTAACACAACAGCACCTGCCCACATGCACACACACAAAGAAATAATTTGAGCCGGACGGTGGTGACCCATGCCTTTAATCCCAGGTGAATCTCTGTGAGTTCGCCAGCCTGGTCTACAGGGCGAGTTCCAGGACAGGCTCCAAAGCTACAGAGAAACCCTGTCTCAAAAACCCAAAAAGAAAAAAATAATAATTTTATGCTTAATTTTTTTAAATCTGAAATAAAGAACTTAATGAATAAATAAAACAAGCACTGGTTCTGGTTACTTATACCACAAATGGCTTCCATAGACACCAGAGTGGCAGCCTCATTTGAATATTTGCCATCAGTTTAAAAAAAAAAATTCACAAGCCTCACTATCCTTGGCTATCCTGGAACTCACAGAGATCGCCTGCCTCTGCCTCCCCAGTGCTGGAATTAAAAGGCCTATGCCACCACTGCCAGGTTTAAAAAAAAAAAAAAAAAAAAAAAAGCCGGGGCAGTGGAGGCACATACCCAGAACCCACAGTATTTTATTAGGAGTACATAATTTAAGAGGGCGGCAAAAAACAAACAAGCAAAAAAAAAAAACCCTCAGTGATCAAATAAATAATGTTTTTAGTGAGATGAGTCAAGGAGGGCGAGGGTAGATATGAAGGACAGGGTGAGATCCCTCTTCGACACGGTCTCACTACGCACCACCGTCCTCAGCGCACACCGTTTTCAGTTGTCCCAAAGGACACGGTTTAGGCAGCAGTAGGAAATGAGCGGTTAGACTTGGCCACACGGTCCAGCTCATGCTTCTTGATGGCGTGGGAGTTGCAGGAGCCCTCGGCGTCACAGATGAGCTCATCAGCAAAACACTCATTCCTGAGAGACGTGGGGTGGGAGCACCTTGCCGAGGGATGGCCTGAATCACTGGGCGGGAACACACCCACAGCCTGCAGCTTCAGGTCCCTGCTCATCCAAAGCCTGCTGAGTCTTCCCCAGGGACAACGGTTGATGACGGCATTCAGCAGGACCTGCAGAGGGTTTTTACCAGTGAGCAAGGGATCTCAAAGGCATGCTTGACTATGTGCGCGGTCATGAGCTTTGTCACGGAGCTAGGAAGGAGCTCGGGATGGGACGCTGCGCTCTGCGTTCCTCCCTGCTGTGCTCGGCAGGGGCGTTCCCACTGCGACAACCGTGAAGGGAAATACAGTTGATCCGCGCGTCAGCAGAGCTCCGTTTCCCCGACAGCGCAATGTCTGAGGTCTCTGACACTGCGGGTGTAGCGGTCTCCCACCCAGTCATTCTGAGAACACCACCACCTGGCTTAACTTACTATTAATTAGACCTCAGTCTCTAGAAAGTTCGGGCTATACTAATGAAGATCGAGAATTCCAAACTACTTATGTTCAGAACACTTCAAACAATGTGATTTCATTTTGTATTATATTGTTTTCATACAGGGCATTCATTAGTTTTGGGGAGGTGCCTTTTTTTGTCTTGTTGCTGTTTTATGGGTTTTTTTGTTTTTTGTTTTGGGGTTTGTTGTTTTTTTTGTTGTTGTTGTTGTGTTTTTTTTTTTTT
>NW_026067985.1:5380151-5381421 GCF_014885135.2 Alexandromys fortis | reverse complement strand
TTTTTTTTTTTTTTTTTTTTTTTTTTTTTTTTGGACAGTGTTTCTCTGTAGTTTTAGAGCCTGTTCCGGAATTAGCTCTTGTAGACCAGGCTGGCCTCAAACTCACAAAGATACGCCTATCTCTGATTCCCAAGTGCTGTGATTAAAGGCGTGCGCCACCACCATCCAGCTCAACTTACATTTTCTTTCTACCAAACAATGTATCTTGAACACATTTTTCATGTCAGTAACCGGTTTGGCTTTCTTCTCAAGTGGCTGTGTCCTGCCAAGGTTAATCCCTTCTGTTGATGGACATTTTGTTTGTCCAATGGGAATGCTGTATGTAACACTAGCTACAATGAATAGTCTCCTGGCTACATCACTCCTGTGAGTCAGTTTGTCTGTCTGTCTGTCTCTCCCCTCTCTGTCAGTTTAATGTAGCCTAGGCTAGCTTTGAACTGTGTGTGTGTGTGTGTGTGTGTGTGTAACTGGTGATGGCCTTGAACTCCTGACCCTCTTACATTCATCTCTTCCAAGTGCTGGGATTAAGTGTATACACACCATGCCCAGCTTCCTTGTGGGGCACTGTGTGTGGAACTTTCTGTAAGTGAGATTGTCAATTTATGGACAGTGTACATTTTGTATTTTAGTGGTACTTCCAACTTGGCATCTGAAAGCTTGCTGATGTATTTGGCCCAAAACCCACGAATGGAGAGATCTGCAGATACACAAGCGGCAGACACACATGCACACATCACGCACACATGCACGCACACGCCTCCCACACTGTCTTCAAGCTCGCCTGGATCCACTGACCCGCTCCAGGGACTGGAAAGGGATTGGCTCCAAGGCTACCTCAGCAGAGAAAGAACCCACCAGCCACAAACAATCTGCACAGTGTTTAAGTCTCCACAGGATGTTTGCAAGAAGCACCAGCTCCTAGGTTAAAAATATCCCGTGCCGGAGGGGCTTGAGTCTGTCTCAGAAGAGAGCTGCCCCACAGTCCCAGGCTTCTCTGTCACTAGGGGAATCAAGGAGACCGATTGATTCCTCTCCTGCCCCCACAGCCCCATCACACTTTGAAGTCAGACTTTCTGTGTTCCAATCTGGCTCCATTATTCACTGGCTGTGTGACCCTAGGCCACACAATTAGTGATTCTGTGTCTTGGTGCCCATGGCTATAGAAGGGGAGTCATGGTTTTCTCCTAGAGGTCATGGACCTCCACCCTGGCTGCCAAGTGCCTGCAGAGCTAAAAAAAAAAAAAAAAAAAAAAAAAAAAAAAAAAAAAAA
>NW_026067985.1:5361432-5372653 GCF_014885135.2 Alexandromys fortis | reverse complement strand
AAAAAAAAAAAAAAAAAAAAAAAAAAAAAAAAAAAAAAAATTAATAAATAAAAAGTCTGATACAGTGACGAAGGGGAGGAGGAGAAAAAAAATCCTAATGCCCAGACAGCATTCCAGACCAATTAAATCAGAGTGTCTGGGGATTGGGTCTGGGCAAACAAGATATTTAAAAGCTTCCCAGGTAATGATAATGCGCCTCCAGGGCTGAGGCGCGATGTGCGGGTGAGGTTTTGTGGGTTTTAAACAAGATAATTTGAGGAAGAAGTTGCCATGATGACTGGCACAGGGGTGAGGTTGAGCAGCCAAGAATTCGGTCCCGGTGGTAGTCAGAGCTTCCCGGAGGAGACGGTAGGCAGGCTGTAGACTGAAAAGAAGAGGAAATTACCAGGACAGAGGGGGCTGGATGGGTTCTAGGAGGGTTTTAACACCTGCGGAGCCAGAAGCCCACAGCCCCTGGCATCCCAAGGAATCTGGAATGTTTGATTGGAAGTTCCATCCCAAACCCCCTCCCCCGGGAGTTGCCTCAGTCCAGACTCCACCTCTGAGAAAGCCCGCCAAACGATGACCCCTCCCCAGAGATGCTCAAGACCACTCCCACGGGGTATTTAAATTGACCTCAGAGAACAAACACGTGGTTTTCCATCCCGTGTCTCTCCTCCCTCCCCCCCCAATCCCTCGTCTCCTCTCTGGGGGGGGGGGGGGCGGCTGGAAGGCCACTCACAGCGTTGGTATTCATTAAACCTGGGCTTTTTCTAATTTGGTTTGATTTGGTCTGATTTGGATTCTTGTGTTGCCAGAGAGGTTTATCGGGGTGCAGAAACTTTTCGTGGAGCTTTGGGCTCTGGGAGGAGCTCCGTTCCTCTGTACCGGCTCTAGCTCAGTGGTAGAGTGCAGTCCTCAGGTGTCCAAGCCTCTGGTTCAGACCCAGAACCCCCCCCCCCAGTCCCCCGAGACTGTGGGTAAGATAGAAAGAAGTTGGGAGACGAAGGGAGGAGGCACAAGGCCCCAGATCATCTCCTGAGGTCAGAGGTCATTGGTGGTCCCTGAGATTGTTCTGGTCACATCGAAGTTAAAATCAGCGAAGTTAAAATCAGACAGTGATGTATAGACCAGGGTTTCAGGGGAAGTCAAGTCTTTCCCAAGTGTCCCCTGTGAGACAGCCCAGCCCTCACAGCTGAGTGACTGTGGCTGGGAATTTCTATATGAACCTCTGGATGTTTATACCTAGTTTATACCTAGTTTATGTCCATGCCTGTGGGAGGCACAGAGAGGTCCGTGTGCTCACAGATAGGGGAACCAGGAATGTTAAACACACAGAGGCTTATCCCTTCAAAGGAAGGCGTGTATGACCTGTTCTCCACCCAGAAGGCTGGGAACAGACATGGTTAATAGTCTTGCTGTGTGGGCAAGACCCCACTGCACCCTCCCCTGACCCTTCTCATGAGCTTCTCAGTCTATAGAGCCCATCTTTATGGGAGATATTACACATGTACTTTACAAAGAATTTCCACTTAGTCATGCGTGAAGCTTTGTTGTGCACACACGGGATTGAGTGGATTACCACCAGGGAAGCTTTCACCAAATTGTGCTGTACCTCAATATGCCTATAATAAACTGTTTGGGGTCAGACTTTCAAAGTTAGACTCAACACCAGCTACTTAGTCAGATTGACCAAACTGCCTTCTTGCCTCCCTCAGATCCCCCCTACTGGCCATAGTGATTGCAGATACCTCTGGACGTGCCTACGATCCAGCACTATGGAGGCTGAGGCAGGAGGATGGCCATGAATTTGTGGCAATTCTGGGTACATAGAGAGACTATCTCAAGAACCCTCCCAAAAGAAATATAAAAAAAAAAAAAGACACAAAACCTTTAGTAATTTATTTATTTATTTATTTAGGGTTTTCAAAACAGGGTTTCGGGCTGGAGAGATGGCTCAGTGGTTAAGAGCATTGCCTGCTCTTCCAAAGGTCCTGAGTTCAATTCCCAGCAACCACATGGTGGCTCACAACCATCTGTAATGAGATCTGGTACCCTCTTCTGACCTGCAGGCATACACGTAGACAGAATATTGTATATGTAATAAATAAATAAATATTAAAAAAAAAAAAAGACAAGGTTTCTCTGTAGCTTTGGAACCTGTCCTGGAACTCACTTTGTAGACCAGGCTGGCCTCGAACTCACAGAAATCTACTTGCCTCTGCCTCCCGAGTGCTGGATTAAAGGTGTGTGCTACCACCACCAGGCATATGTATTTATTTAATAACTTGCTCATTGACTGATTTTTTTTTTATGTATATAGGTGTTTTGTCTGCACGTACGTCTATGCAATGTGTCTGTGCCTATGTGCCGTTAGAGATCAAAAGAAGGCCCTGGAGCCTCTGAAACTGGAGTTACAGATGGTTGTGAGTTAACATATAGGTGCTGGGAATCAAACTCAGGGCCTCTGGAAGAGCAGCTAGTGCTCTTAGTCTCTGAGCCATCTCTCGGAGGCTGATATGAATGTTTTGGTTTGTTTAAACAGCTCCAGGTAGCCTCTAGTTCTGTGTAGAGAAAGATGACCTTGAATTTCTAGTCTTCCTGCCTCCACCTCTCCCCTAAGTGCTGAGCTCACAGGTCTGTGCCACCAAGCCTGGCTTTTGCTTGGTGCTGGGAAATCAAGCCAGGGGCTCTGTAGGGCAGGCAAGAAAATACTCTACCAATTGAGCTCCAACTGAGTTACATTCCTAGCTGGGATAGGCTTTTTTTTTTTTTTTTTTTTTTTTTTTTTTTTTTTTTTGTCTCCTGAGACAGGGTTTCTCCATAGCTTTGAAACCTGTCCTGGAACAGGCTGGCCTCAAACTCACAGAAATCCACCTGCCTCTGCCTCACAAGGGTTGGAGTTAAAGGCAGCAGCCATCACCCTGCCTTTTTTTGGGTCTTTTCAAGACGGGGTCTCTCTGTGCAGCCCTGGCTATTCTGGAACTCACTCTGTAGAACAGGTTGGTCTCAGAGAACCACCTGTCTCTGCCTCCTGAGTGCTGGCATTGAGGGTGTGCGCTATCCCTGCTAGGTTTGGGATAGGCTTTATAAACCAAGAGAGGCGGAGAACGTTTACTTGCTCCACACTGCACAGCTTCTGAGTAGCAGACCTGCAGAATCTTACTCCCACTGTATAGACAAGGGTAAGTTGATGCTTGGATGGGTGAGGACACACAGGCAGCAGGTACAGAGCTGAGATTGGACCCTGACCTGTCTTGGGGCTGCCAGACAATAGGGGATTTCCCTAGAGGTCAAAGTCTCCACTAGGATCCACCCTTTGAGTGACAGGGCTCTTCCTTGAGATGAACATATACATATTTACATACACTTACACACACATATACTTTTATAAAAAAAATTTTCTATCTGTCCTTCCCTTCCATTCTCCTCATTATTATTATTATTATTATTATTATTATTATTATTATTATTATTTTAACAGGGTCTCACTCTGTAGCCCTGGCTCCGACTGGAGCTCTCTATGTAGACTAGGCCATTTTTGAACTCACAGAGATCCCTCTGCCTCAGCCTTGCAGCTGCTGGGATTAAAGCCAGGGGCCAGCAAGTCTGGTTTTATTAGGCAAACCTCCAAGGCATTCCATTTTGAATGCTAGGCCCTCCTTCTGGAATGTCCTTCCCACAGCCTCTGCTCCAAAAACCAAAGTCAGGGTTAGCTCTTCCTTCCTTCCATGATATCACAATTTTATTCTCTCAAAGCAAAATCAGCTTAGAAATGTATTACTTGGCCCTCTCTCTCTCTCTCTCTCTCTCTAGAATATATTTATTTATTTTTATGTACACTGGTGTTTTGCCTGCATGCCTGTCTATTTGTGCCTGAGGGTATCAGATGCCCTGGAGTCAAGTGAGCTTACATGTGGGTGCAGGGGAATGAGCCCTGGTCTTTTGGAAGAGCAGTCATCCCTCCAGTCCCTCGGTCCTTTCTCTTACCATGCCCCAATTTAAAACGCTTGAACGTCTCTCATTTATTTGATGGTATGAATGTTTTGCCTGCATGCGTGTATGTACACCGTGTGCGTGCCTGTGGAGTCCAGAAGAGTGTGCCTGATTCTCTGGAATGGGATTTACAGGCAGGTGTGAGCCACCATGTGGTTGTTGGGAATGGACAGCCAGTGCTCTTAACCCCGGAGCCTTCTCTCTGCCCCAGTGCTTGCAGCTCTTAGATCTGAGGTGCAGCCCCACACATTCCAACCTCAGCCCAGTCTCCTTTGTAGTTTCAGATAGATAAAGAGATAGATAGATAGCTAGAGAGATAGATAGATGATAGATAGATAGATAGATAGATAGATAGATAGATAGATGATAGATAGATAGATAGATAGATAATACATAGATGATAGATAGATACATACATACATATACAACATCTCTAGAGTCTTGCCTGTGTTCCTCATTAGACATTATCTCCTTTTCCTGGTTTATTTTTATTTAATTTCATCATCTGATATTATATCCGGAATTTATTTACCTGTTTTGTTTTTTTAAATATTTATTTATTATGTATACAATATTTTGTCTGTGTGTATGCTTACAGATGGTTGTGAGCCACCATGTGGTTGCTGGGAATTGAACTCAGGACCTTTGGAAGAGCAGGCAGTGCTCTTAACCGCTGAGCCATCTCTCCAGCCCCTATTTACCTGTTTGTTTGTTTGTTTGTTTATTTATTAAAGATTTCTGTCTCTTCCCCACCGCCGCCTCCCCTTTCCCTCCCCCTCCCATTTACCTGTTTTTTAATTAATTATTTATTTGTTTGATTTTTTTTTTTTTTTTTTTGAGGCAGGGTTTCTTTGTAATCTTTGTCCTTGAACTTTCTCTGTAGACCAGGCTGGCCTCCAACTCACAGAGATTAGCCTCTCTCTACCTCCTGTGTGCTGGAATTAAAGGCAAGCACCACCATATAAATTGTTGGGTGTTTTGCTTGCAGGTAAAACACATGTGTGCAGTGCCCAAGAAGGCTAGAGGAGGGTGCTAGATCCCCAGGAACTGGAATTATGAACCTCATGAACAGCCATGCAGCTACTGGGAGACAAGCCAGTCAGGGTCCTGTAGGTGCTCTCAGCCTCTGAAGCATCGCTCTAGCCTTCACCAGCTTTAACACTGATTTGTGTTTGTACGTGCGTGTGAGCGTACAGACCACAGCATTCCTGCGGAGGTCAGAGGGTAGCTTATGGCAATCAATTCTCTCCTCCCATGTGCAGTTTCTGGGGACTGAACTATATTGTAAGGCTTGGTGGCATGTGCTTTGCCACAGAACCACCTTGCTGGCCATAATTCCTGTTCCTGTAGCATCTTAAAGAGGGAGAAAGAGATGGATTTAAAAACAAGTAAATAAAGCCGGGTGGTGCTGGTGGTGCACGCCTTTAACTGCAGCCCTCGGGAGGCAGAGGCAGGTAGATTTATTTCTATGAGTTCCAGGACAGCCTGGTCTACAGAGCTAGTTCCAGGACAGCCAGAGCTATACAGAGAAACCCAGTCTCTAAAAACCAAATAAATAAAGAAATAAAAAATAAACCAGGTAAATAAATATAGGACATAATGTCAGATGACGAAAGTAAATAAACCAGGATAAAGAACTAATAAAGACCACAGACAAGAATCTAGAAATAACCCTGGTGCCTTTAATTCAAGTACTCAGAATGTAGAGGCAAGTGGATCTCCATGAGTTTGAGTCCAACTTAGTCTACAGAGAGAGTTCCAGGACAGCCAGAGTTTTTACAAAGAAAAACCCTGTCCAAAAAAAAAAAAAAAAAAGCAAACAAACAAAACAACAAAGACACCTTTAAACCCAGCACTCGGGAGGCAGAGGCAGGAGGATCTCTGTGAGTTCAAAGCTACAGAAAAACCCTATCTCAAAAAACAAAAACCAAAAAAAAAAAGAAAGAAAGAAAAAGAAAAGAAAAAACAGAAAAAAACTAGAGATACAATATTTAGGAGGCAGATGAAAGGACATGAACAACCATGCATGCATGATCTGTAAAGAACATTCCAGAAAGAGCAGACCAGAAGCTTTGAAGGCCTGAGTTAGAGCTAGTTCTCTAGGCTGAAGCAGTAAGATACAAACCTGGGACAGGGTTATAGCTCAGCCCTGGCGCTCCTTCCTGCCATTCATAATGACCTAGATTCATTGCAAAAAAAAAAAAAAAAAAAAAAACCAAACCACAAAAAGGGCATAAACTTGGACCCGTGGTCATTTTAATATGTAGGGTCCCCCCATTAAAGAATTCTGCTGTCTAGGAGTGTCGTCATGAGGGCATGAGACTAAAGACATTGCTACGATTCTTGATCAGTCCATGCCTGGAGCCTGCAGAGGCAAACAACATCATCTACAATAGGTTCCTGCCAGGATGGTCTCAGAGCACCAGAGCAAAGCAACCATACAGAGAAGCTTCTGGAACCTTCCAGAGACCCCCAGCGTCTCCTGATGAGGGCGCAGTCAACCTCGGTCAGCTGAGTCACATGGCAGCAGTCGCTGCTTCTCCGATCTGCTCCCCAGCAGAAGAAACTGTGGTCCTGAATCCTATGACCGTGAACTGCTAAGTATGTGGTAACACACCTACAGGAAACAAGTCAAAGGAAGGGATTTGAGGTGTGTTGCAAGGGAAAAGAGAAGTCGCTTGCTGTGTTTGAGACGTCGGACAGAATGCTGAGCCAGGGAAGACTGTATGAAGACCAGACGGGAGGAGAATAGTTGGGTTTTATCCCAAATGTAACAAACTAGCGAAGTGCAGCTGACAAGACCTAATTTACATTTTTAAATGTTACATTTTAAGTCAGCTGTTCCACTGTTAGGTATTTATCCAAGAGAAATGAAACCGCATGTCCACATGAAGACTTCTGAACGCCATAGCAAGTTTATTCCAAGCAGACCAAGCTAGAAAAACAAGCTCAATGTCCACTAAGAGTATTACGCAGCAGATGGTTCTGGCACCTCCACGCAACGGGGCACTACTGAGCAATTAAAAATGAGCAGAGTACTGACCCTTAACGTAGATGGCAAAGGAAGCAGACGTCCCCTGTGCACCCTAGAAAAGAGTACCCACCCCCTGAAAAAAGAAAAGAAAATGGTAAATTGAAGATACAGAGGCTGGAGAATCAAGAAGTCAACGTCATCTTTGGCTACATAGGGAGTTTTGAGGCCACCCTGGACTACATGAGACACTGTCTGAAAAGTGATAAACCCAAACCAAAACATTCAAACTAATCTGTAACGACAGAAAGCAAGTCAATGGTTATATGGGGCCTGCAAAGGGGCAGCAGGGGGAAACAGAATGTTCTAGGCTTCGACTCAGGGCTATTCATCTCAGTGAGCCGACCACACCCTGAATTCCTGATGGATTTGAGAGAGGCTCTCACCTTATAGCGGTTGCTCTATGTTCTTTAGTGTGACTTGGTTACCTGTACTTTGTAACGCCCATGCTGCTTGTTCTGCGTCCCCTGGCATTTCCCCTTCCTTCTTCCCAGCAGCCGCCGTGCCTGGAAATCCTCCCTAGCTATTGGCTTTCTATTAAACCAGTCACAAGGGCATATCTTTACACAGTGGAATCAAATATCTTAAAACACACAGTGATACTCTATTTAAAATAAAACAAAACAACAACAACAAAAAAAAAACCTTAAAAGAAAAAGAGCTATAATGCTGGCTTCTTGCTGGAAGCTTCCAGTTTAATTTGGAGGTTAATTAACTAGGTGCCCAGGCAAGACGAGGGTGACGTGGTTAGAGGGAAAAGAGAGAAGGTAGCGATAGGAATGCAGGGGCGAGGGAGGCTCCTCTGTACAGGTGGGAGGTGAGTAGGGGGAGGGCTTAGGGGTGACTCTGGGGGTGTGCCTGACAAATATGAGGCCCCTCCGTGCTATGGAGGCAACTGTAGGTGAGTCACCTCCCCACCCAAGGAAGGACCACATAGTCTCTGAGGATCAGGCCGGGATGGAGGTTAGGGTCTTGGGCATTCTAGGCAAGCATGCAGTGCCTAGCTGCCAGCTATACCGCTGAGCTGTGCCCAGCCCCTTAGGTTAACTCCTGACAGCGCTTCCGCCCGTCGGAACTGTTGATCTTCAGGAAATCATGAAGGATGCGCTCCAGGACGGTCTCGGCCTTGCTAATTACGGTGAAAGCGAGGAGATAACTACGTTTAGCTAAGGCATCGGTAAAACAAACGCTGGCTCAGGTATATGACTCAGCGCTGCTCCTGAGGCTTTGGGATGAGTGGCGAGAGAAGAGAGTGTGCCACGCGTGTGAAAAGGGCAGATTTCAAAGCACTGCAAGTCACAGTGTAAGCAGGGTGTGTGTGTGTGTGTGTAAGAACAGTGGTCCACTCTTTTCTTTTCCAGTTTTATTTATATTTTATGTCTGCGTGCTCTGTAGGCCAGAAGAGGGCATCAGATCCTCTCACAGCCAGCTGTGAGCCACTGTGTGGATACTGGGAATTGAACTCAGGACCTCTGGAAGAGTGGCCAGTGCTCTTAACCTCTGAGCCATCTCTCCAGCTTCGTGCCGACACTCTTTAACACAGTTCCTCATGCTGTGGTGAGCCCCAACCAACCATAAAATTATTTTTGTTGCTACTTCACAACTGCAATTTCGCTACTGCTACTGTTATGAACCATAACGTAAATATCTGTGTTTTTCCAATGGTCTTAGCTACTCCTCCCGGAGGGGTCACGGCCCACAGGTTGAGAACAACTGCTCTGGATGCACATACAACTAGAATTGGGGGTCGGGTGTAGCTCAGTCAGGATAGTGCTTGCCGGGCTAGCATTTATGGAACTCTGCGTTCAGTCCCCAGCACTGCACAAAACCAGGCATGGAGGAGCACCCCTAAAACCCTAGCACTCATGAGGTGCTAGGCCTTCCTTGGCTACAAATCTAGTTTAAGGCCAACCTGAGATACCAGAGGCCCAAAACATAATAAAACAATAACAAAATAAGACAATAACACAAAAAAGTCTACTGATCACTTTAAAAATTACAAATATTTTTAATTTAATCTCTTATTTTTTTTTTAAGATTTATTTTATGCCAGTCGGTGGTGGCTCAGGCCTTTAATCCCAGCATTTGGGAGGCAGAGGCAGGTGGATCTCTGAGTTTGAGGCCAGCCAGGTCTACACAGTGAGTTTGAGGCCAGCCAGGTCTACACAGTGAGTTTGAGGCCAGCCAGGGCTATACAGAGAAACCCTGTCTCAAAACAACACAACAACAAAAAGCAGAAAGAAAAAAGAATATTTATTTTTATTTATGTATGCTTGTTTTGCCTGCATGCATGGTGTGTTCCACATGCATGTAGTGCCCACAGAGGTCAGAAGAGGGCGCCAGATCCCCTGGAACTGGGATCACAGATAATCAACAGCCATGTGGGTGCTGGGACTCAAACCCAGGGCCTCTGGGAAGAGCAGTTAGTGCTCTTAAATGCGGCACCTTCTTGTGCCTCCAGCACCCTTATCTGTGTTGTTGAAATATTTTCCCCACGAAGAGTAACGATTGCGTAACATATTGCAAGCTCCAGGAGCTTACGCTTCCAAACTATTTTTTCCCATAATTCCCTTTTTCTTCAGCACATCAACGGTAAAGCTATCCTTATGCCCATTTTCTCGGAGACAAGGTCTCACTGTGTAGCCCTGGCTACCCAGCACTTACCCTGCAGACAGATCAGGCAACACATGTTTGTGTTGCTCCTTCTGTCTCCCTTTCTTGTGCTGGGGTTATGGGCAAGCACTACTCTGCCCAGATTTTTAATTTTAATTCTTAAAGACAGTGTTTAGAGCTGGGTGGTGGTGGTGCACACCTTTAATCCCAGCACTTGGGAGTCAGAGGCAGGGGGATCTCTCTGAGTTCAAGCCAGCCTGATCTACAGAGTGAGTGCCAGGAGAACCAGAGCTACAGAGAACTGAAACTCTATCTCAGGAAGGAAAAAAAAAAAGAGTATTCTGTTCCAATGGAAAGACACACACCCATAATAGATGAGCAACAAAAACTGGGCCTGGGGGGGCGGGGGAAGAGGACCCAAAGCTGGTGTGTGGGGAAGGGGTGAGTGATGGATCTGGGAGGAGCTGGGGGAAGAACAAAGATGGTCAAAAGTCACTAAACAAAATTCTCAAAGAACAAACAACACATCCATGAGATGAGTGTTGAAGGGGATCTCTGAAATCCATTGTGCATCTACACAATCTACACAATCCAATCTAGTTACAACATGTCTGACTTCACCAGGTCACCAGCTGTATGTAGTCACGCCTTTGTCCACTGGCCACACACTGCACTTTTTTGTTTTGTTTTGTTTTGTTTTGTTAAGACGGGGTCTCTCTGTGTAGCCCTGGCTGTCCTGGAACTCACTCTGTAGACCAGGCTGGCCTCAAACTCACAAGAGATCCTCCTGCCTCCGTCCCTAATGCCAGGACTAAAGGTGTGCGCCACCTCTGCCTGACTCAGTTTGATTGATTAAGAAAGTCTCACTGTGTAGCCTTGGTTAGCCTGGAACTCACTATATAGACCAGGATAGCCTGGAACTCACAGAGATCCGCCTGTCTCTGCCTCATGAGTGAGGGATTAAAGGGGTGCACCACCACACCTGTGGTTTTCAGAGTTAACTGATGTTATTATCTGTGGGGTTTTGTTTGTGACCTGAGATTGTGTGTAGACTAGAATGACTCTGAATTTCTGGTCCTCTTGACTTTGCCTCCCAAATCCTGGGAAGCGGGTGTGCACCACCACTGCTGATTCTGCTTCAGGGTTTTCCAGCCTAAAATAATTTCTTCAAAAAAACCATTCTCTGGCCCCTGTTTAAAATTTTTTTAGAGCCAGACGTGGGGGTACACACTTTTAATCCCAGCACTCAGGAGGCAGAGGCAGATGCAGGCAGATCTCTGAGTGTGAGGCCAGCCTGTCTCCAAACAAACAAAACCACAAACAAAAAAGAAGAAGGAAAGAAAGAAAGGAAGGAAGGAAGGAAGGAAGGAAGGAAGGAAGGAAGGAAGGAAGGAAGGAAGGAAGGAAGAGTCAAGAGCCAGGCAGTGGTGGCGCACACCTTTAATCCCAGCACTTGGGAGGCAGAGGCAGTCAGATCTCTGTAAATTCTAGGCCAACCTGGTCTACAAGAGCTAGTTCCAGGACAGGAACCAAAAGCTATGGAGAAACCCTGTCTTAAAAAAAAAAAAAAAAAAAAAAAAAAAAAAAAAAAAAAAAAAAAAA
>NW_026067985.1:5302460-5361047 GCF_014885135.2 Alexandromys fortis | reverse complement strand
AATGGGGTCTGGTGCCCTCTTCTGGCCTGCAGGCATACACACACAGACAGAATATTGTGTACATAATAAATAAAAAAATATTAAAAACAAAAAACAAAAAATGATTAGCTGTATGTGGTGGTGCAAACCTTTAATCTCAGTGTTCAGGAGGCAGATGCTGGTGGATCTCAGTGAGTGAGATCTCTTCTACACAGCCACGGTCCAGGACAGGACAGTCAGAGCTATACGGCTACACAGTGAAACCTGAAACTCTATCTATTTCTTTTTCTTTTTTTTTTTAAATATTTATTTATTATTTATTATGTATACAATAGTCTATCTGTGTGTATGCAGAAGGCCAGAAGAGGGCACCAGACCTTATTACAGATGGTTGTGAGCCACCATGTGGTTGCTGGGAATTGAACTCAGGACCTTTGGAAGAGCAGGCAATGCTCTTAACCACTGAGCCATCTCTCCAGCCCCCTATTTCTTTTTCTTCAGTTTTTTTTCAAAACAGGGTTTCTCTGTGTTGTAGCTCTGGCTGTCCTGGAACTTGCTCTGTAGACTAGGCTAGCTTTGAGCTCATAGAACGTCCACCTGCCTCTGACTCCCGACTGCTGGGTTTAAAGGTGTGTTGCCATTATCCTTCCGGCCTCAACTGTGGCTTCTGTTCTGTGTCTAGTGGATGGTGTTAAGTTCCTGGTGCTCCTGGGGATCTGGGAAGTTACTCAGTGGTACTGTAGGTCACCAGCTCCAGTGCCGTGGATCCCACAATGGACAGCTCACAGCCTGGACTTCTGCTAAGGGGTCCTCTTGGCTTTTGGTTCCAGGCTCTCTGCTGGGTTGCCCTATGTTTGTGGGTTCTGAGTTTCTACTTGACTAATCCTATTTATCCCCCCTTGTCTTTCATAGTTATCACTCCTAATTTGATCTCTGCATCTTTTTGGAGAACCTGACCTGGCACAGAAGACTTAGTGCCTTGGGCCTTGAGAAACAGGGGAAGCTGAAGCTGTGTGTGCAGGAGTGTTTATATAATGACAGACTGTGGCACCGAACTACCTCGTGGGGACTTAGATAATAGCTACAGTATATGTGCCAGACACTTAGTAAACGACAGCTATCTATCTGTCTGTCTATCTATCTATCTATCTATCTATCTATCTATCTATCTATCTATCTATCATCTATCTATCTATCTATCTATCATCTATCTATCTATCTATCTATCTATCTATCTATCATCTATCTATCTATCATCTATCTATCAATCTATCTATCTATCATCTATCTTCTATCAATCATCTATCATCTGTCTATCTATCTATCTATCTATCTATCTACCTATCTATCTGTTTTTATCACTTGTCTTATGTCAGGAGCCGTTTCCTCCTAAAATTATTACAGGAACCATCGCCCTGGGGAGTCTGCAGAGAACCCCACACCCTCAATTGTATTAAGAACCGTTCTAGGGCTGGAGAGATGGCTCAGTGGTTAAGAGCTTGCCTGCTCTTCCAAAGGTCCTGAGTTTAATTCCCAGCAACCACATGGTGGCTCACAACCATCTGTAATGAGGTCTGGTGCCCTCTTCTGGCCTGCAGGCATACAGACAGAACGTTGTATAAATAAATAAATATTAAAAAAAAAAGAACTATTCTATTGACAGAGCCTACCCCACACCCAATTAGCTGTTATAGAGAGCTATCTGTTAGCGGAACCCACCCCACATTCCAAACTATCTAGAGTACTAAGTGTGTCAACTCGTGACTTCCTGGCCTACGTGACTGTGGACCACCGGCAAGATTCCATGCCTCCGCCCCCATCCCAAGCCAAACTCCTTATCCTATATAAGCTGTAACCCTGTCTCTAATAAACGGAGGCTCTGACAAACCTAGCATGGCCTCCTTCCTCTCTCTCGCCCATTATCTTCCAGATAGTACCTTTCCAGGACCCTGGAATTACTGAACTGCCAGGCGGGTTACACCCCTAGACTGAGTAACCCACCCAAGGCGGTTTACAGTCTTAGTTATTTTTAAATCGCTATGACAAAACACCATGAGCAAGGCAGTGTATAGACCAGTTTATCGGAAGCTTGCAGTATCAGAGGGTGTGTATCTATGATTATCACGGTGGGGTGGGCAGCGTGGCAACACGCAGGCATGGTGTTGGAACCATAACTGACAGTTGGGTCTTGATCCACAAAAAGAAAGCAGAGATCGGGAATGGGTGTGGGCTTTGAAACCTTAAAGCTTGTTCTCCAGTGACACACCTCTTCCAACAAAGGCCACACCTTCCAATCCTTCCCAAACAGTTCCACCTGCTGGGGACCAAGTATTCAAATATATGAGCCTTTGGGGGCCATTCTCGTTCAAACCACAGCATCGTCCTTTCTTTCTTTCCTTCTTTCTTTCTTTCTTTCTTTCTTTCTTTCTTTCTTTCTTTCTTTCTTTTCTAGGGATGAGGATATTGGAGATTAAACCTGGGGCTTCTTCCAGGCAGCACTTTGCCACTGAGACATAAGAAAAGATTTTTTGGTTTTGTATTTTTGAGGCAGGGTCTCTCCATTATGTAGCTCTGACTGTCCTGGAACATAGGCTGACCTTGAATTTACAGAGATTCACCAGTCTCTACTTCCCAGGAGCTGGGATTAAAGGCATGTGCCCATGCCTGGTGAAGAGTTCAAATTATTTATTAGTTATTTTAGATAGGTTCTTATATAGCCCAGGCTAGCCTCATATTCAGTGTGTAGCCAAGGATGCTGTCTTAATGAGGGCTTCTATTGCTGTGAAGAAACACCATGACCACGGCAACTCTTTTACTTTTTCTTTCTTTCTTTTTTTTTTCCCTGAGAGGCAAGGTTTTTCTTTGTAGCCCTGGTTGTCCTGAAATTGGTTCAGTAGACCAGGATGGCCTTGAATTCACAGAGATCCACCTGCCTCTGGCTCTTAGAGTGCTGGGACTAAAGGTGTGTGCTACCGTTGACCAGCTCCACAGCAACTCTTATAAAGGAAAACATTCAGTTGGAGCTGGCTTATGGTTCAGAGGGTTAGTCCATTATCTCATGGTAGGAAGCACGGCAGTGTACAGGTGGACACGGTACTAGAGAGGTAGCTAAGAATTAGATATCTGGGGAATGGAGAGATGGCTCACTGGTTAAGAGCACTGGCTGTTCTTTCAGAGGTCCTGAGTTCAATTCCCACCAGCAACCACATGGTCTCACAAATATCCGTAAAGACATCTGGTGCTCTCTTCTGACCTGCAGGCATACATGCAGACAGAACACTGTACACATAATAAATAAATAAATCTTTAAAAAAAAAAAAAGAATTAGATATCTGGATCCTTTGCAGTAGGCAGGAAGTGACAGTGACACACTGGCCTGGCTTGAGCTTCTGAAACCTCAAAGTCCACTCCTCTGTGACACACTTCCTTCAACAAGCCACACCTCCTAATAGTGCCGCTCCCTATGTGCCTGGGGGGCGCTGTTTTCTTTCAAACCAGCACAATGACTTTGAATTCCTTACTCCCCAATCTCCACCTCCCAAGGACTGAGACTAGAGTCTGGCAGGATTTATTTCTTGTGTCTGGCTTGTTTTATTTCTTTATTTATTCTTTTTTTTTTTTTTTTTTTTTTTTTTGAGACAGGATCTTGTTTAGTCCAGGCTGGGCTTGAACTGTGGACGGTGGTGCTAAGGACAACCTTGAACTTCTGGTCAACCTGCCTCTACCTGCTAAACCTGGGAGTATAGTCTTGTGTCACCACACTCTGTGTGTGCTTATTTTAAAAAGTTATTTATTTTTTATTTTTATTTCTCAAGACAGGTTTCTCTGTGTAACAGCCCTAACTGTCCTGGAACTCGCTTTGTAGACCAGGCTGCTTTTGAACTCATAGAGATCCACCCCAAGTGCTGGGATTAAAGGCATACACCACCACACCTCCTGGCAAAAAGGTTTTTTGTCAATTTTTAATTTTGAGACAGGTCTCCATAAATTGCCTGGTTGGTCTGGAAAGCTGTCTGGAGTCCAGACCGACCCTGAATTTGTCATCCTGCCTCAGTCTCTTGACTAGTTGAGATTACAGGCTGGACTACCATGCCAGATACCAGTTCAGTTTTTATCACCGTTTCTAAGTGTAGGGGACCAGAGCCCCCTGGGCAACTGTGCCACGCTCTGGAGATGGCTTTTTTTGTGGTTTTTGCTTTGCTTAATGTTGGGTATCTCTGCCCTATGCAGAATTTGGGAGGTTTCTAGGACGGGTTAAGGGGGAAACACGGTAAAATTAAAGGTTTCATAACCTCCAAGGTACTGAATCTGGAGCCAGAATTTGTCGCAGACAACTCTAATCTCAGCAGTCAGGGGGCCCGGGTACAAAAATCACAAGTTCCAGGACGACTGGAGCTACAAAGAGACCCTGCCTCAGAAAAACTACATCGGGTCACAGCAGAGCAGTGACCCTCATCCCCACCGTCCAAAGGGCAAACCAAGGAATGTCCCAAGGCTCCAGGTCTTGCCGATTTAATCCTCCTGGGAGGTGGCCTACCGGGACTCAGATGCACAGGTGGATAAATACGATTCTGACCGAGCGACACCGACACTTTTGTACGTCGGTCTGAAGGTCTATCAGACAAAATGACTTTGAGAGAGTCGGACTGAACTCAGGGGTTACGGCCTGGAGACGCCTCCAGTCCACTCAGCCGCAAGGGGGCGCCACCACCACGCCCATGGGTCGCCCCCCGCGGGACTGGGCGTGCTCGGGGTCGGCGGCGGGGCGTGGCCAGCGTGCGCGCGGGGGCGTGGCCAGCCTGCCGCGGGTGCGCGCGGCGGTGGCAGTGGCGGCGGCGGCGCGGCTGCGGGTTCCGTTCCGGGCCGAGGTTGGAGGCGGAAAAGTTGCGGGGCGGAGAGGAGCAGCCCCGGGACGGTCAACGAGGGCGACAGCGAGCCGGGGACCGGCGTCTACGGACCGGCCATGGACGACCTCGGTGAGTGCGGGAGGCGGAAGGCGGAGCGGCCAGGGCCCGGCGGCCGCGAGCGGGCTCTGGGGTTTCCGATCCCACCCTGGCGCCCGGCTGGGCTGCGGTGCCTGCGGCCCGGGGCTGCGCGAGCCTCTCTTCGCTGCGTCTCCTGAGGACCCCGACCCTACACTAGGTTCAGGGACCCGCCCGGTCCGCCACGGGGGACGGCGCCTCGCTCCCCGGGCAGACGTCCTCCTCAGCTGCGGGACCCTCACTTCACTTCCCCACCCCCACCTCCGCACGGCTGCCTCCCGGACTCGGTTTCGGAGACTGTTCCCTCTCTGTGTGGCTCGCTTCTGTTCCCTCCAGGCCACCTCCCACTTTGCAGACACCCCCCTCCCCCGGTGTCAGGGACAGAGCCCCTTTCGAGAGCCCACCCGTTTCACATCACAAGCCACAGAAACGCTTGGGAGGACCACACCCCCACTCGAATGACAAGTGTCCCAGGCTACTGCATAGACCCCCCAACCACAACCGCTTCAAATCTAGTCACCCCGTGTTAGTGACCAGTATGGACCAGTATGGACCAGCCCTTTCATTCACAGACCAGCCCTTCCCCTTCAAGTCTAAACTTAGAAAGGCAAGTTGGGGGTGGGTTATGACTCCCGCCCCTCACCCACCATCCCCAGATCCGGGTGAAATGCCAGAGGAATGAGGAGGAGAATGGCCCCGCAGGGTATGGCCATCCCTGAACGTGTCCTAGCTGGCAAGGTCCCCCGCCCCCAATGTCAGGTCTGCTGGAAGCCTCCCGGGTAAGGACAGGATGCCCAGAACAGAGTTTCACTGTCCTCATGTTATTGGAGCCTGGAGGCTGTTCTTTTCAGTCCACTCTTGGTCTGGTGTTAGGACAGAGGGAAGAAAGATTCTCCTGGAAATTGATTCTGAACCCATGGGGATTGATGCAAGGGTTCTAGGAATGCCCCGGGCCCTGTCTTTCCTCCTAGGGCCCCTCAGTTGAGGAGGCATGTGTGGGTAAGTTCCCTTCTCTGTAGGAGCCTTGTCTTCTCTCTCTGGACTGTGGGCGGCTTGTGTGACCACTGGTGCCATCGGTGTCCCTGGCTCTGGGGAGCAGATTCACTAGATAAGACTGAGGGGCCTCTCTCAAGCCGCACAGTACTCGAAGTTAAGATGGATTATTTGTAGGCACTGGACTTCACAGCCTCCCTGCAGCTGCTTTGTGGGATCAGGGAGCCCCTGAAACACCCTGGAGCTGGGGATGGTGTTGGGTCCTGTTTGTTTCTCAGAGTGGGATCGCTGCCAGGCATAGTTATGCCTTTGGGTCAGGCTTGGCATCCGCATTCCCATCGCACTCAAGGTTGGCATAGCTTCCAGGCAGGTATTTTTCGTTTTTATTTTTCCACATAAAAATACCTAAGCTGAAAGGAGGCTGGGACGAGGTGCTTCTGATGAGGCCCCTGAAAGTCTCAATGTTTCCCTGTGGGAACTGGGGAGCCTGAGCCGAGTCCCAGCGACTCACAGGCTGGGGAGGGCTCTCTTGGTTCTGCACAGTCCCTGTGCTGTTTGAAGAACTGAGAAAGCCTTTGTAGAGTTTACAGAGTCCGGAATTCCCATCTTCTGACGGTCTTCCATTTAGGGCCAGAACACTGGGTTGTCTTTGAAAGGAAAGAGAGTGTCTGGCAGACGGGAATTGTCGGAATCGAAATGTGCTGTTTATGGAGTGCTTGCCCATGCCTGGATTTGCCCCATCCTCACGACGGCCATCCTGCACAATCACCCCAGGCCACCTTTTTCCCCCACACAAATTGAGGAAGCAGAGCCCAACAGAGGCTGTTTCTCTGACTCAAGGCTGCACAGCCAAGAAACACATCCGAGCCCAGTCCCTGTGCTGCTCCCGTGTGCATTGCTTCCCAGGAAGGGAGCAAGCAGGCACTGGCAGGAGGGGTGGCAGTGGGGCCAGCCTGCCACCTGTGACTTCTGCTGCCTTCCGCAGACTCTCCAGTTGCTGGATCCATGCTACCCGACTTGCTTAGTCTGAGCTCTCAGGGGGCTGGTCACGCCTGGCTGACCAGAGCTTAGGGTGGGGGGAACGGGTGTTCAGGAGGGCAGAGGAATTTGCTTCTGAGCCCAGGCGGTCAGCTGTCTGGATGGCTGCTCAGTACCCTGCCCGTCAGCTGTTTTCCTAAGTTAGGGTGGATATGATGGCCAGCCCTCTTGTTTTTATTTGTTTCCCAAGAGAGACTTGAACTGTGACCATCCTGGTCACTGAACACGGAGGATAGTTTAGGGTGGGCTCCCTGTGGCAAGGCCACAGGGTACATAGCTTCTATGGTAACTTTGTTTTTTGGCTTAAGGGTAAAAAATAAATAAATAATTTGGAGCACTCCTCTCCTCCCCATAGTGGTCAATGAGAGAATCACCATGTGCTGTTTAATAAGTTACAAATTTATAGCTCTTTGGGGAAAAAAAAAACCATAGACACAGTGTCCTGCCCTTCTCTGTGTTCTCTGTGCCTTGTGCCGTCGGGTGGCTGGTTGGTGGCTTTCCTCATTAGAGCTTAGATGCTGGTTTGGCTGGAGCTCGTTCTCTTCACGTTCTGGCCGGAGTTTCCTGGACAGAGTTCTCACAACACAGATGCACTGATTCTGCTCTCCGCCCTGGCTCTTTTCTCTCCGTGTTCACATCCTTAATGTATTTGGGGAGGCCTGATGGTGGTCCCTCGTGCTCCACGGGAGACGGGCACTACGTGCAGCGCTTGCTCTCTCTCTTTTTCCCTACAACTATTAAGAATAAGGTGTTTTTATCTCTGCTTCACAGATGGAGAAACTTGAGCTGGGGAAGTTATGTGACAGAGCTGGGTTTGAACCTAGACTGATCCAGTTCTGGAGCAGAGTGTCTTAATTATGAAGCCGCGGCAGCTAGTACTAATCATGGGGCGGACCCAGAGGCCTGCGAGGAACTGATTGTTACCTTTGAAATTTCTGCTCCACCAGCCAGGGAGGTCCCTAGGAAATGACTTGATAGCATTGCCTTCTCATCCACAAATGTGGGACGCAGCCAGCTGTTGGCAGTGTCCAGTCTGCTGGAATCTGCTCATGTCTCCTTTTAACTTCTCAGCAGTCTTGACCCTTTGGAAAACAGTGCTGCTTTGTGTTTGGGGGCGATACTGGGTAGGGGGGAGTAAGGGATTTGCCTGGGGCATTCTGGGCTACAGAGCCACCCAGTTTCCATGGAGAGTCTGGCCTTAGCGCTTGCCTGTATGTGGTACCTCTGTGTGTCAGGCCTGGGCCAGGTCACCCAGTCACTGGGCTGTGGCAGAGGCAGCATCTGTCCGTGGAGCAGTGGTATCCTGGTGGATGTTTTGCAAGGTGCATGCTAGTAAGGGCTTCAGCTTGGATTTGAACCCTGGGTTGTATTTGATTGTTAGGCAAGTGCCTTTTTGGTAAGCTCAACATGGATGGAATGGAAAGTCGTGGGCTTTGGGCAGGGCATGGTCTTATCACACTGTGAGTGGTGGCCCTGGGGAGCATGGCAGTGTTCTCTCTTTCAGCTTCTTCAGCGATGGCCATGTGTTGGAGAGACTGGGCCAACCATTGGCCTAACAAAGGCCAAGAGATACTGTCGAGGCACTGAGTGACCTCTCCATGTGCTCATCATTGGGGGAGCTTCTTGGGGAGCTTCTTGTAGGTCTTTACAACTTATTTATTTGTTTGTTTATTTAGACAGTGATTCTCTGTGTAGCTGTGGCCATCTGGAACTTGCTCTGTAGATCAGGCTGCCCTTGAATTCACAGAGATCCTCCTGCCTCTGCCTCCAGATGCTGGGATTAAAGATGTGCCACCACTGCCTTTTTCCTGGGAACTGTCTATGCTCTGGAGGGGCTGAAGGGCATTGGTGGTCCTGCCTGCTGGTCAGTGGAGGGCTCCGTTCTGCTCTCACCAGCCACCTGTCCAGTCACCTGTCCCCTTGACACAGCTGTAGGCTTATAGCACAGCTGCCAGGAGTTGGTCAGCCCTTCGCCGCCCTACACGGATGCATCCTTAGCTTCATTGGGGTATATGTACTTTCTGCCATTTGAACAATGCCATCTCTAGTGGAGAAGCTGTTAAAAATGTCAGGGTAGACTTCATGTGGTGGTGCACACTTCTAGCCATAGATTTCAGAAGGCAGAGGCAGGCAGATCTCAGCTTGGTTTACATAGGAATTCCAGCCTCAAACGTGCTGAGACCCAGCCTCAAAAAGAAAATGAAAATGTTAAGGAAAGGAAGAGAATGGAGGGCGCCCTGTAGGGGTAGGAGAGAAGGGCAGGGAGAGGAAGAGGGTTAAAAAGCCAAGAAGTGTTGGTTAACCAGCTCGTTAAAAGGAAAGGTCAAGGTTCATCTCCTCACCAAGCACAAGCTTCCATCCTCCTGTCAGGCCTCGGTATACATTCGGACCCTGATATATTTCTAACTGACTGATTGCCTAACCACTGGGGCTTAGCACTGGCCTCCCTAGGGAGGCTTTGGACACTGAGCCAGTAGAAGGCAGATGTGCTGTTGGGAAGGCCTACCACAGCCCCAGTGGCCAAGGCTTCCCTTGAAGATGGCCCTAAATGCTGCTTTCTGCTGTGATGTGGTATTGTGGTTTATGGGAGAAGAGCGTCTTTCCTGGGGCGTGGGAAAGTAGGAGTGAAGTGTCATGAAGTCTGTAGCATTCATTCACTCATTCATTTATTCATTCATTCATTTTTTGGTTTTTTGAGATAGTGTTTCTCTGTGAAAGAGTTCTGGCTCTCTTTGTAAACCAGACTGGCCTCAAACTCATAAAGATCCACCTGCCTCTGCCTCCCAATTGCTGGGATTAAAGGCGTGCACCACCATAGCTGGCTTTGCAAATGTAGTAAAAAAAGAAATATCAAAACCCAAACCAAAAAGTCAGATGTATCCCTTGGTGTCTATAGGAACTGACTGGTCCAGCACTTCCCCGTCAGTAGATATTAGTCTCACACACTCGTTTCCCTGCATGCAGAACTTCCTAGATGCTTCTTCTAAAAATAACCTTTTTGCATTTATTTATTTTATGCGTATGAGTGTTTTGCACACGTGTATGTCTGTGTATCACGGTGCATCCTGGAACTGGAGTTTGGACTGTGGTGAGCTGACTTGTGGGTCTTCTGCAGGACAGCCAGTACTCTTAACCAGCGACCTTGAATTCCTGCTCCTACACAGTGAGGGGTCAGACTTAGAACTTTGTACAGTCAGGCTAGCATTCTGCCAGCTGAGCTACAGCCCAAGCCCTTCCTGTCAATTTTAAACTGAAACCATCTCAGGCTGGGGAATGGCTCAGTGTCTGCTTTGCTGGAGCGCAGCCGCCATGTGACACAAAGAAGAGTATGGTGGCCCACATGGGGTGCCGAGGCAGGCTGAGCCCCAGAACTCACATGGCGTGAGCTCCAGATTTAGTGAAGAGACCCTGTTTCAAAAAATAAGTTGGTAGATCCCTGTGAGTTCGAGGCCAGCCTGATCTACAGAGCGAATTCCAAGACAGCCAGGACTATACACATAGAAACCCTGTCTTGAAAAACCAAAACATAAAAAGATGGGGGCTGGCGAGATGGCTCCGTGGGTAAAGGTGCTTGTTGCCAAGACCTGCAGCTTGAATTTGATCTCAGGCCTCACACGGTGCAAGGAGAGAACAAACTCTCAAAATCGTTTTCCAAACTCATAGGCTCTGGCAAGTGTCTCTGTACCCCTCCCCATGAATTAAAGTTCAAAAGACACTACACTTCAAATTCTGACCCTTACATATATGAGCATGTATGTGCATACATGGACACCCCGCCCCCCCCCAATTTAAAGCGTCCCTAGCTTACTTAAAACATCCAGTATGCCCAGCACTCCAAAGGCAGAGGCAGGCGGATCTCTGAGAGTTCGAGGCCAGCCTGGTCTACAGAGTGAGTTAACAAAACAAACAGTATGATGTAAGTGCTTGTTATTGTGGCCCTCCTGCATCGTTCGTGGGATGACATGGACTGAAAGGGTCTGAGCTTACAGTTCAGAGCGATGCGGGCGGGGTTTCTCCTGTCTGTCTTCCACTGCTGAATCTTCAGGTGTGGAACCTGTGGGTGCAGAGGACCAGTTGTGTATGGATTTATACAGTATGTACATGGATATGTGCGTCCTTAGGAAGCAGGTGCCGTACATTTCACTGGGTGGCAGAGTGTTAAGTAGAAGGTACACGTTTCCATTGTTGTGGTTTTCAGTTTCTCTGAACATTTGAACACTCTTAGGATAATAGGTATTGAAAAAACAGTTCAAGCCCTCCTTTTCCATGGTGGGCTCCAAGCTGTAGAGTCGGGGTGTTGGCTTGTGTCTGCCTGTGCTGGCCTGGGACGGCCGGTAACGGGAAGACAAGCAGATGGGAGGAGGTGCACTGTCAGCTGGGGAGGTAGAACACAGCACTGTGACCTGTGCAGGTAAAAACAGACAGGATTAAAGAGACGGCACACTCTGTAGGTGTCGAGTCAGTGGGGTTATTTTGGCTGGTGTGGTTAATCAGACAGGGTGAGGACACGAGAGGTGGTTAGAATTAAGGGGTTGTCTGGGCCAGTGGGTTTCAGAATAGGAAGGGCTATCTTCAGGCATTTGAGCCCAGGGAGTTGGGGGCTGGAGCGGGTGGGTGGCAGTTTGCCTCACATCTCATAAACTCCTTTCTGTGGCTAACATCTTTAGCTGGTGGGCATGGGGCCATGGGCTCTCGCTCAGATCGGGCCCTTCCGGCTCCCCAGTCCTTTCAGCTCTCTTCTGGAATCACCATTCCCTTGGTCTCCACTTGCACAGTGGCATGCTGAGTCAAACTGGGCCATTTGGGCCTCTGGCTTTGGTGGTGGTGGTGGGGGGGGACCGACACTAGTCAGTACTGGTGGCCCTGGGCTCAGGCAGGGCTGAGGGCCCTGTGCCTAGCAGAAATGTTTTGAGCTGTCAGCAGGCCCTCAGGAAGTAGGTGCTTGGTGCCAAGAGGGGAGAATCTTTAAGTTTCAGGTTTGTCCGTTAGCATGGCTGCTTGGGAGGGGATCCTGCAGGCCTCCTGATGAGGTCTGGAAGTGGTATGTCAGGGCCTCCTTATGCTGCCGGTCTGAAAAGTAGTCTGATGTGTGTTTTATGGGGGAGGGGCTGGGGCCTGGAGGAAGCTTTATGTAATTCTTGGCTGAAGCTCAGGTAATTGTTTTAATGAAATGGAATGCAGCTTATTCAGAACTCGCTTGGCAGAAACAACCATGTTCTGGTCCGTTTTCTTGTTGAGGAGCTCGGGGTATAACGTTTCCAGCTGTTTTGAATCAGAGGCCTCTGAGTGAGTGGACAAGGTAGATGGAAGCCACTGGGGAGCTCTTTCCTCATGTAGACAGGGAGCTTCATTCAGACTGCCCCATCTCACCTGCACGTGAGTGAGTGTGTCTCCTGTTGGGGACCAGCCTGTGGTCTCTCCTGTGCCAAGCATGCCCTGCCACTGGGCTGCCTACCCCAGTGCTGTGTGTCCTTTTGAATGAGCCATGGAGCTTTGGGCCTAGCAACAGAAACCCTGCTGGAAGCAGGCTGTGAGGGATGTGGAGATGCTGAGCACGCAGCAGACAGGCCTTCAGGATGATGTCGGTTTACTTCATCCTCACAGCCAGCCCCTCCCCCCTTTTAAGCAGGTTTATTATTATTTTTATTTACTGTACATGAGTGTGCATGCTTGTCTGTATGTAACTGAGTGCCTACACAGGCCAGAAGAGGAGGTCAGATCCCTTGGAACTGGAGTATATATCCCCACCACCCAATGTAAGTGCTGGGAATTCAACCTGTGTCCTTTGAAAGAGCAACCAATGCTTTTAGCTGCTGAACCTCTTACTGGCCCCTTCTCAGTAAAATGCCTTTAATTTTAAAAATTATGCTTACTTATTTGTCTGTCTATCTCTATATATATCTATCTCTCTATCGTGTGCATGTGTGTGGAGTTGGAGGATACCTTGCCTGAACATTCCTTTTTCTTCTACCATGTGGGTCCTGGGGATTGAACTCAGGTTGTCAGGCTTGGTGACAAGTGCCTCACCCACTGAGCCATCTTGCAGTCGTACCTCCCTGACCCCTACCCAGTTGCATCAGTTTGGTCCACTGTGACCTCATGGTCCCAGTCTGCTGTTATTCATCTTGGCCCTCTGTTCTTCATTTTTAGTTTTTGACCCAGCCTGGGACATGCTCACACCCTGTCACCTTCCTACCCTAGTGGGTGTGTTTTCTTGTCCTTCCTTACACTACCCGCTTCCCTCCTAGATGCCTTGAGTCAGAGCGCCTTTCGTTCTTCCCTGAAGATTTCCCTGGGCTGGCTATTTTTCTCCTGTTTATTTACTTTCATGACCTCTTTTAGAACTTTTGTGCTGGCAACTCCCAAGTTTCTGTCTCCACCCCTGACGTGGATTCTATTGTCCAGATTCTTCCGGTTTGCAAGCCAGCAAAGACCCAGCTCATTTCCTTTTTGCTCTCTCTTTAGGAGGCCTCAGCTATTGTCTCATCTCTGTGTATGCACCCCCTTTTCTTGGCCTGTGTTTAGATAATGGACATAACTTTTGAGTAGGAGACAGTTATCCCAACCTACAAATGAGGAAGTGAAACAGAAGCTCACAGGAGTTAGGGGAAGGGGGCACACCCTGTGCCACTGCTGACCACAGTGAAGGAACTTTAACCTCGGTCTTCTGGTACTCACTACAACCACCTCTTGAACCACCACTTCCCCCACAGCCCCCCTCCCTGGATGGGGGTTGGGGTGAGACAGGCATTCATATAGCTCAGGCTAGCTTCAGACTTGCTCTACAGCCAAGGATGATTTTGAATTTGTGATTTCCCTACCTCTGTCCCCCTGCTGGGATTATTGGCATGTGCTACTGTAACTGGCTGTTTTTGATTTTTTATACTGCACACCCAAAGGTGGGAAGCCATAGGCCAGCTTTTACCTATAAACCTGTGTTATTTGGCCTTCCTGATGTTCAAAATATTGTTGCCAGTACTTAAAACACCAAGAGATTATGCCTCAAAACATTACTTCATTTCTTTTGAAAACTCAGATTTGGCCACATTGTACACATAGTCTCTCTCGAACAGTTTAGGTGACCCCATAGTCCCTGCCCTAATAGTTGAGCTTCTCTACTCCTGCATTGAGTTTAGTATTCGTCCATGTTCCTGCCTGGCCCCTGCTTTCAGGGGTTCTCTGTAGCCTCTGTTTTATAACCAACACATGGTTACCAAATCTAGAAGGTTCTTCTTATTTATTTACTTTGTGCACCCGTGCGTGGTGTGTGTGGCACATGTGCTGCGGCATAGTTGTGGCTGTCAGAGGATGATTTTGTGGAGTTGTTTCTCTCCACTTGTATGCGAATTCCTGGGCTGTGCCCTAAGTACAGATGTCTGTCCAAGCTGCAGAAAATGGCCTCTTTCCCTTATCTGCCTCCCTATTAATGTAGTGAGCCACATTTTTTTTCTCTTAGAGACAGGGTCTCACTATGTAGCCCTGGCTGTCCTGGAACTCACTCCGTAGACCAGGCTGGTCATGAACTCCCAGAGATTCACCTACCTCTGCCTCCTGAGTGCTGGATAGGATTATAGTTGTGCTCCACTGCCGTCTGTCTGTTTCTAATTTTTTAAATGTGTGAGAATGTATGTGTGTGCTTCATGCCTGCAGAGGCCAGAAGAGGGCATTGGATTGATTCCCTGGAACCAGAGTTACAGATGGTTGTGAGCCATCATGTGGATGTCGGGAAGCAATCCCTTGTCCTCTGGAAGAACATCCAGTGTTCTTAATTGCGGAGCCATCTCTCCAGTCCCCATTTTTGTTTATTTGTTTCTTTTCTTTTTTTCTTCTTTCCAAGACAGGGTTTTTCTGTGTAACCACTCTGGCTGTCCTAGAACTCGATTTGTAGAGCAGGTTAATCTTAAACCTCTAGCTGCCTGCTTCTGCCTCCTAAGCGCTGGGATTAAAGGTGTGCAGCACCACAGCCCAACCTCATTTTTTTAATTTTTTATTGTTTTTAATTTCAGGAGATGGGATCTTGCTTTGTAGCTCTGACTGGCCTCAAGCAAGCCCTGAGTAGTCCACCTCCTGAGTCCTGGTATTAGAGGAATACTCCACCATATCTGGTTTAAAACACTCTTGGAGTGTTGGGTCAATGACAATGATTAACAATGACTCTTGGAGTCATGTAGACTCTACTCTAAGGTTTGGTTCTCCATGTCACCCTCAGTGTTTAAACTTTTACCACACACCTGTGACCTTGGCAGTGGGCATCAGTTTATCTATGCCTGCTAGACTGTTTAGCTGACTGGGGAGTGTGATTCTGGGGTTCCCTAAGAGAACATGATTTGACCACTTCATGGCCCTGTGAGCCTCTGCCTTGGAGGTAATTGTCTTACTTCAGTGCTAGTAGCATAAGGTTGGGTCTCGTGTGGTGTTTCAGTTCTCCTCTTTGCTAGCCTAGACGGGACAGTAGGGGCAGGAGGTTGTTCCTAGTTTGGCTTATACTGACCACTTACCAACACTCTCATCCCAGAGCTCCACTGAGCTCTTCTGAGATAGATCTGCTTATTCCCAGTCAGCCCTGGCTGTCAGGGATGCACTGTGGCATCCATGAGGCTCCAGAGGACGCTGGCCACTCGGGCTTCTTTATCAGTAGGGAAAGGGAGAGGGAAAAGCCGGGTGTAATGGCATATACCCATTACCCTAGCATTTGGGTAGCTGAGGCAGAACATCACCGTGAGTTCCAGGCCAGCCCAGAATACGGAATGAGGCCCTATCTCAAAACAAACAAAACAAAACAGGGTCTGGAGAGATGGCTGAGCAGTTTAGAGCACTTGTTGCTCATGCAGAGGACTCTGTTACCAGAACCCACATGGTGACTCACAGCCATCCATAACTCCAGGTCTGGGGCATCCAGTGTTCTCTTCTGGCCTCCATGGGCACTAGGAATGCATGTATTGCATGTACATACATACAGGTAAAATACTTATACAAATAAAATAAAATAAATTTCAACAGAGAGACAGGGAGAGCTGTGCTGTTCTCCTGGATGGGCAGCAGGAATGCTGGGGTGGGTACAGCTCTTTCATGGAAGCTGGCCCCTCACCGGGGCAGTTGGTCTTGGATCTTGTTGGGGCTGCCCTGGGCTCTGTTCAGGTTTGGAGTGGCGCAGCATCCTGAGCAGGCTTTTCCTGTCAGCTTCCAGGATCATTCCTCTTCCTCGGGTGGAAATGGGAGTGTCCAGTGGCCCGCACTGTTTCCTGTGGGCTCCTGGCCCCTGGGCTGGCCATGTGGTCAGGCCTCCTCATTGCAGATGAGCTCCGGGGCAGCTGGGCTGGTTTGACCTCTCGGGCTGCCGTGGTGCTGGGACCTCTAGATTCGCTCCTTGGCTGTCAGCCTAAGCTCTGTTGGTCACACGCTGCCTGTCTTGGAAGGTTCTCTGCCCCCAGAAGTGAGTGTGTGGCTCTTCACCGTCCTGAACGTCAGCCTTGCTACATGTTTGGGTTGAGGCAGCTGCTGGACAGCTGGTGACATCTCTCTCCCTGCCCTACTACCTCAAATGGCCTCTGCTGCCGTGTCCTGAGCTGTCCAAGAATTCCTGCCCCTTCCCTTTAAAAGAAATCAGCACATGAAGTCAGTCTGCCGAAGGGGCCAGGCAAGAACAAGCCTGTGTCACCTGGAGGTGGTTGTCATGGCTTCCTGTGGTCACTTGTGGTCATTAGTTTCCAAACATCCTGTTTGTGCCTCTAGAACAGAGCGATTGTCCAGGAGGTAGTTCAGCTGTTCGCTGCCTCAGCCTCAGGCAGAGTGTGCGGCTGGGGTGTCAAGGTTCATCCGCCCACAAGGCTCTTGGTTTGCTGTCTCTGACTATGGCAGACATGGCTGGTGGCATCTTTTAAGCATGTCCTATCCTGGCTCTGTACAGTTTCCTCTGCCTGACTGCCAGGGGCATTTCCCCTGAATGTTCTTGCAGTTGGACATTGACAGCCCCTCCCTGCCCCAGACCTGGGCATCTCAGGGAGTCTCCAGCCTTTGCCTCCTTCAGTCAGAGCTGCTTAGCTTGCGCCTGTGGTGTGTGTTGGGTTTCAGAAGGGGTTTTATTGGGGTCGTCCTTCTGTTCTTCAGTATTCCAGGAGGGCCTTGAATTTACTGTGTGCCAACGATGACCTTAAACTTCAGATCTTCCTGCCTCCACTCCCACACCTAGTGCTTGTCAGTGCTTGGGGTTGGACCCAGGGTTCCATGCACACTAGGCAAGCACTTTACCATCTGAGCTATACCCAGTGTGTCTGTGGCTTTCGGAGTGTTTGAGAATAAAAATGCAAAGGCATTTGAAAAGAGGTTATCAAGTTCAATCCCATACTGCCTGAGCACGGCAGGCCTGAGCATCTTCTCCTCCCTCATCTGTGGGTGGTTGGAGCCCTACTTTTCCTTTTTCTAGAACTCCACATGTGCCACGAGGTCCCCTTCCCATGCCACTGAGCTGAGGATAATGTTATTTAATTTCTCTGTAAAGAAGATTTGTGCTTACTGTAAGGGAAAAGTGTGGAAGTGCAAGTCTGTATTTATGCTCACATGGAAAACCAGCATCCGCCGGGCACACCTTTGATCCCAGCACTCAGGAGGCAGAGGCAGGTAGCTCTGAGTTCGAGGCCAGCCTGGACTACAAAGTGAATTCCAGTACAACCAGAGCTACATAGAGAGATCCTGCCTCAAAAAAACAGGAAAAGGGCTGAAGAGATGGCTCAGTAATTAAGAGCACCGGCCACTCCAGAGGTTCTGAGTTCAATTCCCAGCAACCATATGGTGACTCACAACCATCTATAATGGAATCTGATGCCCTCTTCTGACATGTAGGTATATATGCAGACAGAGCACATTAACATGAAAAAGTACATTAAAAAAAAAAAGAAAGAACGAAAAAACAGGCTATAATGGCTCTTTAATCTTTAATCCTAGCACTTGGGAGGCTGAGGCAGGTGAATCTCTGAGTTCGAAGCCAGTCTTGTCTACAGAACAAGTTCCAGGACAGGCTCCAAAGCTACACAGAGAAAACAAAAACAAACAGACAAAACTCCCTAAAAATAAAAAAACAAAAACCTCAAGAGGGGGCTGGAGAGATGTCTCAGTGGTTAGGAGCAATGGCTGCTCTTCCAGAGGACCAGGTTCAATTCCTAGCTCACACCTGTCTGTAGCCTCTGTTCCAGGGAACCCAGCACATTTATGTAGACATACATGCAGGCAAAACACCAATACACATAAAAGAAAGAAGACTAGCATTTTCGAAGAAATACCTGTACACAGATGTTCCTGCTTAGCACTGCTAGCAGTTTGGTGTGTCTTTTCCAATAATTTTCTATAGATTTAAAAGCCGTATTAGCCTGCATATCAGACACACCTTTTATTTTTATTTATTTTGACGGGGTCTTATATACAGCACAGGGTAGTCTAGAGCTTTCAGTGTAGTCGAGGGTGACCTTGAACTTCTGACCCTCCTACTACGGACTTGTGCCACCACAGCTGGTTTATATTGTTCTTGGCAGTGCTGAGAATTGAACCCATGGCCTCACAGGCGCTAAGCTGGTGCTGGGGCATGTCCTGGCACCTTTCGTTGGCTTTCATTCTTGTCTGTACGTGGGACCAAACACCTACCCTGAACTAGCGAAGCATTCTGTAACTGAGCTAAATCTTCAGCTTCCCTCCCTGCACTCCTTTTCAGACAGGGTCTCTGTAGCTCTAGCTGACCTGGAACTCGGCTCTGCAGATCAGGCTGACTTGAACTTCTCCCTGGCTCTCTGACCCCAAGAGCTGGGGTGTTTCTTATTTAGATGAAGTATACATAGTATAAAATTTACTATTTTAAAGCTATAATTAAAAAAAACCCTATAATACAGTGGCATCTAGTATATTCACAGGTTTGCTCTTTCTAACTTTTCTATTTTCTTAGGCTTTTTGAGACAAGGTTTCTCTGTGTAGCCATGGCAGTTCCTGGAACTCACCCTGTAGACGAGGCTGGCCCCAAACTCAGAAATCCACCTGCCTCTGCCTTCCTTTTTTTTTTTTTTTCTTTTTCTGAGACAGGGTTTCTCTGTAGCTTTGGAGCCTATTCTGGCACTTGCTCTGTAGACCAGGTAGGCTGGTCTCAAACTCACAGAGATCCGCCTGCCCCTGCATCCCGAGTGCTGGGATGAAAGGCGTGTGCCATTACCGCCTGGCTAGAGATTGTGTTTCAACCTGCTGGCCCGCACAGCCCTCTGGTTGCACTGGACTCTGATTCTCGTTTGTCATGAGGTTGATACAAAGTGTGTTGGGTGGCAGGCACTGGGGGAGCACAGTGTGAGGTGAGTGTTGATGTATATGTCTATTTTGTGTATGCAGAAGTCATATTGGAGCTTGCTTGGCAGTGCTTCTCTGCCTCTATGTGTGTGGGGCGGGGAGGGGACGGACGGATGGACGTGAGAGAGTCAAGTGTGAACAGTCAAGTGTGTGGAGAGGAGGGGTGTTTCCTGCCATGTGCCCATTCTTCACCCCACCCCATACCTCAGTGAGGAAGGCACGGCCCCCTGTACCCCACACTAACAACAGCCAGTTCTGGAATTACTTTTTCTCTCTGGCTGTTGCCGTGGTTAAGCATTCGTTCTCTTTCCCTTTCAGTTCCGCCAGTTTTTGCTTCCTCTGCTTGAAGCCCTTTTATTGGCTCACATACACTTAGAGGATGCTTACTTCATCAAGTTGATACCCTTTTGTAATTACAAAATGTCCCTTTTGGGGCCTGGACAGATGTCTCAGCGGTTAATAGCACTGCTGCTCTTCCAGAGGTCCTGGGTTCAATTCCTAGCACAGCAGCTCACAACTGTCTGTAATTCCAATTCCCAGGGATCTGACACCTTCAAACCAATGAACATAAAATAAAGTTAAAATAAATTACATTAAACAACAACAAAAACCCAAAACAAAATGTCCCTTTTGCTGTGGAGTCTTACTTTGTGTGTAACCAATAGAAACACTTGAAACTTTCCTACCCTTCTCCCACCCCTTCTGGCTGTCCAGTTAAATAAGATAGCTGGGGGCTCCTGCAGAGGTGACCCCACTGGACGGATGCCTGGCTCCTGCAGAGGTGACCCCACTGGACGGATGCCTGACTGTGCAGTGCAGATGGGCATAATGTGTCCCACAACCTTGAGGACAGTGGGCAGGGCCTTGATTGCTGACCCTCACCTGGAAACAATTCCACATCTTACAGCCTTTCTCAGAGGAAGTTTCTTGTGATGTGGTAGGCTTCCAAACTGGTCCTTGAACTTGAGGCCTTTCTTCTGAATCTCTGAATGAGTTAGCCCACATCTTCTCCAGGGTTTGCATTGTGACCCATAAAGACATTCTACTGGGGCAGTGGTGGTGAATGCCTTTAAAAAAATAAAAAAGAAAGACATTCTCATTGGGTGAATTGCCATTCCTGCCCCCATCCTGTCTCCCCCAGACAGGATTTAACTGTAAGCCCTGACTGTCCTGGAACTCACTCTGTAGAGCAGGCTGGCCTCGATCTCAGAGATTTGCCTGCCTCTGTTTCCCAGTGTTGCGTGGCCTGGCTTCCTGATTGACTTGTTCCAGGGTGTCAGTGAATGAGCTGCCGGCAGGAGCAGGCGAGGACAGTCTGTAACTCTGGCAGCTGCCACTTGGTTGACTTCAAAGGGTCACTTTCACTTTTTCTTTTGAAAAGACAGGGTCTCCCTGTGTTGCTCAGGCTGGCCTTGGAGTCCTAGGCTCAAGGGACCCTGAGTATCAGTCTCTCAAGTGTCAAGTGGTGGGCATAGGTCATGCCAGCCGCACTTTGACTTTGGGGGGAGGGACAGTGCTTTCTACCACTGAAGCTACTTCCAGGCCTTTGGCCTTTTTAGCATTAGTGGCTATTCATTTATTTATTTATTTATTATGCATGCAATATTCTGTCTGAAGAGGGCACCAGACCTCATTACAGATGATTGTGAGCCACCATGTGGTTGCCGGGAATTGAACTCAGGACCTTTGGAAGAGCAGTCAGTGCTCTTAACCACTGAGCCATCTCTCCAGCCCTAGTGTTAGTGTTTTTATGACACATCTTCACCTATTGCTTTTGAATCTGCCTTTATATTCAGAGTTTGTTCCTTATAGCCTGCATAATTAAAATCTCATTTTAATTAGTTGGACAACATCCATCTTTAAATTAGAGCCTGTAGGCTTTAACATTTAAATAACTGTTAGTACAGCGGGTTTAAGTCCCCTGTCTTGTCTTTTGTCTTGGCTTGCAACATGTTTTTTTTTTGTTGTTGTTGTTGTTTTGTTTTTTCCTTTTGGAGTCATTAGTTTTAGGATTCTGTTTTCTCTTGTCTTATTTAACTGTAATTCATTGGTTTATTATTTTAATGGTTTTGCAGGCTTAGCCTTAGTTGATTTCAAATTTTACTATTCATGTTTAATATAAAAAATCTCTTAATATAGTAAAATTTGATTTTTCCCTCCTATGCTTTTTGTTGTCATAATTCTACCCCTGCATAAATTATAAAACTCAACACAGTGTTGTCTGCCTTTTAAAACTGGTTATCAGTCCCTAGTGGTGGAGGCCCACACCTTTAATCCCAATGCTTGCGAGACAGAAGCAGGCAGATCTGTCTCCATCACACAGAAAAGAAGCACGTGTATGTGTGCTGATGCATGATAATGGCTGGGTGGGAGTGTAGTTCAGTGGGAGTGTGCACGCTTAGACTTTGTGAATCTCGTCCTCAGCACTAAAAACAAATACATAAGCAACAACAACATTCTGGAGAATTTAACAAAAATGTGAGAATGACATTTCTTTTTCCTCCTCCCTGGCTGGTGTCCTCATCATAGTGCTCACCTGCACTTTGTAGTTCATCTCTTCCTGGGGCAAGCTACTAACCAGCGGTGCTGCCCAGTGCAGGTCCTGACCCTGCCTGGTGCGTTCCCTCCTGAGCAGTGAACTCCCCTCTTCCACTTAGAAGGAAACCAGGCGGGCCACACAGTGAGCTGAAGCCTTGGGGCCCACAGTGGGCTACGCTCCGGCCACAAAGTCTGTGAAGTATTCCCTTTCCTTTCTCATATTTTAGAGTTAGGGTAGTGTGGTTAGAGGGAGGAGGCAGTAACTAGGTCATAGTAAATGGAGCATACTCTGGTGTCACTCTCCACCTTGTGCTCACGGAGGACCAGGAGGTGGCTCTGCGTGGAGGGGTATCCAGGGTCTTTAGCTCCTTCTGAGCATCTGTTTGTACTAGGCTCTATCCCGTGCTCACAGAGGCTGATGGGTACGAGTGTGCTGTTCCCTGCCCTCCCCGCGCTGTTCAGGAGCTGTGGGATGTTGACAGTCCCTGCTAGATTGACATGTGCTCTCATCAGGGAAGAGCATGGTGCTGTGGGAACGCAAAAGAAGGGGCCTTTAAACCCCACTCCAGAGTGAGGTCAGAGGAAATGGTGCTTTAGACTGTTGTTAAGTAAGTTTGTTGGTTTGTTTGTTTATTTATTTATTTTTTAAAGGTTTATTTATTTGTTGTGTGTCCATTGTTCTGTCTGCATGAATGCCTGCAGAGGGCTCCGGATCTCATTACAGATGGTTGTGAGCCACCATGTGGTTGCTGGGAATTGAACACAGGACCTCTGGAAGAGCAGTCAGTACTCTTAACCTCCGAGCCATCATTCCAGCCCCGTTAAGTTTATTTTACTTAGAGCATGGACATTTAGAAGAGATACGGTGCCTTGGGGTGGCATTGCCATAAACAAACATGGGCGTGTAGAAAGGCTTTGTCTTTGAAGTAGACAGCCTATTCTGGAATAATATTTGTGAGCCTCTCACAGAAGAGGCCCCAGTGTAAAGCCAACACATTGCTTTTTGCTAGGTAGAGAAGGGGAAAAGTGCTGGGATTAAAGACATAACCACTGCCGGGCTAAAGGAAACCCTTCTGACCCTGTGTTGCTGAAGAGACCAAGGTGTGTGGATTTCAATGGATAAGACAAGGTTTAACCCAGTAAAGAAGATTGGAGGGTGGTCTGTGGAGAGGGATGGTAGGTGCAGAGACCTGGAGGGAGGAGGCACATGTATGTACATGTATGTGCTCATGTTTCTCCTAATTGGATCTTTCAGCCTGAACCACAAGTGAGGACGTCACCAGTCTGCTTCCTCCATAGAGCGACCTTTTAGGGGTAGCCTTGATATTGCGGCAGAGTTGAGACTGGGACATGGGTGTCTGCCAACCTCCAGTGTGATACTGAGTTTTGTCCAGGCAAAAACTCTGTAGGCTCAAATGTACCTGATATCCCAGGCCAGTTCTGATGATATTTCCATGAGAGCAGGGGACCTGAAATGACGGCCTGGGAGGGCCCCAGGGGTCAGTCTCAAGCTTCTATAGCAGGAAGGACCCGGCTCCTCTGATAACATGCTTGTCTGAGCCCTTCCTGGAAGAGAGCTGTCATACCTGGCGTCATACGTGGCTCTGACTGCCTGAGAACTGCTGAGAGTCCCTGAAGCAGGACACATGCAGCCTCTACCATTTTCCAAGTCTTGGCAGTAGAATGACTTGTTTTCAGCTGGGGGGAACACTGGAGATAGGGTACCATATCATTTTTCAAACCGCTACTTTCCAGGGCCCTGAGAGATTCAGAGTTGGGTCGTGAAAGAAAGGCCCTTGCCCCTACCGAACTTCTTCCCCTTCCTTGTCTTACTGTGTCCCTGCTTGTCCTTCATCTCCCTCTGGTCCCTGCTACCTTGACTCTGACCCCTCCCCGGACCTACTTCCTCCTATCTTCCTGTCTTAGCTAGTGGCTGTTCTGTCCTCCTACAGGACACGTGTGGGAGGCATCCTCCTCCTTGTGCGTCTACTCAACTACCAGGTCTTGTTGATTTTTTTTCTCCCTTGTTTTATTTACAGCATCGCAACTTTTGTTCTTTATTCCAGTTGAGCTCTGCCTCCCTCCCATCCTGCCTGAATACACTGACTGAGCAATCTAAAGGCAAGCCTGGTCTTGCTTTCCCCTGACAACCACTCTCTGTAGGAGCCCTTGTAAGTCCAGACTCCCCTATAGGCCGTGGGCCCTGGACTCCACTCTACCAAGCTGGGACTTGCACTCTGAGCTCCATTCTCTGTCCTGGCCCTTTCTCAGTTTTTTTTTTTTTTTTTTTAAAGACAGAGTTTCTCTGACCTGAAACTCGCTTTGTAGACCAGGATGACCTTGAACTCACAGAGATCTACCTGCCCTTGCTTCCTGGGTACTGGGATTTAAGGCATGTGCCATTACTCCCTGGCTCCCAGGTTGTCCTTAACCTCTCCTGGGAATCCCTGTCTTGGCCCTCTGCTCCTCCCTGCTCATAATAGACTCTCACTAGTTAGTGCTCTCTGCTGCAGAGCCTGTGTCTCTGGGGCCTCCAGTATTGAGGCGGTAGGGTATCGGCAGTATTGAAGCTACCTCTTGTGAGGGATGGTTAGACCTAGAGCAGGCAGGAAAGCTGGGTACAAAGTGAGATGGGGAAGGGGGCTGGAGAGAGATGTCTCGGTGGTAAGAGTACGGGCTACTCTTCCAGGGGACCCAGGTTCAAGTCCCAGCACTCACATGGCAGCTCATCATTTTCTGTAACTCCAGCTCTGGGAGTTCTGACACCTTCACATAGACACACATGCAGGCAAAACACCAATGCACATAAAATAAAAACATAATTTTAAAGAAAAGGTGAGACGGGGTTCATTTTGTACCCTTTGACCTGTGGTAGCTCTGTGGAGTATATATTGCTGGCCGTGCTGTCAGCTCTGACCCAGGCCAGCAGTTTGCCCTTCATCAGTTCTCCATCCCCTTTGCGCTGGGACTGTTGGGAACTTTCTCCCCAGAGTAATGTGGTAAGGACCCAGATACAATGTGGTTCACAGATCTCCTGGAGGCCATTCACGGATGCCAGTTGGTAGTCTTCCTTTGTGGGGATTGGAGGAGGATCTCCATCCTTTCTCTGGAGAGGAAGGACCAGGGAATGGCCAGTCCTGCCCAGGATGGGAGTTGAACTGAATCAGTAGTAGGAGGAGGACAGCAGGGCCAGGGGTAGGCCTCTGGAGTGAGTCTTGAGTGAGCTGCGTCTTGAGGCCCCTCAAAGGCTGAACTTTGGAGCCAGGAACTGGGGGGCTTAGACCCATCCCTAGACACCTTCCTTGGTGTCAGCACTCTTGGGAGAAGATGTGTTTGGGGAGTGTGTTGGGCTAGGAGGCTGGCCTTGAACCAGAGGCATCTTTCGTCCCCTTGGCCACGTTGCACCAAGCTTCCACATCCTGAACACCGGGCGCTTGGTTACGTGTACTTGGTGATCTTTCTAATTTGGGAATGGCTTTACCGTCAGGGAGAGAAATTGGATTTTTAACTGGGTCTTACAAACTTTAGTCTCCTTTTACCCAGACAAGGTCTCACGCAGCTCAGGCTGGCCTTGAACTCTTAATCTTTCTGCTTCCACCCCCCCCCCCAAACTCTGGGATGATAGCCACAATGTCCTGCTAAAATTTTTTTGACAGAGACCAGTGTCCTGCTACTGTGTCTTAACAAATAATGCTGGTGACAGTGTGGAGAGCCCAGCTGCCTAGCTGGCACCTGTCAGAGAGCCTTCTCTGCAGTTATTCTTGCAGTGCGAGGCATTCGGTCACACCTGCTCAGGTGGGCAGTCAGGGATGTCAGCTTTGTGGGTGGGGCAGCTCTTCAGGTTCCACCCATCACCTGGCATCACCTAATGAGACTGGCACTGAGACTGTATAAGGGCTGTGTGCTTTAGATTTTATTACCTTTTACTTATTTTCGTGTGTATGCGCATCAGAGGACAGTTTGAGGGAGTTGGTTCTCTCCTTCTACCACTTAAGTCCCAAGGAGTGGACTCAAGTTGTCAGGCTCGGGAGCAAGCACTTTCATGGCCTCCCATCTCCTCAGCTGACTGAGGGCTTTGAGCACTCCAGCTCCACTTTGTGTTTCTTAGGTGGCTGTGGAGGGCTCGGGAGTCTGTGGGATGTAAGGACCAGCACAGGAGGAAACTGAGCTCAGAGTGCTGTGCAGGCAAATGGTGGAGCTGGGACTTGAGGGCTCACTGTTGAGTGGTTCCAAATCCACACTGCGTTTTATCACAGACGCACACACTTGCCATGGCCAAGCAGGTGATGTGAATGGCTAAGTAAACAAAGGTGCTGCATCCAAAGGAGGCAGCCACCACTTCTCGTGGAGAGTTGACCAGCTCAGACATTCCTGAGTGACAGACTTACATCCCAATAAAGGTAGTGCCAGTTAAGCTGAGAACACCTTAATGCAGTCAGTCTACTGAACACCGCAGTTTAGCACCCAGCAGGGTGCCCCTGTTTACCCTCATGAATGGGCGGGGTCGTTGCTGCTGCCTAACAGTTCAGGAGGATGTCATACCACATGCCATCATCAGCGCAGGAGAAGTGACCTGCAGAACGTTAATATGGCTACTGAGTGTGTAGGGTTGCCTTTGCTCCACATGAGGTTGAAAACTGTCAATGCAGCCACCATGTGTCAGGGCCCATCTGTGTTATCAGCTCCTAGGAAGCCCAAAGCCTTGGTTTTCGTGTGAAATCTTGTAGTTCTCTCATCTTTCTTTTTTAAGCTTACTTATTTATATATTATGTGCATTGGTGTTTGGCCTGCACCTATATCTGTATGAGGGTGTTGGGCCCCCGGAACAGGAGTTACAGACAGTTGTGAGCTGCCATGGGGGTGCTGGGAATTGAACCCAGGTCCTCTGGAAGAGCATCTGGTGCCATTCCTCCAGCCCCCCCCCCTTTTTTTTGAGACAAAGTCTCAAAAATTTAGCTCTGGCGTCCTGGAGCTCACTATGTAATCCTGGTTGGCCTCGAACTCATAGAGCTCTGCCCACCTTTATCTCTTAAGTGCTGGGACCATGCCTAGATTGTGTGTGTGGGGGAGTGTTTGCGTGTCATGGCACCTACTTGCGAGCTGGGCGGTGGTGGCACACGCCTTTAATCTCAGCATGTGGGAGACAGAGGCAGGTGAGTTTGAGGCCAGTCTGGTCTACCGAGTGAGTTCCAGGACAGGCTCCAAAGCTACAGAGAAACCCTGTCTCGAAAAACAAAAACAAAACAAAAAAAAAAAAAAAAAGAAAGAAAGGAAAAGAGAGAGAGAACAACTTGCACTAGTCTGTTCCTGTTCTCTCCTCCTGCGTGTGGCTCTAGGGCTTGAACTCAGATCATCAGGCCTAGTGGCAAGAGCTGTTACTGCTGAACTATCTCATTGGCCCTCTTCGGATTTCTTTTCTTTCTTTCTTTTTTTTTTTTTTTTTTTTTTTTTTTTTTTTTTTTTTTTTTTTTTTTTTTTTTTTTTTTGTTTTTTTTTTTTTTTTTTTTTTTTTTTTTTTGGTTTTCTCTGTGGTTTTGGAGCCTGTCCTGGAACTAGCTCTTGTAGACCAGGCTGGTCTCGAACTCACAGAGATCCGCCTGCCTCTGCCTCCCAAGTGCTGGGATTAAAGGCAAAGGCATGCGCCACCACCTCCCGGTTTCCTCTTCGGATTTCTTAAGCACAAACACAGTTATTCCTGTGCAGACTTTAGACTGGGCTCTCTGCTTCCCCCTATTCTGCTTGTGAATCTGTCTCTGCTGCCTCTGGAATCCCCAGGAGGAGGATCAGAGTTCACTGCTGAAAGAAGTCCTGGAAGTCTATTCGAATAGTGGCCCTGTGTCGTTAGTCCACCAAGAAGGTAGAAAGGTGAGCGGACCGGAGAGGTGAGGGGCCATAGTGTTGAGGACAAATGCGCTCTGAAGCCTGCAGTGTTGATTTAGAGCAGTCTGGACTCAGGCCTCACCTCTGGCCGGCCCTCCCACCAGCTCTCTAGACTCTGACTGTCCCAACAGCAGCTGGAACTTTCTGCCTCCCACTCCACCGCCCCCTCCCCACTACATATGCCCACTCCACTGCCCTTGACTCTTAGGATAACAGACACCATTGTCACTGTGACTTCTTTTTCATTTTCTTTGCTTTGTTTTGTTTTGTTGCTTTGCAGGCTCTTTTTGTGTAACGGCCCTAGCTGTCCTGGAACTGACTCTGCAGACCAAGATGACCTCGAACTCACAGAGATTCGTCTGCTTCTGCCTCCTCAGTGCTGGGATTAAAGGCCTGCACCACTACTGCCTGGCCTTTTTCATTTTTTTAAAAGCGCATATTACATACACAATAATATGTTTCATTATGACATTTTCATACATGTATATAATCTTACCATATTTATTCCCTATTATTCCCCTTTTGCCCACTTCCACTCATCTTCCCCCTTCTGTTTTTTGTTACTATTTTGATGAGCTAATGAGTTCCATTAGGGTTGCTTCCAGGACCGTGAGTAAGAGGTTATTTGCTGGAGTATAGACACTTTATTAACAGCTTTACCATAGAAGAGAATGTCTTTCCCTTTCCTAACCATATAGATCCTCAGGGGAGCATGAGTTCTCCCTGCCCTTCCCACTTTTGCAGAGGACCTGGATGCTAGACTAGTGATATGGTTGCTTTTTGTGTCTTGGTCTGAGATTTATCCTCATGTAGAACAGGAAATCTTGCTTACGGTCAGGGAGGTTGGACTGATCTTCTCCCAGCTCAGGCTTCATCTAGGTATGTCTCAAAAAACGGAGTGGGTCCTTCAGCAAGGAATGGCATCCATGGAGACAGGTATCACAGTGCCGCAAGGAGCAAAGAGGACAGAGCCTTCCCTTCTTCATAAAGGACGAATGAATTGCATCAGACAGGTCAGTAGTGGGACAGGTCAGCTCACTGGCTTCTGCGGTGACCATTTCCTGTCTGACACCAAGATTGGCTGACGGTTTTGTTCCAACAGAGGTTACTTGTTTAACCACTAGGTTCTCTGATTCACACAGCTGCCCCATTTGTCTTTGGGAAGTTACTCAGGTGTTCCCTAGACAGCTGTGCTCCATACGTGCTGAAGAGCATGAACGGCAGGTAATTCAGGTGCTCTAGATTTACTCCAGCTGCCCCACCGCAGGTGCGTTGTCTGGCTCTTCCATATTTCTTCCTGAAGAGCACACTGCGGAACCTAGATCCTGTCAATCAGGTGGTGTGACAGTTGCCCAACCTCCCTCCAGAATGTGACTTTTAGAAGACTATCTCTAAAGTTCAAAGTCCAACTTCTGAGCAAGCTTTGGAATGCTCCCTGTGTGTACATGGGGACTTCCTGTGTGATATTTCTGGCGTTGTGACCAGGCGCTTCTGTCGCCATCTGTCCCCATTCTGCTGGTTGGATCTCCTGAGCTCCAGACTGTCTCCTGCAATAAAATCTGAACTGGGGATGTGGTGGGTCCCACCCTGCTCTGCCCACATTGGTCTCCTGTACCAATCCAGGCAGCCTTGGGTCCACTGTGTCTCCGTGCCCAGTGCAGACTCCCTCAGTGTGTGACCATGAGGACTGGCATCTGCTTGGCTAGCGGCTCTGGCATTGGTGGGTTTCTTGCAGGCTGCTCACATGGTCTTTTATGGTTGTATTCTATTTTCCTCCCCTGTTGCCCCAGCATGTAAGCCCTGTCAGCCAGACTGAGCCCAGTGTTCCCCGGGCACATTTTGTTTCAGGAAACCATATTTTCTGTTTTCTCCTGTTGTGGTTTCCCTCTGTGACTCTGCAGCCACCATCTGCTTCCTCCCTGTCCAGGAAGAGGCAGATTTCCCACTGTGAGAATTGCAGAGGATCTTCAATTCTGGCAAAATTTGCTTTGCCCCTTCAGGACAGGGGCTGGAGGTGTCCCTTAGTAGGGAGGCATCGTTTTCCCACCAGGGCCTCCTGCTGAATTTGAGGGTTACCTGTGAGCAAGTGTGGAGTGATTGTGGGCAGGGGACTGGGATGGGACCAAGAGCTTCCGTGCGTGGGATGGGTTCCTTTGAAGGAGATGCCAACTGTCTGCAGTGACACCAGCTGTCAAGGGGCCCCAGCGTTTCCTGGAGCTCTGCACTCAGCAGATGGCTTCCTAAAATTGTGAGACTGTGGAGGCCCAGGCCTGGATGGCATCAGTGCTTCTAGGGAAGCACAAGTGTCTCTGAAGGCCGATGAGGGGTGTGCTGTGGGCAGCTGGCTGGTCCTTTCACGGCTTCCTTGTTTCTTAGAACTTCTGGTCATCCGAGATGATGCCAAGGGTGCGTGTGGGTCCTGTGGGCTTCGAGCTCTCTGCCTTCCACACTGAGGCTCGTGGAGTCATCTCGAACCCACTTCAGTTGCTTTTCTCAAAGTAAAAGCAGACCGCTACTCATCGTCTCCACCGGCCGTGATGGGTGCCACATCTCATGATTGATTGCGTATCAGGCTAGACTAGGGGCCGAGTCCTCGGGTACCCGAGCATGCTTGTGCCCTTGACCTCTGGGGCAGGTGGAAACAGCATTTACAAAGGACAAACCTGGAACTACTTCTTTGTTTGGGGGATGTGTGTGTATGTGTAGGAGACCAAGTGCTTGGAGGATGCACTTGGCTTTCCATTGGGAAGATCCAGGTTGGCGTAGTGACCTGGGACAGCTGTCTGTCTCATCCTTGTTTGACAGGTTTGGTGTACATAGGAGAGCTCATCCGCTTGCCTGTGGCCTGGTCTGCAGGCTGCAGATCTATGCCTGGGGGATCCTTGCTTTGCTTGGCAGTGCTCAGGTGGGAGCAGCTGTGATATGATTAGAGGCCAGGAGGAAAACACTTGTAGAAGTTGACCTAGAGTACCATAGATTAGAAACGGAACCTTCCGGAAGAGAAGGATAGGAAAGAGGCCATGGGTTAGGGTAGGCAGTGGTAGCACTGTACTCCGGTGACTGCCTTCTTGGTTCCTCCCGGGGCTGCAGAGTTCACTTCCTGGGCCTTGGCCTCTAGGCTGTGGTCCAGGAAGCTTGGTTGCTCTGGAAAGCTGTTTCTCCCTTCCTGAGCAGCTGTCTTGCCATGTACCTATCTTTGGTCCCTCTGTGGCACTCTGCACTCTCCCTGTGACGGGCAGTAGCTGCTCTGTCCTGGCCTTATTTCTCTGGGATCTTTGCTGAAACTTGGGCCCTGCTAGTTCAAAGTCACAGGGCCCATCTGCAGGGGAGATGGGGAGTGACAATGCCCCTCAGCTTTTCTCTCTCACCTCTGAGTTGGAGGCTGCTCGGCTCAGCTGATATTCTCTGAGGAGGAGAGGGATGAGGTCAGTGGTTTGCTCAGTGAGAAGGCCCGAGTTAGTGACAACCTGTCATAGCTCCCAGGATCCCTGGCTGCAGTCCCTGGCTCAAACTTCTTTCCTGTCCTGTTCCCGGGGACATGAAAATCAGTGATGCAGATTTATCCCACTCGAACACAGGATGCCTCCTCTGTGTTAGAGTGGGAGGCCCACACTTACTTTATCGCCAGCCACCATGATGGCTCTCTCTATGCTTTTCCTCCCATCACTCAGTGAGCTCTGTGAGGTGTCAGGATAAGCGGAAGCTCATAACAATCTAGTAAATTCTCACAAGGCTGCTGAGCAGTGGATTTGAAGTCATCCGCTTCTCTATTGGGAAGGCTGCTATTTCCACTGTAGGACAGTGCCCTGGGGGTGGAATACCAGAAGGGTATACAAAGAGCTATGTGACTATCCCAGCCCCCAGTGACACCAGAGCAGCCAAATCTGTGATATGGACAGGGTGGCTTTATGTGTGGACAGTGGGGGCTTTGTGGTGCTGTGTAAAATTGTCCCCTGAAGTCCCTGAGTGCCTGTTCAAAAGATTCTTGGAACCCTCTCTGTCCTGTGTCCCTCGCCATCTCTCTGCCTCCAGAGCGCAGCCTTGCTTGTTTCAGATTCAAGGCAGGGATTTAAACTTCTTGCTTCTGGTCAGTTTGGTCCTCAGAAGGCTTTCTGGGTTTCCCCTAAGGTTTCTTGGGCTCCTTTGTCTTCTGGAGATATGAGTGCCCTGGAAATAAGCAGATGGAGGAGGGAGAGGTTTGGGGTGAAATGATATTGTTGGTAGAGAGAGATACACAGCTGGGTGAGGGAATGGGAGTGGGATGAAGTGGGGGTGTCCTAGTCTTGCTAGAGAGGAAGGTTTTGGTCAAGCGCTTAAGCAGGGAGTGAAGGCTGGTTTGGCTTCACGCTCTAAGAGGCTCAAGAGTTCTGCCCTTCGACACTTAAGTCAAAGAAGGCCATTAGTGGGAGTGTTTGTCCCTCTTTATCAGTGTGGGTTTATACTTGCGGCTTTAGAAATATTTGGGACCAGAAAACACAGCTCAGGCTATAGTTCTTGCATTGTGTGAGACCCTAAGTCCAGCACCGGGGGAAAATTTATTTTAAAATTACTTCTACTGGAGAGATGGCTTAGCGGGTAAGTGTAAATGTACTGTTCTTGCTCACAACCCCTGTAACTGCAGCCCAGGGGCTCTGCTCTCCTCTGCCAATCTCCAGGCACTGGCCCTCACATTGGCACACCTACACACAGACCCGACACACACACATTATTAAAGATCAATCTTTTCTAAACCTTACCTCCAGTGGCAAGTGGGACAGCTTAGCAGGTAAAGAAAGACACTTGTGACCAAGTCTGGTTACTAAGTTTCGCCCCTGGGACCTGCATAGTGAAAAAGCAGAAGGACTCCACCAGTTGTCCTCTGGTTTTAATATGTGCATGTGTGCGTGCACACACACAAATAAAATGTATTGGATAATTTTAAAAAGATTTGTTTTATGTGTATGACTATTTTGCATACATGTCTATGTGTGCACCGTGTACATGCCTGGTGCCTGAGGAAGCCAGAAGAGGGACTCAGGTCTCCTGGAACTGAAGTTACAGGTGTTTGTGGGCCCCATGTGAGCGCTGGGAACTGAACCCGAGTCCTCTGCAAAAGCAGTGCACACTCTTAGTTGTGGAACTATCTCTACAGCCCTTCAAGAGTGTACAAGGAGAAATAGTATACAAGTATACTATGCATGATGGTTTGTGCTTATAATCCTGGCTCTCCAGGACACCCAGTCAGGGTTGAAAATTGGTACCAGCCTGAGTAATATAGTGAAACAGTGTCTCAGGGCGAAAATCAGAACAAAGATGCATGTATAGGAAGATGTACACAGGACATATGCAAATGTGTGGGGACCAGGCATTTGAGGACTGTACTGTGACTCCTTTCTCAGCACACATCCATTCCAGTGAGACACCCGAAAGGCTGTCTGCTGTGGGGATCCAGGACTAGGGGGGAAGTTCCTACAGAGAGCCTGCCATCTGGTGGGAGGGGCAGAGGTGAAGTGTGGGGTCCGCAGAAGAGGTGGCTTTTAGGGGGACTGGTAGATAGCCTAGTGCTAGAGGCAAAGCCCAGTGATTAGAGGCTGGGGCCAGCCTGAGCTGCACAAGGAGCCACAGCTTTAAAACAGTGTGGCGGGGGAGGGGCAGAGGGTATTTCAGGAAGCTCAAACCATTTTTATCTACTGGAAGGGGGGTTAGGAGAACCAGGGAGGGGATGGGACTCTGAGAAGGTCTGAGCTTGGTTTCAGATGCTAGACCATATTGTTTGCTGTGAGCGATGAAAACAAAGATATGTGTGACATGGGGAGGCCGAGTGAAGGAAGAGTTGATGTGACCCGGGGACAGTTACATGGAGGAGCTGGAGGAGGGCAGTCAGGGGAGCAGACGCCTGCTGCTTAACACCGGAGGAGGACTAAGCCTTTCTCCAGTTGTGGGCTGTGTTCCTCAGTCAGAATTTGACTAGTAAGGAGTAGAGTAACTGGTGCCTGTAACTCCATAAACACTGGAAAGATTACAGCTCATCCCAGGAACAGGCAAACTTTTGAACTTTTTGTTCAGGTCTCTGTGGGGCCAGAGATGACTCACTGCCGAGCCCCTCCTAAGCTCTGGTGGTGATTAGCAGGGGGAGCATGGGGGGACCCGCCCTGCTCTGCTGCAGACTCCTGTGCTTGGAAGAGCCCAGATTGCAGGAAAGGCCTGGAGTCGTGCTGGAACAGACCGGGACGTTTACTGGACAGGATTCTCTGGGCTCCAGGGCTCTTTACATGTGTGAATCAGCGTTACCCACTGAAGGAACTGTGGGCTGGGCCTTCGGGAGCTCCCTGGACTGACCTTAAAAGGTTTAGTGTTAGCCAGACACTTTTAATCTCAGCATTGGGAGGCAAAGGCAGGTGGGTCTGAGTTTGAGGCCAGCCTGGTCTGCAGAGTGAGTTCCAGGACAGTCAGAGCTACAAAGAAACCCTGTCTTGAAAAACAAAAGAAAAAGGGTTTAGAGTGCCTGGGTGAGATGAAGCAGTGCTTAAGATATGAAGAAGGAAATGTATCCATGGTATTCTGGGACCTGTGGGGGAGGGGCTCTGATGATGAGTTCTTAAAGTATGAAGTTCCTGCTTACTCACTTGGGTGAGTTGCCAGATCTCATGTTAGGTGAGCCCAGGCACCTTCCACTTCTCGGTACTGCTGCATAAGTTTTGGAGCCCGCTCAGGAGAGAAGGCCACTCAGCTGGGACCTGCTGGAGTGGCTCCTGTGTGGGTGCTGAGTACCTAATACAGAGGGGAGACCTGGCAAGGTTGGGCTTCTGCCTGGAGCTTCGGATGACTTCACAGTAGCCTTCCAGCCTTTATTTTCTTTTGTCTCAGCTCAGCTGTGCCCCGTGACCTTGGGTACAAAGCCAGGCATCCAATAAAGAAAGGGGACCTGCTTGCACACTCAAGTTGTATAAGCCTCTGGCATGTGGGAGCTGGGAAGGAGCCACCATACCAGCCGGCTTCTTTCTGCTGCAGGCTGGAAAACTCTAGAGCCTTCTCCCCTGGTTTCCTGTATGTCACTCCAGCCCACACTTCCTTCAGGGCAGTTCCTGTTGAGTGAGGCATGAGTCAGCTAGGGAAGCTTGGTAGCTGAGTCTTCATAACCTGCAGGCATGGCTATTAAATATTGAAGTGACAATATGGTATTGATCCCATCTCCTCTGTCCCCAAGGGGAGAGCGGCCCCTGTCTGGAATTCAGATAATAGCAGTGTCTTAGATTTAGACAGAGTCCTGAAGAGCTCACAGTGCCTTGACTTCATCTGTGACCCTGTTTTCCCTCCTTAGAACCTTCTCAGAAATGGGGAGAAATCAGATTGTGCCCCTTTTACACTATAGGGAAGACAGTCTGCTCCATAGCTGGACTCTCCTCCGCAGACTGGCCCGCAGCGTGGTACCCCAGTTCCTCCTTTATACTGGCACTTCTTTTCTGTCCTCTTCCACAAGATAGAATAAGGCTGCCAATCTCTAGAGCTTAATTCTTGGAGGAGAGACAGTTGATGAGGGGGTAGAACCCAAATTGTGAAGGAAACCCCTCTAGAAGGTTGAGTTTCTTGTGAGTGTTGAGGCCTTAGGGCCCTGGGCAAGGTAGGGGCAGATATCTTCATTGTGGATTGGCCCTTACTGGCTACAGCTGCCTTCCCTGAGGATAAATATACCCAGATCCCCATTCCTGGGGAGTTACTCACTGAACAAAAGTACCCCGCTGTGGGTTAGATTACCTCTACTCTAGCTCTCTGCTCTCAGTTCAGCAACTGAGGACAGCAGCTGGGAGCCACTGAGGGGGAGGGGCAGACCTGCCTTCTTACTCCTCTCTCTTTTCTAATCCAGAAGATGGGTCCTCCCTGAGCTGGGCTTGCTGTTTACATGACTCCTTCCTTGGGAAGGCTGAGTCCCACTCCCTGCTCACATACCTCTGTCTGGCAGCCCTGGAACACTTTGGTCACCTGGGTTACCCCGGTGACCCGCAGAGGACTGAGCCCTTTTCTGGGCTTAACATGGTAGACAGGCTGCTTTGCTGCCTAGACATCCGCTGGATCCGACTGGATAGCCGGTGCTTGTGAGTCTAGTGCTGCCTGTCTGAGAAAGGCATAGACAGCTGAGACCGGGAAAGTCCCCACGTGGGGCAGTCCTCACGCGTGTGGCTGCTCTTGCAGGGGCTAAGGGAGTTAGTTGTGCCAGGCTTTCCCCCGGCTGTGTTAAGTCAGATTGCAGAAGGGTGTTGGGAAGAACTGTTGTGGGCCAGGCCTCAGGGGTACACGGCATGGTAAAGTGGACCTTCCTGAGAACCTGAGGACCAGCTCTCTGTAGAGCCTGGGTCCCTGGATGGCAGATCCTGATTTTGGTAAGGGCCCAGGTAGAGCAGCCTGCAGCTGGGAAGGGATGGGAAGTAGAGACCTGTTGGGAGGTCTATTAGTCAAGGTTTTCTAGATAACAGAACCTACACGGTGAATGTGTAGTCACATAGTCAAGGCCATATACAAAGTGGCTTACAGGTTGTGGTCCTGCTAGTCCAACAGTGACTGTCTACCAAGTGTAGAAATTGTTTAGTTCACAAGGTTGGCTGTCTCAGCTGGTCTTAAGTGTATACCAGTGTGGAGATCCCTGCTAATGCCCCAGCGGCAGAGTAACTATCCTAACTGTCAGTTGGAGGCTCAAAGGAAATCTGGTTCACAACTTAGTTAGCCAGTGTTGGTTCAAACTTCGAGAGTCTGACCCCCCCCTCCTCCAGGCAGTTTATTTTAGACATATTTTAGTACAGTACCACTTTGGAAAAAAAAGTTCCTGGTGACAGTTAACCACAATAAAGCTTAAACTACGTTGAGACTCACAAAGTACTTGTGGCCTCTTCCACGAACTTAAGGGCCAGGGGAAGATCTGGTCACTGTAGAATTGTAGAGGTCACCAGGCTACAAAGTACCTGAGACATCTCCTGTAAGGATGGGCTGGTTCTGTTGTTGTTGTTTTTCTTTTTGGTTTTTTGAGACAGGGTTTCTCTGTGTAGCTTTGGAGCCTCTCCTGGTATTTGCTCTATAGCCCAGGCTGTCCTCAAACTCACAGAAATCTGCCTGCTTCTGCTGGGATTGAAGGTGTGTGCCACCACCGCCCAGCGGGGTGGGTTTTGTTTACTGAAAAACAGTGATCAAATTAAGTCTGGGAAGAGTCTGGGGGATTTGGGTGTGGCCTGGCCATACAGGTAGCCTAGATCACTAGGCTATTAATTACATAAAACAGGTATCCATCCCTTCCATTGAAGAAAGCAGCCTGCACTTCATTCTTAGCTTCCCTAGTGCTTATCTGTGAGCACAAGGACCTCACGTCTTCTGCACACAAGAGTCCCCACCTCGGTTCTAATGCCAGTGAAGGAATGGGCTTGCCAGCAAGAGCAAGAGGGGAGAGCTTCCTCCCCCATTCTTTTATACTGACTGCCAGCAGAAGGTGTGGTCCAGATTAGAGACAGACCCTCCCCCCTTTAGAAGACCCAGATGCGAGGCTGGAGAGGCCCAGTGGTTAATAACTGCTCTTACAGAGTGTGCTAGTTCAGGGGAAAAAAAATCAGATTGAAAGTGGATTTCCCCACTAAGTGGTTTAAATAAGGAAAAGTCCCTCACAGGTATTCCTGGCCCCTTGGGTGTTAGTTAATCCCAAACGCAGTCAAGTGGACAACCAAGAACAGCCATCACAGGTTTCCCTCCAAGGCCTTGTGTTGGTCAGAATGATGTCTGTCTGCCTGCCCAGCACTAGATGTCCTTTCTTCTCCTGGTAGGAGCTTCCCGTTCACTGGCTGCCCAAGGCCAAGGAGTGCCTGCTTTCTTGTTTGACCCTAATTGTGTGTTTGAAACGGGGTATGGAGGTGTTTGTGCCTCAGTTTTCTGAAACACCTGTTCAGCTAGCGAGCAGGAGTCTTGTCTCCAAATCCCTGCATGCCAGCTGTAACATCCGCGCCTGAAGAGTGTGAGAGGAGTAGCTCGAGGCCCAACTCCGTCTCCCACATAACTCGAATCGTCTTCATTGGACCTTTAACTCACCTCCTTGGCACCTGGCCAGCATCCAGACTCTGCCTTTTTTGACAGTCTTGACCACATACCCAGAGTGTGGTTAGGACTGTCAGGAAAAAGGGGCCAGCATGTGAAAGAGCCCTGGCTTCTCTGCCCTGAGCTGGAGCGGGGTGTGTGTGTGTGTGTGTGGATGGGGAGGAGGTGCTAGAGACTGAACCCTGAGCTGGAGCGGGGTGTGTGTGTGTGTGTGTGTGTGTGTGTGTGTGTGTGTGTGTGTGTGGATGGGGAGGAGGTGCTAGAGACTGAACCCTGGATTGCCAGACAAGAGTTCTGAGGTCTTTGCTACCAAGTTCTGAGGTGTTTGACAACCTAAGTCCTTGGGGTCCATGTAGTAGAGGAGAGAACTGACTCTCCGGAAGTTTTCTTCTGGCCTGCTCACCCACACCTAGGCATTTGAATGAGGGCTCTTCCTCCTCCATAAGTGAATTTAAAAACAGAGAGAGGTGGGGGCGGAGGGGGGGATTCTGCTACTGAGCGCTGTATCTTAGTCCCACTGACTTTCTTTCATCCATTGTTGGGTGCTGTTTATCTGTTGATCAGCTTGAGACCTCAGAGGATAGTCTGGTAGACACTCCTCTCTTTGGGGACTTGAGGGGACTCTGGGTACTGGCACCTATGCCTCTGCTGACAAAGGATCTTGAGGGGCCCAGCTGTAGCATTTGCTGAGGAATGTGGTCAGAGCAGTCTGGTGAGCCCCTTGTTAGCTCCTCCTCAGGTAGGCTTTGGGCCAAGTGGTGCCTCCCTTGCCTTCATGTGAACCCCCTAAGGGCTGCAGGCCTGTATGTTTCTATCTTTGTTAGTTACCAGAACCTAGAAGGGTCCTTCCTGCTTTAATTATTATCATTGTTTCATTGATGCCAGGCGGTGGTGGCGCATGCTTTAATCCCAGCACTTGGGAGGCAGAGGCAGGTGGATCCCTGTGAGTTTGAGGCTAGCCTGATTTACAGAGTGAGTTCCAAGACAGGCTCCAAAGCTACTGAGAAACCCTGTCTCAAAGCTACTGAGAAACCCTGTCTCAAAAAACAAACAAACAAAAACAAAACAAAGAAAAGATTGCTGTTAGTTTGTTTTGAGACAGGGCCTGGCTGCTGGCCTGTGGTTGTAGCAGTCCTCCTGCCTCAGCCTACCACCTGTGCACGGTGTTATCCAGCCGCCGTGGAACAGCCTCCTGACCTGAAGCTGCTGTTGCTTGAGCCAGGCATAGCTATAAAATAGAAAGGGGGGTACTTGTACCCTACATTTGCAGAGAGAGTAGAAGTGACTCTGCGCCCATGGAGCCCTTGAACTTCATGCCACCCTTCAGTTGCACCTCCATATGTTCTGGTTTGCATGCCCAGGGTCTTGGCACGCAAGCCACTTTACATGCCAGCTGTGTGCCTGTAACTCAGCCTGCTTGTCTTGGTACTGAAACCTCTCACTGCAGCTGGGGACTCCCTAGTCTTTCCCCAGCTCAGCAAAAAAATTCTGTGGTTGCTTAAGGTTACGCGGGATGGCAGAAAGGTGATGGACCAATGGCTCCCTCTGGTGGTCAGCAGCAGATGGTCCACACCCTTACTCAAAGTGCATAGCACAGTGATTTTTGCCCCTGGCCAGCTGGGCACTTTGCACCCTGCCTACCTTCTCTTTGCCCTTCTGTACGCAGGGTTGCATGATCTTGCTCAGTGACCTGCTTTCCCTCTTCTGTGGGCTCAAGCTTCAGGCCTTAGCAATGTGGTGCTGAAGAACTTTGAGGCCTCTCTAGCTTATGAGAAGGATGCAGGTAGTGGTGGGTCTGTTCTGATCTTTGTGTGTGAGGTGAAGGGGTTTCCAGTACCCCCTGTATATTTAGAGCTAGGCAAAGGTCGTCGCCATGGCTGAAATCTGGGGGGCAATTCCTGGCAAGTAGACATCTTGGCTGTGTTGAGCTCAAGGAGGGGACTTTAGCCTTTAACCAGTTTGCTGGTTATGGGAAATGCCAGCCTTTACAGTGGGAACCCATAGCCTCAGGGTTTGTGTTTTGACTGCTTCCTATATTCCTATAGCAACTTGTGGGGAGCTTTGGGGCACAGGGACTCCAAGTCTAGTTAAGCCACCAAGCAGGACTAAGGGTGCAGAGAGGAGAGGAAGCCTTGTCAGAGCTTGTGCCTGTTTAAGTACTTGCTGAAGTTCCTCTCTCTCAGGTAAGCAAACATTCGGAGGAAATTGGGAAATAGTGTGCTTTCTCCTTCACACACACACACATACACACACGCATACACACACGCATACACACACACACACATGAAAGAAAACAAATGAAAAACATTCATGGAAGCTGCGTGTAGTGATGGAGGCAGGAAAATTGAGAGTTTGTGGCCACCTGGTTTATATGACAGGGCCGTGTCTCAGACCCCAAGGAGTGTAGTTCAGTGGTGGACATTGGTGAGCGGGCAGTGAACCGCTGACTCACTGTCTAGCAGGGAAGGTTGTTGTCTTCCTTGGAGTGTTTGGAACTGGGGGGCAGTGGGGACCTCAGCTTGGCCCTCTATGGTAGTGTTGTTAAGGAGGATGGCAAGTTCCTGGCCCTGGTTGGTGTCCAGGACTGGCCATGGCTCTTGCCAACCCCATCAGGGCTGCGTTTGTGGCCTGCTCTATGGAGCCCTGCAGGGTTTCCCTGCAGGCTTAGTCCCTGGTGGAGGAAAAGGGGTTCCGCCTACTTTGGGTTGGGCCCAGAGGAAATGGACAGCAGGTGTCCTCTGGGATTGGCTTTAGACATTAGTTCCTTTTCCGCCCTTACCTAGACACGCATAGATTCCTGTAGTTCCGGTTTCTGGAAGGCAGGAAGTCAGAGCTCCTCCAGGGGACCTTGAGGGGGTGGGGCCACAGGAGCAGAATTTCTTCAGCGGGAGACTGGGACCCAGGGCCTTGACCTTGGACCTGCTTCTCACCCAGCCAGGGGTAGGTGTGCCCACCTTAGCAATGGCAGTCAGGGCTGCTAGGGGAGGGCATGACCTCATATGCCTCGCCGAGGGCTTTGCTTCCCTCTTCTCTGCTCTCTGCGAGGGAATGGGGCGGGGACAGGGCGGCCAGCAAGGGTCAGCGTGACCAGAGAGACAGCCCCTGGCTTGTAGGAAGTTGAGCTCCTTCGATTTGGTGTAACCTTGTAATCATAGCAGCTCCTGCAGGCTTGGTGGCTGAGGCTTGTACATGTGATCCTGCCTTTTCCTGCTTTCTTACCTGGCGTAGGTACCTCTGGCTTCCAAGCCTACTCTCCTCAGCCTTTTAAGTCACCAGAAGGGGCAGTTGTGACCACTTGTGTTGATGCCTCATGTGGTGCCTAGTCAGTGGTGATCAGTGTGGCCACTGCTCTTGATTGTCACTCACGAGGGCCTGAGAAGCCGAGAGTGAACAAGTCAGTGAGCAGTGCAGGAAGGAGGGTGTGGCGTTTGGGGCTGGACTCTACCCAGGCCGTGGCGCTGTGGAGGGTCCCAAGACGGGAGGCACACGGTGGGAAGGCCAATACCTCCAACTCCTGCTGCCCCTCTAGCTGTCCCTTCCTGTCAAGAGCCTGGGCCCCTTGTTGGCTACCACATGCCAACAGAGTAATGGCAGTTTGTCTTCAAGGGCTGACCCTGCCCTCTCAACCCCGCAGTTAAAAGCAGAGTCCTAGGGCCCTGGAGTTTCTAGGGCTGGGCTGAAAGCCAGGTTTTGGCAGAAGCATTCAGCAGAGCAGTCTTGCCCCCAGCTTGTTTGAGAGGGTGGCAACTGCTGAGCTGGCTTCATGCCAGCCCCGCCCCCCACCCCCCACATACCTTACTCATAGCCTGGGACCTAGGGAGGAGCTTAGAGCAGGAATTCTGCTCCCACCTGGAGGACAGGTGCTCCCTAGGGCCACTTCCTGTCTTCAGACTGAGGAAGCGAGGTTCTTAGAAGTTCAGAGAATGCCTGGCTCTCTCTACCCAGCCCCTCCCTGTGCTATGATGTGACATGGGGCTCCTCCCGCCCGGTTCTCCCAGTTGCCCTGCGGAATAGAGTTCCAGCAGACATTTCTTGCTTACACCAGGCTGCAGCCTAGCCTTATCAGGAGGACTGCAGAGCCCAGCCCGCCCCTAACTCCTGTGGGAACCCCAGGTCACTTCTGTTGATGCGGCAGATGCCTGCCAGATAGGACCTCTTCAGGTTCAGGTTCCCAGGGACAGTGCCCAGCAGGGTCAGCTCTCATTGGTTGATGCTTCTCTTTGCAGACGCCCTGCTGGCGGACTTGGAATCTACCACCTCCCATATCTCCAAACGACCAGTGTTCTTGTCAGAGGAGCCCCCCTACTCATACCCAACTGGAAACCACACCTACCAGGAGATTGCAGTGCCACCTCCTGTCCCACCACCCCCATCTAGCGAGGCCCTCAATGGCACGATCCTTGACCCCTTAGACCAGTGGCAGCCTAGTGGTTCCCGATACACTCACCAGCAGGTAAGGTGGGGTCTGAGAATCCCTCAGGGCTAAGGGGTAACAGGAGCTGATCTGTTAAGAACATGGTGAGCCACTGGGGAGGACTGGGGTCCTGGGCTGTCCCAGCCATACTCTGCCCTTCCCACCCACCATGTGAGGGGCCAGTGACCACGTATTAATCACCCGACTAGCTGTGGAAATTCCCTGGTGAGACAGGCTGTGAGCAGTCACTGCCTGGGGGTGGCTGGCTGCTCCTGTCTCCTGTTCCCCTCTTTCCTGAGTACTCTTTCTTCTGCAGCCTCCATCCCCGTCTCCCGTGTACAGCTCCAGTGCTAAAACTTGTGGTGCCTCCAACCCTCAGGACGGCTCTCTGTGTTCCCGAGCAGGCGAGGAAGAGCACGTCTACAGGTACAGACCCAGCACCTCACATCAGCCCCACTTCTGGGCAACTCTGGGCCCACTGGTTTAACTGCAGAGGGCCCCAAGGCCCCGTGCCTGTCCAGTGGCTCCCCTCTGCCCTGTCCCTGCGTCTCTGATAGGTCCGGCTCCACTGTTGCAGCATCTGCAGTTGAGGAACTGTAGCGGTTTCCTTCCTCCTCCCTCCCCACATTCCTTCCCTACCCTCCGCCTTCTTACTGAGGAAGCTTTGTGACATTCCACACCCTGGGCCTCGAGAATCCGAGGCCTGCCACCTCCAGTGCCAGGCTGCTGGACAGGCGGGCAAGCCTCACTTCTCTCCTCTGCTTCTCAAAGCTTCCCCAACAAGCAGAAGTCGGCAGAGCCTTCACCCACTGTGATGAGCTCCTCCCTGGGCAGCAACCTCTCGGAGCTGGACCGGCTGTTACTAGAGCTGAATGCCGTGCAGCATAATCCTCCAGGCTTCCCTGCAGGTATGAGTGGGTCTCTAGGCTACTTGGGGCCTTTGGGTTCCTGGAGGACTGAGGAATGAGCAACCATTTTGTCTCCTTATCTCCGAGATGAGTCCAATTCGAGCCCCCCACTGCCTGGAGCCTTGAGCCCCCTTTATGGCTTCCCAGAGAATAACAGTTCTCTGGGAGGAAAAGCTGGGCCTCTGATGAAAGAGAAGCCAAAACGAAATGGAGGCCGGGGCCTGGAGGATGTTCGGCCCAGCGTGGAGAGCCTCTTGGATGAACTGGAGAGTTCTGTGCCCAGCCCTGTGTGAGTATCCACCAAGCTCTTCCCAGGCTGGGGAAACTCTTGAAAATCTTAACCAGATAGGCTCCAGGCTATGGTACCTGTTACTCAGCCCTGAAGTCATCTGTTCCCTTAAGTGTCTGTTACTTGGCAGGCTCTTGGGTAAATCATGTGGGTACCCTCCCTGCCATACCAGCTACCATCAGTGAAGTACACGCAAAGGCCGCCTGTGGCTCAGACTGTTAGCACAGGTCTACTGATGGATGTTTCACAGGTTTAAATCCTGCTGTGCCAGTTACTACATTCAGCTCTCAAGTCTTACTTGAACCCCTCTATAAATTGGAGTAAGCCAGCCGGGCGGTGGTGGCGCACGCCTTTAATCCCAGCATTCGGGAGGCAGAGGCTGGAGGATCTCTGTGAGTTCGAGACCAGCCTGGTCTACAAAAAGCTAGTTCCAGGACAGGCTCCAAAGCCACAGAGAAACCCTGTCTCGAAAAACCAAAAAAAAAATTGGAGTAAGCCAAAGTGGGACATGGTGGTACGTGGTTACGATTCCAGGATTTGGGAGGTTGAAGCTTAGGGATCTCAGGTTCCAGGCCAATCTGGGCTACTTAAGTGAGTTCCAGGACAATCTGGGCTACATAAGTGAGTTCTTGACTACATGAAACCATGGCACAAACTACGCCATAAACTGTAAGACTGGTTAGGCAGACAAGGATAATGAGGATGGTCCCACATAGTGACCAGAGTGAGACCAAATGGTATATAATGTTTGGGAGGCTTGGCTTGTAGCTGTGGCACTCGTAGGAAGCACTAATAACGTCAGGTCTTGTTTGTTTGTTTATTTTGAGGTAGGGTCTCTATAGCCCAGACTGTTCTGGATCTCACTATGTAGTAATCCTCCTCCTGCCTTAGCCTCCCAAGTGCTGTGTGTACAGGTAAGAGCCACTGCACCTGCCTATGTTAATGTTGGTGTTTATTGATGTCATCATGTGTAATCTCACATCTGTGTAGAGTGTTGTAGAGGGTACATAGTGGGACTTTGTTCACTGGGTAAGCTTGCCCCTCTCTTCCTGCCGGTGGCGCTATTTCAGCCACCTGCCTTCTGGTCACCTTACCTCAGCACTGTTCCTTAGTTGCTCTTTCCCAGGGCTGGGGATCCCTAAGGTGCAGGGTGCTGGTGGTCTTCTCTGGAGTCAGAGGTGCTGTTGATCTGCTCCCCTGTGGAGCCTGGGGCTAGCTAGCCCTTGGACTCCATACTGACACCTTGCCTGTCCTGCAGCCCAGCCATCACTGTGAACCAGGGTGAGATGAGCAGCCCACAGCGAGTCACCTCCAGCCAGCAGCAGACACGCATCTCAGCCTCCTCTGCCACCAGGGAGCTGGATGAGCTCATGGCTTCACTCTCAGATTTTAAGGTGCACTGTGATCCCTCTGTCTTCTCTGACCCTACCTCAGTATGGCCTCCGGCTCCTCAGGGCCCTGGGGGAGGTGGGCTAGGCAGGACATGAGACTGAGCTCCTTAGCAGTCAGTGAAGGCAGAGAAACCAGAAATGCTTTTAGCTGGGACATTTCCTCCCTCTCCTGGTGATCCCAGCCACTAGGTCAAGGGGATCAGGAGGCTGGAACACAGTGACAAAGAGCCCTCTGTTGATAGCTGTCCTTGGTGGGGGAGGTTGTGTCCTGTTGGGCCTCGTGGGATCAGGGTCCCGTGCCTGAGAGGTCACTTGCCCCAGCGCTATATCTCCCACGCTAGCTGTCCTGAGAACACCGCTTTCTTTCTGCCTGTGAGGATGGGGTTTACCAGCGTCTTCAGCCCTTCTACTCCACGTTCTTTAAGGGCCTGAGTCCTCAGAGCCCTGTCTGTGGAAAACCTAACCTGCCAAGCCCCTGACTGGTCAGCATGAGGTGTCCCACCTTCCCCTCCCAGGCTCTCCAGGCCTGCCAGTCCACACCGTTTTATTTAGAAGATGCAGTGCCTTGTTAGGGATTAATACTGACAGAGCTCTCCAGTCGTTGCTGACTTCAGCTCCACATGGGCCAGCCAGAGAGATCTGTGAGGCACAGCTTAGGGAATATGAGAAGGGAGCCAGGCAGTCTGTCCATTCTTGGCCCAGAAGGTACCTCCTACCTCCCTTCAGCTGAAGTCATACTTGGAGCTCACAAGAAGGTGGGAGATTGGGTGGCAGGTAGAGTCCGGGTTGGTAGGCCTTGTTAGTAGGTGATGAGCCGCCATTGAGAAGCAAGCTGGGGTCTAGGCACTGGCTGTGCTGATGCCTATCCCCTAAGGCTGCAGTTGCTTCCTTAGATCTCTAGCCCAGTGCCACGTGAAGGCAAGCTTTCTCTTGGAGCCCTAGAGAAAGGCCTTGAGGATATAGGAAAGCTGGGAGATAGAGTGGGGTGGGTGGAGCATGGAGCTGGGGCACCTGGAACCACCTCTGGAGCTCTCCCCAGCGCACACCTCATCGTAAGTCTCCTTGGTGCTTACTCTGGGCGACTTTGTGCCTGCTTTCTGTTGCCTGGGCCTCCTAAGGTGCAAGGACATGAAGCTCAGGCAAGCATTTCTAGGGCTGGACTCTTTCTGAAGACTCTGATCTGAGTATTGCAGCCAGCGTAGATGGTGGCTCTCTGAACACTCAGGCCATACCGCCTGTTGCCTCACCTCTCCCCATGTCTCTCTCTTTCCCTTTGTCTTTCTTCTCCAGACTAGTTCTTCTCCTGTGGTGCTGAGCTCCCAAGGGCTGCTGCCCAGCTCTCCTCCATCTCCACCCCTCACCCTCGATCCTCCTCCCCCCACTAAATCCTCCCCTGAAGGCCACACCCCTGAGGTCCTCAGTAGGGAAGGAAATAGTCAGGTCCTTCTACCTTTGGTGGCTCCCAGAAGGCTTGATTTGGTCAGTCTAGAGAGGACACCTGTCACTCAGAACTCAAGGTGTCCTTCTGTGGAGGGTTCTCAGCAATCATTTGGTAGTAAGAGCCAGGCTCAAGTTAGGAATGACCTCATAGAGTCCATGAACGAGCCCTTTAGGACTCCCCTCGGCCACACTCTACACCCTGCTGCCAGCACAGGATCCCAGGGGCCACTGGCCAACTGTGTGTGTTCAGAGGAGACTGTGGCTCCCGTCTGGAGATGGCCACAGGCTATGTCAGCATCCGGGCCTTACAGCTTTCAGGAAGGAACTGAGCCAGCTATTGTGGCAGTGGACCGTCAGGCTGTGCTCCCAGACACCTGGAGTCTCACCAAGGAATATGGCCAGCATGAGCAAGCACAGTCAGAACCAGGGGGCCCGGAAAGCAGTTACCCTGCCCCAGCTGACAAGGAGCAGTTAGGTGGGAAGATTCCCTGGAGGGGAAGTCTGGGGGAACCAGCCCAGCCACTCCAGAACCCAAAGAACCCAGGAGGTGCCACCAAAGCCGCTCTGGAGGCCAGGAAGGAAGAGCCGGAGTTTCCTCATGCTGTGGTCATGGGCACACCCACCACCTCGGAGAGGATTTCCACCGCTGGCCAGGCAGGCACCAGCTTGAGCAACCACTAGGCATGACCCTGGCAGGACTTGAGTGTGGGCCACTCCTTGCTAACTGCATGCAGCCCTGACAAATGTCTGCCTGGGTAGAAAGTGCCGAGGACGGTGGCCCTAAGGACGTGTTCAGCAGTGATCCTGTGAGGCCAGTGTTGTTCTGGGCCCTGCAGAGTAGGGGTGATCCTCCGCCTCCTGCTTGCCTAAGACTGCCTTCAGGAGGGCTGTCCCAGTTTCACTGTACAGAAGGATACAGCCATGACTTTGGGAACCACACAAACCCACGTACAACAACTCTGGCAACACCTGTTAAACATGGAACCTGGGGGACCCACCCAGAGGCTCAACTTTCTCTTTAAAATGGGAGTAATAATAGCGCATTTTCTAAGGTCATCCAGAAAATTGGATGAATTAATTCCTGAAAAGTAGATGAGACAGTGTCTGGCTTTCCTTCCTCCACTCCTGGCTGTCGGTCCTGCCTTAGCCTCCTGAGTGCTTGGATTATAGTTGTGTGCCTTCTTGCCTGGCTCTTCCTTGATTCTTGTATGATTCAAACTCCATACTGTCTCTCCAGCGCCCCCCAACACTGCAGATGAGCAGGTTACAATATAAACTAGGAAAACACTGGTTAGAAGATGGAAAGAAGCCAGGTGCTGTGGCGCACACCTTTAATCCCAGCACTCAGGAGGCAGAAACAGGTGGATCTCTGTGAGTTCGAGGCCAACTTGGTCTACAGAGCGAGTTCTGGACAGGCTCCAAAGCTACAGAGAAACCCTTTCTTGAAAAAAAACAAACAAAAACAGAAAGAGAAAGAGAGACCTCGACTTTTCTATTTGAGTTGTAAGGAAAGAGGGAAGGGTGATAACCCCATGAGGTTAGCCGGGAAAATGCTGCTATCCCATTTTAAGGGCAGAGAGACGGGGGTCCCTGGAAGTTGAGTACTGTGTCCCAAGTTAGAGGCTGACTTGGATGTGAATGCTGGGCCACAGGACTCAGAGCTGCTGTGCCCCGAGCCAGCCCTACCCGCCTCCTGCTTCCTCCCTCAGCTCTGTTGCTCTCACCTCCCCTGTGACACCCTAGTGTGGCCCAAACCATCAGGCTTTGCCTGGGATGGGATGGTGACAGCTTTGCCCTCCACCCCCAGATCCGCTCTGTGATCAGGAGGAGCCGGGAGACAGGCCACGTCCACCCCATGTCCCGGGAACCCTCCCCTCGCCGCCGGCTGGACCCTGTCACCCTGAGCAGAACCCCATCCCAAGAACGGCTCATTGCAGAGCTGCAGGGCCGGCTGGGCATCCAGCTGGAGGCAGAGGAGGTGGCAGGGGCCTCTGCCCAGGACTGGCTGACTGAAGGCCTTGTCATCACTGTGCAGCCACGTGGGAGGCGGGCCGGGGGGCAGCTGGTGGAGAAGGTAGCCAGCAAATGCCGGAGCCAAGGTCTGGGAAGTGGGGTCTGGAGGTTTCCTCAGCTCCAGTGCTGGCTGAAAAAGATTTTGGGGTGGTGGGTTGGTTTCTGCATTTTATGGCCTTATGATAAGGCTGGTCACACGACTCTGCCCTTTGCTGTCTGCTGTTGAGTTCTTGCCTTCCTATCTCTCTCCCCTCTCTTCTCCCAGGTCATCTACCCTCCTGACTCTCCCATTCCCCTGAGAAGAACCCTCTCTGTCGTGGCTCCTCCTCCTGACCCTTTCCTCCAGCATCACCCCGACACCTTGGCCAGCAGCTCACCTCTCCAGCCCAGCCTGCCCACTCCCTCCTGTCCAGCGCCCGTGGCTGGTGCCTGTGCTTCTCCTGGGGTCCAGAGTGCAGGGAGAAAGCCCCAGGAGGAGGACAGGCATGGGCCTCCTGGCCTCACTCCTGTGCCCTACACCGTGAGGTCTGTGGGCTGCCAGACCAACGAGGACCCACTCTTCCACCCAATGCAGGCAGGCCTCCCAGGGGTCCCAGCCTCTGCCCTACCTGTACCGTGTGTCATCCCTGAGCCACCTCAGACTGAGGATGTTGTAGAAGCACAGAGGGCTCGTCCTCAGCTGTGTCAGGGTGGCTGAGTCCTTGGTGAAGCTGACCAGGGCTTCCTGAGCCTGGTATCTAGGCCTCCCTTGTCCCTTCCCTGGGGCACTTACAAACACTGATCCCTTCTCCTGCCCGTGCCTTCTCTCTGTCTCTCCCCTCCTCCCACTCTCATTTTTGGTAATTGCCAGCAGTGAGAGATCCTCTGAACCTGCGCTTCCTGTGTGAAATAACCCAGTGACGAGGCCTCGGTCTTAGTCTTTAAACAATGTCTTCTCCTCCTTTCTTTCTCATCTAAGATGCACGGCCTGGAGCAGAGAGTGGATGGAGAGCGGCAGTGGGCAGCCGGCTGGCCCCCCAGCAGCAGGCAGAGCAGCCCTGAAGGGCAGGACGAGGGAGGGGTCAGTGCCTGGGCTGGGGGCTGAGTTCTTGCTTGGCATGTTTTCCTGGGCTTGGTCATACAGCTGGGTACTGGAAGGCCTCCTTAACCCCAGGACTGCCTGCTGATGTAACCACCCCCCACCCCTACCCCAGAGGATACTACCTTTTGTCTCAGTCAGCCCATGCAAAGGCTCATGGGTGTTCTGCTGTGTGTTGCCCACCCCAGGCCTTAGAAATCTGACTGCCTTGTCTGTGCCCACAGTTTATGGCCCAGGGGAAAACCGGGAGCAGCCCACCCCCTGGGGGACTCTCAAAGCCTGGGAGCCAGCTAGACAGCATGCTGGGAAGTCTGCAGTCTGACCTGAACAAGCTGGGGGTCGCCACGGTTGCCAAAGGGGTCTGTGGGGCCTGCAAGAAGCCCATTGCTGGGCAGGTAAGAAGAGGGGAGGGAGGTAAGCTCTGGGATCTTGGCTTCTGTCTTTACCCCGAGTCACTTTGTGTCTGTCCTCTCAGGTTGTGACTGCCATGGGGAAGACATGGCACCCCGAGCACTTTGTCTGCACCCACTGCCAGGAGGAGATTGGGTCCCGGAACTTCTTCGAGCGGGATGGACAGCCGTACTGTGAAAAGGACTACCACAGCCTCTTCTCCCCACGCTGTTACTACTGTAATGGACCCATCCTGGATGTGAGTGCACACATGGGGGGCGCAGCAGGGCCCTCAGCCCCAGGGCTCTCCCAGACAGGAAGTGACAGGACTGAGCCTGGCCCTGGTGAGTCACAGCAGCCCTGGTGCACGTTAGGGTTCTGCTGCTGAGGCCCTGGGGATTAGGAGCCCAGTAGACAAGGGGCTGGGGGCCAGCTGTCTCACTGTTCCCAGTGTGATGTTAGGGAGATGCCCGGAGTCTGCCCCTCTACTTCCATGAATCACAGTGGAAAACACAGGTATAGACTTGAGCAGCTCTCGATACTTCGTATTTGCAGTTAGCAGAGACCCCTTTGGAAGTACCCTGCTCTTTGGCCATGAACCTTGCCCATGATCCATCCCTTTTTCTGCTTTCACAGAAAGTAGTAACAGCTCTTGACCGGACGTGGCACCCAGAGCACTTCTTCTGTGCCCAGTGTGGAGCCTTCTTCGGTCCAGAAGGTATGGCTAGGCTGGAAGGCAGGCGTGCCTGTCACCCTCTGGGATGACCTCACTGATGGTGGAATCAGGGTGGCTCCACATCTAGATGCCCTAATCTACCCCTACCCTACCCCCAATCCTCAGGGTTCCACGAGAAGGATGGCAAAGCTTACTGTCGGAAAGATTATTTTGACATGTTTGCGCCCAAGTGTGGCGGCTGTGCCCGTGCCATCCTGGAGAACTACATTTCAGCCCTCAATACCCTCTGGCACCCGGAATGCTTTGTGTGCAGGGTAAGGCATTTCTACTGCAGCCAGTGGGTCTGGGAGCAGGCAGCGGGAGAAGGCGGGCTCTCAGAGAGTGAGTTGGTGTGTGTGTGTGTGTGTGTGTGTGTGTGTGTGTGTGTGTGTGTGTATGCATGCACTTTACGACAAGGAGCGAGTTAGAGATCCTACTTACTGTGCCAGAGCTATGGGGGCCTCAGCCGGTCACCCTGAGCAGAGCACGGGAGATCAATAAGATGCCGCAACCCTGGGGCTCAGAAGTGGGCAGCGTTTCCAGGGTGACCCGTGGTCAGGGAGCCCCGCAGGTGTGACTGGGGCCCAGCAAAGGCTTTTCGACAAGTACGCCTGGGGAACAGTTGCGGCCTTTGCCTTGCACATCCGCCCACTCCAGTCTCCAGATGGAAATGCAGGATGCAGAATTTAAGCTCAGGTTTCTTTCCTTCCTTCCTCCCTCCCTCCCTCCCTCCCTCCCTCCCTCCCTCCCTCCCTCCCTCCCTCCCTTCCTTCCTTCCTTCCTTCCTTCCTTTTTTTAAATTGTGTCAGTTTCTAGCAGCAGCTTTCTGGCCACCTGCTTAAATCCAGAGCTCTCAGCCCTGTGAATACAGGCCATACAGTTTAGTAGGATCATGGTTGGGTCACCTCACTTAATTCCTCTTTTTCCTCCAGGGGAAAATTAAGCATTTGGCCTAGCACATAGGAAATGACAAGCAAGTAGGTGACGGTCCTCTGTGCACCACCCACCAGGGACAGTTCCTGAGCCTTTTCCCTCTTGTCCCTGACAGGAATGCTTCACGCCGTTTGTCAATGGCAGCTTCTTTGAGCACGACGGGCAGCCGTACTGTGAGGTGCACTACCATGAGCGCCGCGGCTCTCTGTGCTCCGGCTGCCAGAAGCCCATCACCGGTCGCTGTATCACCGCCATGGCCAAGAAGTTCCACCCCGAGCACTTTGTCTGTGCCTTTTGCCTCAAGCAGCTCAACAAGGGCACCTTCAAGGAGCAGAACGACAAGCCTTACTGCCAGAGCTGCTTTGTGAAGCTCTTCTGCTAGGCCGTCCCCACCACCCTCCCCGGCCAGCGCCCCCCACTGCTACTGTGACCCAGGGACCTCGCCCAGGGATGACGGGCCAATCCAACAGAAACTGGAACCTTGTCTTGGCAGGTGCAGATGCAGACGGAACTGTGGAGGTCATGCTTGTCCCTCCCCTCCCCCCACCAGAGCTCAGGGCCCTTCTTTCCCTTCTCTGGCTCTTCCTGCCTCTGTGCGCAGGCGTGTCCTCATGAGCCAGCACCCACAGCAGAGCCTCACACACCTCTCAGCAGTGGGGTCAGGTAGGGGCTCTTTTACCCTTATTTCTCTCAGTTACCCTGAGCATACTGGGGACACCGGGCCCCTTTAACACAATGCCAGCATAAACTCACCCGTGGGCCACCAAAGGCACTTTGGGGTCCACTGCCCAGTCTCCCAGGGTCTGGGTGACTGCCCTGGGTTTACCAAGAGAGGCTTCTCCAGCAATAATGTTTTATATAGCCACATCTTTATCTCTGGGGACATCGTGAGGTGGGGAGGGTCACCCGTGCCTCAACACTGTACCGATTTTGATAGATTTCTACACTGAGGTTCAACTTCGTATTGCTCAACTTGCTTTTACTCCTCTCCACAAGATGATTTTGAAGAGATTTAAAGAAGGCCCCCTTTTGTATTCTTGTCTTTGTCCACCGTCACTGGTGCTGCCAGTGGCCTTGGCTTTGTACTGAGGGCTTGGGATGGGGGAACAATCTGTGTTTTATTTTGTTTCTTAGCACAAGTGAGTTGAGACTCCTTCTGCAATGTCACAGTCCCAGGACTGTTTGCAAACTGCTGTATTTTCAGACGCTCCCTTAGTGCCCAGGCCAGCAGACTCTCTAGTAAGAAATGGTCTAAGGGTGCTCAGCCCTTTTGGACCTGGAATTTTGAACCTCGTGTGTCCTGTTCCCAAGGGAGGCGAAGGGGAAAGTATACCTTTGGGGGTCTGCTTCCTGCCTGAGTAAGCCATCAGGAGCCACTCTGCTCCCCGTGAACTTTCTGGCGACAAGGAGAACCCACTGAACATTCTCAGCCGCCTCATTGCTTCTCTGGGGCTCTTTCTTCTGCCTTCTCAGGAAAGCTGGTGTCTGATTTTGACCAGGAAGATCATACATAAGGGTCTCTGGTCTCGATTCTACTGGGCGCATCGCTCCCTTAAACTTCCCGGTGACTGGGGCAAAGTTTGCTGTTCCTCTCTCAGGTGGGATTCATGCTTTGTGGGGAGGGGTTCTGGGAAGAATACCCTAAGTTGGTGAAGGGATCCTAGTAGGATTTGGGGCAGAGGGACAAGACCCTGTTAGAGTTATGGGAGGCTCCATAGCTCCCATTCCAAAGGATGGGACGGGAGCAGCCAGTCCTGGACCAGAGATGCCAGACTGGTCCATAGGCAGGGATCCAGACATTACAGCAGCTTCCTAGTAGAGGCTCAGTATGATGGGATCATCGACAAGGATTCTCTGTCGGGGCTGGACTAGCAGTGCCCCAGATCTGGGAAGGTGAGCTTGGCTCCGGAGGTCTGACACGGCACTTCCACCCACAGGCCTTACTGCTCTGTTTACAGTGACCTGCCCCAGGCCCCTCTCCAAGAAGAGATGGGGTATCTGGAGGGCCATTCTCTGGGTCAATGGATATGTGATATTTGACTTTTTTTCCTATAAACTTCTAACCTGGCTTTTTCCATTTCAATTCCTGTGATTTATGCCAATAAAGTTTGCCATTATTTTCACCCATGTTAGTGCTATTTCTTGGACTTTGATGTAGTTGCTACAGTAGAGAAATCAAAGTCTCTCTAAACTCAGAAGAGTCATAGAAAGAAGGCAAGTCATTGACATCCCCTTCGTGGAGGGCCAAAAGCAAGAGAACGGGATCCTGGGATCTTGCCTGGGCCCATGGGGCACTTCCTGCTCCGGGCTGTCATGTGGATTCATTGAGGGTGTCTGCCTTTGGCGTGTGGGTAGCTGTCCACTCACTGATCAAGGAGAAAGGAGAGAATGGAGGCTGGGCGGTGGTGGTGCATGACTTTAATTCCAGTATTTGGAAGGCAGAGACAGGTGGATGTCTGAATTCGAGGCCAGCCTGGTCTACAAGAGCTAGTTCCAGAACAGGCTCCAAAGCTACACAGAGAAACCCTGTCTTGAAAAACCAAAAAAGGAAAAAGAAAGAAAGAAAGAAAGAAAGAAAGAAAGAAAGAAAGAAAGAAAGAAAGAAAGAAAGAAAGAGAGAGAGAGAAAGAAAACACAGAGCCCCACCTAAGCAACACCTTGGTCCACTCACTTCTCTGGCCTGCTATAGGCTTCCTGCTGCTGGTCAGTCTCTACTGCCTCCTTGTGGTCATGTCCATATTTGCATGTTTTCTCTTGTCAGATCTCTGGAAGCCAAACTGGACCAGTTCATTCCACCCTAAGATGTGGCTTCACAGTTTCCCCTGCCCTTTAGGTCAGGTTTTCAGGCGGCATAGTGAATGTTATTCTGAATGTTGACTCTCACAGTGAGCTTTGGACGTGACCTTCAATACCCACTCAGTGATAATGACTTGGTTTATTTTCCCAACCCTCGCCGGATTCATCCTTATAAAAATAGGATTGGCTTTCTCAGTAATGCTTTGTGGATGCTTTCCCATGCCACTGGATATAGATTTGTATTTGTATCATTTCTAAAGGCTTCATGCCATGATATTCTATGGGTACGCTACAATTAGAGGTGGCATTTATATTGTCAGGGCCAGCATGTCCTTGGAGATGTGCCAAAATCATATGTATACACTTGGAAAACTGCATTTAGAGAAAAACAAATGTAGGGTCTGGCTGACTAGCACGGTGAGGCCCATGGGCTTTGAACCTGTTCCTAGATGGTTTAACTCAGAGTTTCTCATTAAAAGATTGCACCTCAGGACTGAGGGAGCCGGGAGCATCAGGAATGTGCACCAGTGCTTAGCACAGTGCCAAGCGTGCAGAAACACTGTCACTAAAGAGCAGCTCCAGCGGTTCTCAAACTGGGCTGACCTTCAAAGGCACCAGGGAGCTCAGGAGATTGCTTGCCTAGCATGAACAAGGCCCTAGGCCCAATACCAGTCTCCCCCTTACACACACACTCATTTATATCGATATTTATATACTTATTTATTCATGGGTCTGGAGAGCTGGCTCAGCAGATAAGAACAAGCAATGCTCTTCTGAAGGCCCTGAGTTCAGTTCCCAAACACCCGGAACACCAGCCCTAGAGGCTCTGATCCCCTTGGGTATCTTCACCCATGCGGCTTACATTTGCACTGGCTCATACACAAACACATAAGCACATAAAATCTTTACGAAAAACCACACGTTCCTGGGTCCTACTCCAGTAGACTGCCTGCTTAGGGACTGGGAGTGCAGGTGTTTGTGACGCTCCTGGGCTGGGTTGTCAGGTTTGGGAACTGCAGGGTGAAAAGGTAGCTTTATGCCTAAGAAAGCAGCACTCAGCTGGCAGGACTGGATATCAGAGCCTCAAACCCCACCCTCGCTAGCCTAGGGGAACATTTCAAGAAGCAGAACTGGGGGGGCTGGAGAGATGGCTCAGTGGTTAAGAGCATTGCCTGCTCTTCCAAAGGTCCTGAGTTCAATTCCCAGCAACCCACATGGTGGCTCACAACCATCTGTAATGAGGTCTGGTGCCCTCTTCTGGCCTGCAAGCATACACACAGAAAGAATATTGTATACATAATAAATAACAAACATTTTTTTTTAAAAAAAAAAAGCAGAACTAGGGTCCACGGTTGTGACAGATGAGTGTTGGTCATGCATACTCTGGATGCCCTCACTGGGGATTTCCGACTTGCTAAGGAAAGTCATGGAGATGGGAAGAGAAGCCCTCCTATCCCTTGAGCTTTCTGTGGTGGGACATGCCGTGACTGGGGAGCTTGAGGCGGGAATATCAGTGGAAGGCTGGGTCAGATGACAGACTGTTTCAAAGCCAAACAATTATCCAAATGCTGAACGATCATATTTAATAAAAGAAGCTAATGAATTGATTTTCTCCCATATCCCAGAAACGGTATAACAACCTCCTGTTAAATGAGGAAGGAAGGCAAGATGGTCTGTACTTCCTAAGACAGCACAGCAAGTGGCAGAACCAGCTCATCTGGGCCACCCTGCATTCTCCCATTCAACAAATACGTATATGCCTGTTGTCCGGAGGCACAGAACGAACTATCTGCCTGTGTGGAGCTTACGTTCCTGTAGGGAGAGGCTGACAAATATAATGTGATAAATTATACAGTGGGTTAGCCGTTGTAAGTGCTGTGCTGAGAAAGGCAGGGGAGTTTTGATTCCCCCCCCCCTTATTAAAATTTAATATCAAGAGTCAGGGCAAGTCTCATTGAGTAGATGGTGTTTGTAGCAGGACTTGGAGAAGGTAATGAGTTTCTCTGGCAGGTTCTAACAGGCACCATTCCAGGAAGATGGAAAAGTTGGGCCAAAGCCCTGAAATAAGGGCGCGCTCTTGACCAACAGCAGAGACCAGGCTAGAGACAAACGCTTCAGTAGGAAAGTCAAAGAGGAGATTGCAGGGTGAAGGTGGAAGCGGTCGTGTAGGACCTTGTACATAGTCTAGGTTCTAGGCTTTTACTCAGAGAAAAGAGGAACCCTGGATGAGTTTTGTGCGGATAAGGACGTTGGTTTTGGAAAAAATCGTAAGGGGACATTTCTCAGCGCTCGGTTTACCGTACTGATTCGGAGACGCTGCAAGGCGGCTCCAGCCCGGCAGAGGGCAGCAGCTCCGGGAGCGCTCCTCTAACACAACAGGGAGCAGTCCTTAGTCACCTACCCACTGGCGTGGCAGCGGTATCACCCAATGGCTGCCTAGATTAATTTGGTGAGGCGGGACGGTTGATGGCCCCAGCCAATAGAGACGTACGTCGGCGGCGGCTAACGACGGCTCCCGGTGCCCATATAAAAGGCGCGCACGGGCGCGCGGCCCTCTCTCGCCAGGCGTCCTCGTTGGAGGTTGGGGTCTACTATGTGACTCTGTGGGAGGGTGGCAGGAGCACGGGGACTCTGGGGTCGGGAACGGTGGGCTCGGGGTGCGGCGAGGGAGGCACGGGACCGGGCTGCCCTGTCCCGCCTGCGCTGTTGGCGGCGGATCCCCACCCTCCCGGGCCCAGTTCCCGCGTGGCCGGCTCGGCCTAGGCCTCGGGCCGGGGACTGGGGTCGGGATGGCCGGGCTCACGCTGATCTTCTCTTCCCCAGTGACATCGTCTTTAAACCCTGCGTGGCAATCCCTGACGCACCGCCGTGATGCCCAGGGAAGACAGGGCGACCTGGAAGTCCAACTACTTCCTTAAGATCATCGTAAGTGCGGAGCGCGCCGTGGACGGGCCGCTTCCGGCCCGGGCTCTCACGGGGCAGTCACCTGCCCGGCGCTTTCACAGAGTTAGAATATCTAGAGAAATTCTGTAGTCCCAGCTTCTGTGGCCGAGCTAGCTCCTTAACCTGTAGAACCCTTGCCGTCTGTGGGAAAGGCTGAGCCGAGGAGTGACTCACTGTTAGGCATGTTGGTGCAGGTGTCTGGTGACTTACTACCAAAGGCGTCTGAAGCGGTTCCTAAGATCGGCTACCAGCTTTTGTAGGCATTAGCCTCTATTTACCATATGAGTTTTAGACACAAGAGAATTTTGGCTACAGTAACGTTTATGTTCACAAATTAAGTTCCCTGGTCAGATCTGCAGTAGTGTGCCCTGCCTGTCTCTCCCCCGATCGGTGTCATTTTAGTCCACCAGCATACCTTACTTATGATAAAGATAAAAATGGGATTTTTTGAGGTCGGGATTACCCTTGTAGCTCAGGCTGGCCTGTAATTAGCATTAGGCTTCAACCGGCATGGCAGGTATGCCACCACACCCAGAAGTTAATTTTTGATTACCTCTCAGAAATTTAGTTTGTACCATTCATAACCAGCAAGTAAGTCAGCCTCAAATTAAGCTCAGGTGACTGGCTCCCAGCTTAATTCTGGAAGCATGAATGAAACGGAGTAGGGAACTAGTGGTCGTGAGGTTCGGTTTCTGCTGATTTTGTTCCTCACCTTGGTTTTTCTGGCTTGTTTTAATAGCAACTTTTGGATGATTATCCAAAATGCTTCATTGTGGGAGCAGACAATGTGGGCTCCAAGCAGATGCAGCAGATCCGCATGTCCCTGCGAGGGAAGGCTGTGGTGCTGATGGGCAAGAACACCATGATGCGGAAGGCCATCCGGGGGCACCTGGAGAACAACCCAGCTCTGGAGAAGCTGCTGCCTCATATCCGGGGCAATGTGGGCTTTGTGTTCACCAAGGAGGACCTCACTGAGATTAGGGACATGTTGCTGGCCAATAAGGTGCCAGCTGCTGCCCGTGCTGGTGCCATCGCCCCATGTGAGGTCACTGTGCCAGCCCAGAACACTGGTCTGGGGCCCGAGAAGACCTCTTTTTTCCAGGCTTTAGGCATCACCACTAAAATCTCCAGGGGCACCATTGAAATTCTGAGTGACGTGCAGCTGATAAAAACTGGAGACAAAGTAGGAGCCAGTGAAGCCACGCTGCTGAACATGCTGAACATCTCCCCCTTCTCCTTTGGGCTGATCATCCAGCAGGTGTTTGACAATGGCAGCATTTACAACCCAGAAGTGCTTGACATCACAGAGCAGGCTCTGCACTCTCGCTTCCTAGAGGGTGTCCGGAATGTTGCCAGTGTTTGTCTGCAGATCGGCTACCCGACTGTTGCCTCAGTGCCACACTCGATCATCAATGGGTACAAGCGGGTTCTGGTTCTGTCTGTGGAGACTGAGTACACCTTCCCACTTGCTGAAAAGGTCAAGGCCTTCTTGGCTGATCCAT